>NC_056729.1:1754874952-1755117452 GCF_019279795.1 Protopterus annectens
CCAGAGTTTGGAGATCTCCAATGTCTTTGTTTATGAGTTCCATGATGATACATTCCATGGCCTTTAAGACGAGGTTCGTCAGGCTAATGGGGCGGTAGTTCCTGGGGTCTGTTTTGGCCCCCCTTTGTGGAGTGGGATAACTGTCACAGTGTACCAGTCAATGGGCACAAAGCCTGAGGTGAGGCTATGATTGAACATGGTACTTAGGTGGGGTGCCAGTTCATTCTGTAGTTCATGTAGAAGGCAGTCTGGGATGTTGTCAGGTCCCATGGATGCTCTGTTTTTGTCTTTGGAGAGAGCGGTTTTTACCTGTGCAGCTGTGTTTACAGGAACTTTGCATTCTTCCAGTATAAAGATGGGCCCTTTAGGGGGTGAGAGGGGGGTAAATTTAGCACTGAACCTATCTGCCAGGATGTTGGCAATATCAGTTGGTTCTGTATATTTAGTGTCATTGTGCTGTAACTCAGAGCAGATCTGAGTGTTGCCATTGAGATTTTTGACATAGCTATAGAATGCTTTGTGGTTGTCTTTAGAATCATTGGCAATTTTCTTTTCATAACTAGCTTTAGAGGATTTTATGAGGGATCTCAGCTTCTTACTGAGCTTTGTGAGGTACTTTTGTGGCCTTTCCAGCTGTTGCAGATGTCTTGTGAGGTACATTCCAAAAGGGGCATTGTACTCTATAATGGGTCTAATGAGTGTCGAGTAGAGGGGAACGACATCTTTTTTCCTGGATGAGAACCCTTTTATAATGAGGTGTGCCACGTAGAAGGACTTCCTGACTACTGTGGTGATATGACTATCAAAGGAGAGACTACTGTCCACCTGGGTCCCAAGGTCTCTTATCACACATTCGGTTTTAAGTAGATTGCTGCCTGTGTGGTAGTTCATGGATACAGAGATTCTACCAAAGGGGATGACACTGCACTTTTTGGCATTGAGTTTGAGGCCATGGCTCTGACACCAGGCATCTATCTCAGGGAGGCCCTTCTGTAGGATATCCACATCATTTGTGGACTTGACTGTGGCTCCTAGTTTGCAGTCATCTGCGAACTTCATTAGCCAGAGGCCTTCTGAGTTAGCCTGTACTTCAGAGAAGTAGATACTAAACAGGAGAGGTCCCAGGATGGAACCTTGTGGTACTTCACATGTCACTGCTTTGAGGTCAGATTTGGAGTCTGCAACTTTTACAGTGTAGGTACTGTCAGTGAGCCAGTTGGCAACCCATCTTGTGACGTAGGAATTTATACCTAGTTTAGTGAGTTTAGGTATAATTCCAGAATGGGTTCCGTTTAAACTTGGCCAGGGTGAGCTCAACATTTTTGAAGTCTGGGATGGTAATATCGAGTTGTTCAAGGATGAGGTGTTTTTTGTACAGTATGGCTACTCCCCCTCCCCTTTTGCCTACTCTGTCTGTGCATATGATATTGTATCCTGATGCTGTAATTTCCTTGTTGTGGATATCAGGTTTTAGCCAGGTGTCAGTTAGTATAACTATGTCTGGTTTGTATAGAGCACATAGAGCATGGAGGTCATGGACTTTGGTAAGGATACTTCTCACATTTAGATTAATAAGGAGGAGAGAGTTTTTCTATCTATGGAGCAAGGAATTAATTTGATCAGGGTTTGGGTATTTGTTTTGTTTGGGCCTCGATTGGGGTGCATGTCACCACAGCATGTGAGACTTTTTTGTAGGTTTAGGTAGAGTCTGTTAAGTTTGCAGATAATTTTAAAGAATGTTAATGAAAACTGGGACTGACAACTGGGTGAGAGTAATTTGTGCAAGAGATAGTGTGTGAGGGTAGGTAGAGATATGGGGCTAAGTGAAAATTTGTATGTGCTGGTCTATGATTTAGGGTTGTAGTTTGTTTTGGAATGGATAAGTTGAGTTGAAGGTGGATCTGATAGTTTAAGATTGATAGTAATAGTAGGGTGGAGATGGAGATTGCATAGAGTAGGAGTTGTTGGTTTGAGTTATACAGTAATGGAGACATAACTTATTTTCTTAGGTGGAGTTTGTAGAGTGGGTGATGCAGATTATGTGTTGTAGTGTGATTTGTAGTAGGGTATTTAGCGGGCTAGTTGGGTAGGTGAGTGTGATAGGCTAGGAAGCGGGATGGGAGGCATTGCTGTAATAGAGAGGAGTGTCTTATGGGTATAAAAGTAATTGAAATGGGGGTGGGTGGGAATGGGGGTAGGGTGGTGGAGTGGAGTGAGCCCAAGCACATTGAGGGTAAACAGAGCAGGGCTACACCTGGCCACAGTTGTAGCTATGAGAAATAAAACAATCTGTGAGCATGGGAATACAACAGGTGTGTGCCAGTATTTGTTGTTAAAAGATACATCGATCTGCATGCTAATTTAAATTCTGCCGCAGTTGTGGTTTAATTTGTATGGAGGGGGGTTTGTTTCTTTAAGTGTGGGGCCGTGGGTGAGTGGAAAAGTGAGGAGAGAGAACTTAAGCAAGCTTGTTTGGCTGGTTTATCAGAGAGCCTAATCACAGCTTTTGGTAAGCTGAGTTACAGATAGTGTAACTGAGGATTGAAAGAGAGTGGCTGAGAGGGGTGGGATAGCAGAAAGGCTGTGCATGCTCACCACTGTAGCATACTGCCACTTTATAAGCTAATTATAGATACATACAATTGAGTTTATACTGTGGTAGTTGGAAGGATGCTGGTCCATTTCTTTCAGCTTTCCAATGTTAACAAGTGGACAGCAGTTCTTAGGTATGCAGGGAGCAAAGTCCCGTTTGAGGTAACTAAAAGAAATGTGGTAGAAGATGTTCAGAGTAGGTATTGTTGCAGAAATAGCTTGAGAGAATAGGTTTAATAATATAAACAGTTAATAGGGAATTATTAGGTGTCTAGATGGGGCTCTGCAGTTGCTAAATACATTTAAGAAGAGCCACGTTGTGCAGTATGAGTATATGACCTCATTAATCAATCTACTTTTTAATGTTTGTCAGGTCAGTTTAAACAATGAAATTATACAGTGTATACAATGATATATTAGCAGCAACATGTGGAATGCAAAATAGATTGAGCGTTTGAGTCAAACACATTTCCCTCTTAGCATAACAGACTATGCATTCTACTTCAGTAACATTTCCTCATAGCAAATACCTTGCTTAAAAAAAACAGCTATTCCTCAGTATAACAATCAAAATGGACAATATGGTCAGTCAACTAGCTTGTCTAAAGTAGGAATATTATTTTTCCCATTGTTTACCAGGCTGGTGTTTGTTCAGGGTACCCATACAAATAGTTCTTACTAATGGCTATATCTTCAGTAAAGATGTTAATACTTTTAGCTAGAAGTTAGGTACTACATCTGGGCCTGGGGTTTTCTAATTAGAAGCTTTTCTTAACTTTGTTTCAGTCTCACTGGCCATTACTTCATCTCATTGCATATCCTGTACATTTGAACTTCTTAGTCTTTATTTTGCTTCTATCCATTTAGCATCTATGTTAGGTTCCACAGGGTCGTCATAAATATTTCTCCAAAATGTATCTATTTCTTCTTATTTTGGTGGTGTTTCAATTCCTTTTGTCTTGCTTCATAGGATCATAGGAAGTTACTTGGCTATTGGCCCTGAGGCCCTTACAAGCCTAGCCAAGAATTTAGCCCATGTTCCAACAAGTCGGCACCCTATGCCACTGTCCAGCAGGGACATAGGTGGAATCCCAGGGGTGTATTTTCTGTTCCCCATCCAGTTATCCAGGTTGCACTTAAAAAGGTTTAATGAGGTACACTACTTCACATGGAGAGGGAGTCTATTCCGCAAAAGGGGGAGTCTCTGGAACACAAATCTGTCCCGCCAACAAGTCTTATTGATGTCACAGACCAGGTTGAGGTCTCACATATGGGTTACTCCAGTGGAGCTTGACTTGCAGATATGCAGCAGTCCCATCAGGGTGGGGTCTGAGATTGTTTGTATATCAGACAGAAGTCACCTCTGAGGAATCTGTAGGAGACTGAATAGAGGGACATAACTTTTAGTGTATCTGTGTAGGGTAGATGTTTGAGGCCCTGGATTTTCTGGGTGAGAAATCTCTGTGGTCTCTCCAGCTGCTGCATGTGCTTTGTGAGGTACATACTTTAAGGGGCATTGTATTTAATAATCGGTCTTATAAGGAAAGAATACAGGGATGTTATGACCACCTTGTCCCTGGATGAGATACCCTTACTAATGAGGTGGGCCATGTAGTAAGCTTTCCATACAATGGAGGCAATATGGTGGTCAAAAGTTAGTTTGCTATCAACCTGGGTTCCCAAGTCCCTCATGACTGATGGTGTGCTTAGTGCCTTATTATCAATGTGATAATTTGTGGTAATGTCATTCTTCCCAAAAGAGATGATGATGCAAATTTTGGCATTCAGTTTGAGGCCATGTTTCTGGCACCAGCCATTTGTTTGGGTGAGACACTCTTGGAGGATGACCACATCACTAGGGTAATTGATGACAGCACCCACTTTGCACCCATCTGCAAACAGTCAGCGTGGAAGCCAGTTCTGTCTCAAACCTTTTTTGGGTCATCAGTATGTACTTTTCTTTTATATTTATCTGCACGTCTTGTAAGTTTTTGCCTGCGCCGATATTTTTAGTTTATTATTTGTGATAGCCGATAATAGATCCTGATCTTTTCTGATACTGCGCTTTCCTTTTATCACGTCTATCTTTCTGACTATTTTTGTTGATGTACATTTTTTTATCTGAAGAAGTCTTTTTATTGTGTAAAGATGAAAGTGCTTATCTGTTTATGCTTAATATTAAACTCAGTGTGTCTTGCAATGGCTTTCACGCTTTCTTGGTTGTTTAAAAAGTTTTACATTTTTGTTGTTCTGTTCCCTTTTCAGTGCTCTTCTAACAGTAACAATTCTTGTCTTAATTACTTTATAGTTTTCTCTTTGTCTGGCGTAAAGGCCCTAATGTCCCTTGAGATGTCTGAGATCCTGGCACCTGAAAGACAACTAACTGTCACATGGATAGTCTGTGTGTCTGACTATGAAATCATCAATCTGTAAAATAGTTTTGCTTGTAACATGGCTTAGTGTACTAGAATGGAGGCCCTTTGCCTTATGGTCACTTTTTGTTAAAGTTGAGATATTATGTGATGCAATGTTTGATTTTGCTTTTTGGAGACTTATTCATTATGGATCTAGGAAACCTATGTAAGGACTCCTTTACAAAGTCAATATAATTAGTTTTCCTTTGTTTGCCAGGAAAGTCTTACTGGGTTTAGCAAAATCCCTTTTCAGCAGAGGCCCGGGGGGAGAAAACATCCTCAGTTTTTTTACAAAAATTATCCAGATTACAAATGAAATGCCTGTGTGCAAAGATTATACAGGTATTTACAGAGTGCATGAATATTTCAACAGTAGCTATATATTGACAAAGCATATCACAATGCAAACAGCGTTATGTATATAGTATTTGATAAAGCAGTCCCAAAACAATGGAATAGTAGCGAAGCAGGTATCTTAAAAATATATTTATTGCCAAGAGAACAGACAATATATAATTATCAGATTAGTGCTTTCACTCATAGAACTTCTTCAGATCATAAATTACAAACCAAATGCATTACAAAATATATATTCACTCCTGCCCGGCTTGCTAACCTATCACAACCATTTACTAATCAAGCCTTAAAGTAGAAGATGTCAGTGTATAGTATTAAAAAGCTCAAGGACTTTTCTTCAGAAATCTAACATATACATACCTATCTATATCTAAAAATATACCATATAAAACATATAAATATACATATATCTAGAAACTACTCATATAAAGATCAACACATCTATATGAATTAATACTTTGATATACACCTATCATGCTAACTTAAAATATATATGTATATGATAATATAATAATGTACTACCCTAAAAACTGTGGTAATGTAACCTCTACTTATATATATATATATATATATATATATATATATATATATATATATATATATATATATATATATATATACTATTACCTATTCCATTCTTCCTTTATTTAATATTCCTACGTTTCCTAAGCATAGGTTTTATTGAGGCTCTTTCATTAAGTCCAGAGCCTCTGTCTGCTCTCAGCCTAATTATCCAGCTACTCTTCTTGCTTTCTGTATGATTTCTAACATCACCACCATGTGTACTGGGTGTAATAATCTCTATAGCTCTAAACAGAAATGTATGTTCTTCTCCTTTTTGGATAACATGTTTGGCTAGAGCATTATGTAACGATTTCATTTTCATATGATACATGTGTTCACATATTCTTTCCTTAAAAAGGCGATTAGTTTTCCCAACATAAAAACTGGAACACACCTGACAGACAGCTAAATAAACTAAATGAGACGTCTTACAATCTCCATTAACTTGTGTAATGAATTCTCTATGCAAATCCGGATGAAAAAACCCCGTACTTGTATCTATATAACAACAATAGTGGCATTGTCCTCACGGTTTAGTATTCCCACCATAAACCACATGATACTTATGTCTGGGATAGCATAACATCCTTTTCACGTTATATTTACTCCTAAATAAAAAATGAGGTTTCTCTCCAACTGTCTGCCTTATATCATTATCTACATACAAGATAGACCAGCGCTTGGTAACTATGTCCCTGATGTCTGCATGATCTGATGTATAAGGGGTCGAGATTTTAACACATGGTAACTCCTTACTAGTCCCTTTCTTATCATAAATCTTCACAGGTCCAAAGTATGGTGCCGCTACATCTGATCTTAAACTTGGGACATCCATTAAATTGACATCTACTTCCTGATGGCTGTAACCTCTCTCCAAAAATCTCAATTTTAAATTATCTAACTCTGCCTCAAAACCTACCTCAGTGGCATTTAATCTAGAGGCCCTCACACCTTGACCTTTAATGATGTTTCTAAAAATATACGGTGGATGCATACTTGACCTCATTAGGAGTGTGTTACAATAACAGGGTTTACGATAAATGCCTGTATTTATTAGGCCATACTCTAACTTCTTTATGTATAGATCCAAAAAAATCTACCTTATAGTAAGAATAATTCATGGTAAATTTAAGGAAATTTGTTAAATTATTCATCATTATGAGTAATGTGCCAAGCTGTTCTTCTCCCCCATTCCAAAGGACAAAAATGTCCACAATACGATGATAAAAAAATCACATGCTGTTTAAACTCATCCTTTTGAACTAGGACTTCTTCCTCCCAATGTGCCAAAAACATGTTGGCATAACTGTTGGTGCATGGGGTCCCCATTGCCACACCATCTTGTTGTCTATATATAATGTCTTTAAACATAAATATGTTATTCTCTAGTGTTAACTCTAGCAAATGTGCTATTAAGTCAATCTGCACTGGTGTATAATCACTATGTTTCATCAAATAATTGGACACATACTGAATACCCAAATTATTGGGTAACACCGTAAACAGAGACTGCACATCTAGTGTGGCAAGTATGCATCTATCTATTATGTATATGATTTACAATGTGATCTTACAAGTCTGTATCAGTTGTAGTGTAGATTATTAGTGATCTTACAAGTCTGTATCAGTTGTAGTGTAGATTATTTTCCATTTGGTGGTGAAGCAGGGAAAGAACTAAATAGCCTGCAGAGTACAAGCTGTTAAAGGGGGGGCAGGGTTCTTAGAAGCATTATTTTTATGGTTACCAGTTAGAATCCTAAACATTACAAAAAGATAAAGAACACGATTGCAAATGTTTTGGTTTTGTTTGATTTGTCCAAGAAAGATTCTGTGAAAAAGAGAAAGAGAGAGGAGAGAGTGGAGTAAGGAAGGATATTAACGGTACAGACGTCTGTGCTGTTGAGGTTGACTGCTAAATCTTGGGAAGTATATTAGTGAATTGGAGGTATCAAATAAGTGATGTATATTAGCAAGGATAGTAACAGGAGTATCAGTAAGTGGTATGTATTAGGACAGATAGTAACAGGAGTGTCAGTAAGTGATATGTATTAGGACGGATAGTAACAGGAATGTACGTGGTATGTATTAGGATGGATAGTAACAGGAGTGTAAGTAAGTAGCATTCATTAGGATGGATAGTAACAGGAGTGTAAGTAAGTGGTATGTATTAGGACAGATAGTAATCGGAATGTCAGTAAGTGATATGTATTAGGACAGATAGTAGCAGGAGTGTAAGTGATATGTATTAGGGCAGATAGTAACAGGAGTGTCAGTAAGTGATATGTATTAGGACGGATAGTAACAGGAATGTACGTGGTATGTATTAGGAAGGATGGTAACAGGAGTGTAAGTAAGTAGCATTCATTAGGAGTGGAAGTTAGTGATATGTATTAGGATGGATAGTAACAGGACTGTAAGTAAGTGATCTGTATTAAGTTGGATAGTAACAGGAATGTACGTGGTATGTATTAGGAAGGATAGCAACAGGAGTGTAAGTAAGTGATCTGTATTAAGTTGGATAGTAACAGGAGTGTCAGTAAGTGAAATGTATTAGTATGGATAATAACAGGAGTGTAAGTGATATGTATTAGGAAGGATAGTAAGCGGAGTTTAAGGAAGTGGTATCTTTTAGGACAGATAGTAACAGGAGTGTCAGTAAGCGATATGTACTAGGATAGATAGTAACAGGAGTGTCAGTAAGTGGTATGTATTATTATGGATAAAAACAGGAATGTAAGTCAATGATATGTATTAAGATGTATAGTAACAGGAGTGTAAGTGGTATGTATTAGGATGGAAAGTAACAGGAGTGTCAGTAAGTGGTATGTATTAGGATGGATAGTAACAGGAGTGTAAGTAAGTAGCATTCATTAGGATGGATAGTAACAGGAGTGTAAGTTAGTGATATGTATTAGGATGGATAGTAACAGGACTGTAAGTAAGTGATCTGTATTAAGTTGGATAGTAACAGGAGTGTCAGTAAGTGAAATGTATTAGTATGGATAATAACAGGAGTGTAAGTGATATGTATTAGGGAGGATAGTAAGCAGAGTTTAAGGAAGTGGTATCTTTTAGGACAGAAAGTAACAGGAGTGTCAGTAAGAGATATGTACTAGGATAGATAGTAACAGGAGTGTCAGTAAGTGGTATGTATTATTATGGATAAAAACAGGAATGTAAGTCAATGATATGTATTAAGATGTATAGTAACAGGAGTGTAAGTGGTATGTATTAGGATGGATAGTAACAGGAGTATCAGTAAGTGGTATGTATCATTATGGATAAAAACAGGAATGTAAGTCAATGATATGTATTAAAATGTATAGTAACAGGAGTGTAAGTGGTATGTATTAGGATGGATAGTAACAGGAGTGTCAGTAAGTGATATGTATTAGGACAGATAGTAACAGGAATGTACGTGATATGTATTAGGATGGATAGTAACAGGAGTGTAAGCAAGTAGCATTCATTAGGATGGATAGTAACAGGAGTGTAAGTAAGTGGTATGTATTATTATGGATAAAAACAGGAATGTAAGTCAATGATATGTATTAAGATGTATAGTAACAGGAGTGTAAGTGGTATGTATTAGGATGGATAGTAACAGGAATGTCAGTAAGTGGTATGTATTAGGATGGATAGTAACAGGAGTGTAAGTTAGTGATATGTATTAGGATGGATAGTAACAGGACTGTAAGTAAGTGATCTGTATTAAGTTGGATAGTAACAGGAGTGTCAGTAAGTGAAATGTATTAGTATGGATAATAACAGGAGTGTAAGTGATATGTATTAGGGAGGATAGTAAGCAGAGTTTAAGGAAGTGGTATCTTTTAGGACAGAAAGTAACAGGAGTGTCAGTAAGAGATATGTACTAGGATAGATAGTAACAGGAGTGTCAGTAAGTGGTATGTATTATTATGGATAAAAACAGGAATGTAAGTCAATGATATGTATTAAGATGTATAGTAACAGGAGTGTAAGTGGTATGTATTAGGATGGATAGTAACAGGAGTGTCAGTAAGTGGTATGTATTAGGATGGAAAGTAACAGGAGTGTCAGTAAGTGATATGTATTAGGGTGGATAGTAACAGGAGTGTAAGGAAGTGGCATGTATTAGGCTGGATAGTAACATGAGTGTAAGTGGTATGTATTATCACAGATAGTAACAGAAGTGTCAGTAAGTGATATACATTAGGATGGATAGTAACAGGAATGTAAATAAGTGATATGTATTAGAATGGATAGTAACAGGATTGTCAGCAAGTGATATGTATTAGGACGGATAGTAACAGGAATGTACGTGGTATGTATTAGGATGGATAGTAACAGGAGTGTAAGCAAGTAGCATTCATTAGGATGGATAGTAACATGAGCGTCAGGAAGTGGTATGTATTAGGATGCATAGTAACAGGAGTGTAAGTAAGTGGTATGTATTAGGACAGATAGTAACAGGAGTGTAAGTAAGTGGTATGTGTTAGGACATATAGTAATAGGAGTGTAAGTAAGTGGTATGTGTTAGGACAGATAGTAACTGGAGTGTAAGTAAGTGGTATGTATTAGGACAGATAGTAACTGGAGTGTAAGTAAGTGGTATGTATTATGACAGATAGTAACAGGAGTGTAAGTAAGTGGTATGTGTTAGGACATATAGTAATAGGAGTGTAAGTAAGTGGTATGTGTTAGGACAGATAGTAACAGGAGTGTCAGTAAGTGATATGTATTAGGACAGATAGTAACAGGAAAGTAAGTAAGTGATATGTATTAGGATGGACAGTAACAGGAGTCTAAGTGGTATATATTAGGATGGATAGTAACAGGAGTGGCAGTAAGTGATATGTATTATGATGGATAGTAACAGGTGTGTCAGTGATGTGTTAGCAAGGATAATAACAGGAGTCCTAAAAAATCTCAACATCTGATATCTCAATTGTTCTACAACAGAAACAACTGCATCCTTTAAATACTTAGGTTTATGGCTAGACCAGTCATTTAACTTCCAAAGCCACATTTAAAACACAAGGAAAGAGATCAGTTCTTTTTATTGTGGTCCTGGAATATATTTCCCTTTCTCTACAGAGCAGCTAGAGTTGCAGTAGGCAAAGGGGTCCTCCTTGCTCAACTTGAATACTGGCTCTCAATTATAGCCACAGCCTTTAAAAAAAATCTGTTCCACTCTACAGGCCATTGAAAAGAAAATCTGCCGATTCATTTCCAGTTCCTTCTCCTCAGGAACACCGCTGGATCACCCTCCAAAGCCAAATAGCTACCAGTCTCCTACAGAGTTAAGCTACCCCTAGGGTATTTTCTTTTCAAACTACTTCAGCAAGATGGCTTCCCACCTCTTGTAGCCAAACATCACAATAAAACCACTCCAAACAACCTTTGCAGCCTCTGCCAATTAACTGCCTCACTCCAGACATCCCAAACAAACTGCGTTGTACCAAGCATTCCTCCTCCATTCTTACACCCAAACACTGTCATTTCTCCATTCTTACACCCAAACACTGTCATTTCTCCCATTCTTACACCCAAACGCTGTCATTTCTCCCATTCTTACACCTGAATGCTGTCATTTCTCCCATTCTTACACCCAAACGCTGTCATTTCTCCCATTCTTACACCCAAACGCTGTCATTTCTCCCATTCTTACACCCGAATGCTGTCATTTCTCCATTCTTACACCCAAACACTGTAATTTCTTCCATTCTTACACCCAAACATTGTAATTTCTTCCATTCTTACACCCAAACGCTGTAATTTCTCCCATTCTTACACCCAAACACTGTCATTTCTCCCATTCTTACACCCAAACACTGTCATTTCTCCCATTCTTACACCCAAACACTGTCATTTCTCCCATTCTTACACCCAAACACTGTCATTTCTCTTATTCTTACACCCAAATGCTGTCATTTCTCCATTCTTACACCCAAACGCTGTCATTTCTCCCATTCTTACACCCAAACATTGTCATTTCTCCCATACTTACACCCGAATGCTGTCATTTCTCCCATTCTTACACCCAAATGCTGTCATTTCTCCATTCTTACACCCGAACGCTGTCATTTCTCCCATTCTTACACCCGAACGCTGTCATTTCTCCATTCTTACACCCAAACGCTGTCATTTCTCCCATTCTTACACCCAAACACTGTCATTTCTCCCATTCTTACACCTGAACGCTGTCATTTCTCCCATTCTTACACCCAAACACTGTCATTTCTCCCATTCTTACACCCGAACGCTGTCATTTCTCCCATTCTTACACCGGAACACTGTCATTTCTCCATTCTTACACCCAAATGCTGTAATTTCTCCCATTCTTACACCTGAATGCTGTCATTTCTCCCATTCTTACACCTGAATGCTGTCATTTCTCCCATTCTTACACCTGAATGCTGTCATTTCTCCCATTCTTACACCTGAATGCTGTCATTTCTCCCATTCTTACACCCAGACGCTGTCATTTCTCCCATTCTTCCACCCAAACGCTATCATTTCTCCCATTCTTACACCTGAATGCTGTCATTTCTCCCATTCTTACACCTGAATGCTGTCATTTCTCCCATTCTTACACCTGAATGCTGTCATTTCTCCCATTCTTACACCCAGACGCTGTCATTTCTCCCATTCTTACACCCAAACGCTGTCATTTCTCCCATTCTTACACCTGAATGCTGTCATTTCTCCCATTCTTACACCGGAACACTGTCATTTCTCCATTCTTACACCCAAACGCTGTCATTTCTCCCATTCTTACACCTGAATGCTGTCATTTCTCCCATTCTTACACCCAAACGCCGTCATTTCTCCATTCTTACACCCAAACGCCGTCATTTCTCCATTCTTACACCCAAACGCTGTCATTTCTCCATTCTTACACCCAAATGCTGTCATTTCTCCCATTCTTACACCGGAATGCTGTCATTTCTCCCATACTTACACCCAAACGCTGTCATTTCTCCATTCTTACACCCAAACGCTGTAATTTCTCCCATTCTTACACCGGAACGCTGTCATTTCTCCCATTCTTACACCCAAACGCCGTCATTTCTCCATTCTTACACCCAAACACTGTCATTTCTCCATTCTTACACCCAAATGCTGTCATTTCTCCCATTCTTACACTGGAATGCTGTCATTTCTCCATTCTTACACCCAAACGCTGTCATTTCTCCATTCTTACACCCAAACGCTGTAATTTCTCCCATACTTACACCCGAACGCTGTCATTTCTCCCATTCTTACACCCGAACACTGTCATTTCTCCCATTCTTACACCCAAACGCCGTCATTTCTCCCATTCTTACACCCAGACACTGTCATTTCTCCCATTCTTACACCCAAACGCTGTCATTTCTCCCATTATTACACCCAGACACTGTCATTTCTCCCATTCTTACACCCGAACGCTGTCATTTCTCCCATTCTTACACCCAAACACTGTCATTTCTCCCATTCTTACACCCAGACACTGTAATTTCTCCCATTCTTACACCCAAACGCTGTTGTTTCTCCCCCTTCAGATAAACAACATCTTTTTCCTGTCATTCAGTGACAGCTCAAACGACGCTGCCGTCAGAAATCTGGCTGCAAGCACCTTTCTACTGGACACATAATGTAACTCCTTAGTTACTTGTATCACGCCTCCTTTACCCTCTGTAACTCCTTAGTTACTTGTATCACGCCTCCTTTACCCTCTGTAACTCCTTAGTTACTTGTATCACGCCTCCTTTACCCTCTGTAACTCCTTAGTTACTTGTATCACGCCTCCTTTACCCTCTGTAACTCTTTAGTTACTTGTATCACGCCTCCTTTACCCTCTGTAACTCCTTAGTTACTTGTATCACGCCTTTACCCTCTGTAACTCCTTAGTTACTTGTATCACGCCTCCTTTACCCTCTGTAACTCCTTAGTTACTTGTATCATGCCTCCTTTACCCTCTGTAACTCCTTAGTTACTTGTATCATGCCTCCTTTACCCTCTGTAACTCCTTAGTTACTTGTATCATGCCTCCTTTACCCTCTGTAACTCCTTAGTTACTTGTATTATGCCTCCTTTACCCTCTGTAACTCCTTAGTTACTTGTATCACGCCTCCTTTACCCTCTGTAACTCCTTAGTTACTTGTATCATGCCTCCTTTACCCTCTGTAACTCCTTAGTTACTTGTATTATGCCTCTTTTACCCTCTGTTTTCACCTGCTGTTTCCCTCTCATAATCAGTACAAAAATTAATTCAAATTTGTTTTCTTCTCTTTTAACTCACTCAAACCTAAAATGGCTTTTTCTGTACTTCCAGTTTACACCTATACCTCATTATGGTGTCCAGAACTTTTTTGTGTCTGTCTTCATTAACTAAGTGACTTATCAGCTAATAATAGCCAGTATTCGAAGGAGTTATTAACAAAAAGATGCTATGTTTGTTATTCTATGATGTCCTGTAGTGGAGAAATTAATCTTTGTTTGCCACTTATTATTCATATTTTCAAATTTATGTTCATATTTTCATAAGTGATAGACCTACATTTTATTGAGGTCTATAGTATGAAACACCAATGTGGGAGACAGGAAAATTTACTGGTTTATATCACACAGTATTGGAAATATTGCTAGTTGTTTACTAGTATTTTATTTATTTATTTTATTTTTATTTTACATTTCATTACCAGGAAAGTCTGACTGGACAAAAATCCATTTTCAACAGAGGTCAAGGGAGAAAAGCTCCATATTTAACATATAACAATGATTATAATACAAGGTTTACATATACATGACTTGACATAGGTTCATAGGTTCAGGTCTATATCAAATAGTCAAAGTTCCGTAACTCCGAACACCTAATGGTCGAACCATTATTTTCTAAGTTACAGAACTTCGACTACGTAAAAAAAAAAATAAAAACACAATGGACAAAAACAATAAATTGTTGCACACCCCACACCCCCACTACTTAAATATACCAACTCCGAGATCACATCACATTGAAGTAAATTGAAACCTCTGCTTATGGAGATTTTCATTCAAATGCTCGAACTTTTGCAAATTCGAATGTATGGTCTTAACCATATGTGGTTCGAACTTGTAGAAGTTCAACTACGTGATAGGAACCCCATAGGTTCATAGGTGTGTACTAGGATAATGGTCCTGGAGCCTTTACAAGCCTAGCCCATAGGATTACCCTGGCATAGTGCCACTCGACCTTAGTTCCCAGTGCCTCTGTCGAGTAGAGCCACTGGAGTGATCCCCAGGGTGATTTTTCTATTTCCCATCCACTCAAGATTTTTCTTGAAGAGGGCCAGTGAGGTGCTCTGCTTGACATGCATGGAAAGTCTATTCCATAGCATGGGCAGTCTCTGGGTTATGAACCTGTCCCTCCAGCATGTTCTGTTGATTGTGGAAATGAGGTTGTGGTCTCTGGAGCATGTGGTGCGGAGGAATTGGGATTTCTTTAGATGTAACATTTCTAACAGAGCTGGGTCAGACATGGCTTTGTAAGTCAAGCAAAGACCACCTCTAAGTAGGCGATATGAGACAGAGAATAGTTGGAGTTTTTTTGAGTCTGTCCATATAGGACAAGTGTTTAAGGCCTAGGATCCTCTTCTTGAGGTACTTTTGTGGCCTCTCCAGTTGTTGCAGGTGTCTAGTGAGGTACATGCCAAATGGGGCATTGTATTCGATGATTGTCCTAATGAGGGAAGAGTAGAAGGAGACAATGACCTCTTTTTTCCTGGATGCAAAACCCTTAGTTATTAGATGTGCCACATAGAATGTCTTTCTGACCACAGTGGTAATGTGGTGGTCAAAAGAGAGGTTGCTGTCCACCTGTGTTCCCAGATCTCTTGTAATACTTTCTGTGTTCAGTGGACTACCATCGATGTGGTAATTTATGGGAACCAAGTTTTTCCTAAGGGGCATGATGACACATTTTTTGGCCATGGTTCTGACACCAGTCGTTGGTCTCAGTGAGGCCTTTCTGTAGGATGTCAACATCACTTGGGGAGTTAATAATAGCTCACAACTTGCAATCATCTGCGAACTTTGTCAGCCAGAGTCTCTTCGTGTTGGCCTGGGATTCAGAGAAATAGATACCAAACAGGAGAGGAGCCAGGACCGATCCCTATAGGACTCCACTCGTGACTGATCGTCAGTCTGACTTGGAGTCAGCTACTTTCACACTGTGGGTTCTAGCTGTGAGCCAGTTTGCAACCCACCTAGTGATATAGGGCTTGATGCCTAGCTTAGTGAGTTTTTCTATGATTCCTGAGTGGGGAATGGTATCAAAAGCCTTGGCCAGATCAAGGTAGGCACCTTGCCTTCATCCACAGCTCTGGTGACTGACTAAAAAAAGTTGACCAAGTTGAGCAGACATGATCTACCCTTCACAAAACCAAACTGTGTGGGATCCAGAGTTTGGAGATTCCCTATATCCTTGTTTATTAGGTTGATGATGGTGCATTCCATAGCTTTGCATATCAGACTCATCAGACTAATGGGGCAATTGTTCCCAGGGTCTGTAGTCGCTCCTCCTTTGTGGAGAGGGATGACTGTAGCAGTGCGACATTCGGTAGTGACAAAGCCTGAGGTGAGGCTGTGATTGAACAGGGCACACAGGTAAGGTGCCAGTTCACTCTGTAGTTCATATAGAACACAGCCAGGGATATTGTCAGGTCCGGATATTGTCAGGTCCCATAGAAGCTGTATCCTTGGCCTTGGACAGTGCTGTTTTAACCTTTTCAGCAGTAATACTGGGTGCCTAGCAATCTACTGGTATTGTGATTGGTCCTTTGGGGGGAGAGAGGGGAAAAGTTGACACTGAATCTGTCGGCCAGTATATTGGCAATATATGTTTGCTCGGTATAGGAGTTACCATTGTGCAGTAGATCAGAGCAAATCTCGGTATTGCCGTGGAGATTCTTTACATAACTATAGAAGGCCTTGTGACTGTCTTTACTATCTGCTGCAATTCTGTTTTCATAGCTAGCTTTAGAGGATTTGATGAGGGATCTCAACCTTTTGCTGAGGCTGATAAGGGAGTCTTTCCAGTCTTGGGACTTCACCTTATTCCACATCAGTTTCCTCCTTCTGTTGTAGAGTTTGTTTATGGCAGGGGACCACCAGATTGGTTTCCTTTTTTTGGAGGCGAGCATCTTGGTTCTATTGGGTATGGCAAGATCCATGCATTTGTATATGTGTTCGTACAGTGCATTGGTGTATGATTCGGCAGTCATGTAACTATTCTGCATTTGCATGGGTGCTGTGAAGTTAGCCACCTCTGTTTTTAGGAGCCCAAAGTTAGCTTTGGAAAAATTTTTCATGGGCGTTAAACATACAGCATTGGATAAAATACAGTCATGTAAATTATTTTATTAATGTCATTGTTGCTTTGTCTAGTACAGGAAAAGACAGAATTATTCTTTAAAAAAAATGAAGCAATCTATCAGGAAAATGAGTGACTTATAGAATGTAAAGCAGGTATAATTAACAACAATCGGTGAGTGAGCAATTTTCATAGATGTGCTACATTGACTGATAGCCTGTAGTACATACAGTAGAGGATAAATATTGTAACGTAATTACAATTTTCATAGATGTGCTACATTGACTGATAGCCTGTAGTACATACAGTAGAGGATAAATATTGTAACATAATTACAATTTTCATAGATGTGCTACATTGACTGATAGCCTGTAGTACATACAGTAGAGGATAAATATTGTAACATAATTACAATTTTCATAGATGTGCTACATTGACTGATAGCCTGTAGTACATACAGTAGAGGATAAATATTGTAACATAATTACAGTTTTCATAGATGTGCTACATTGACTGATAGTCTGTAGTACATACAGTAGAGGATAAATATTGTAACATAATTACAGTTTTCATAGATGTGCTACATTGTCTGATAGCCTGTAGTAGGAGGAGATATAGCAGAGGATAGATATTGTAACATAATTGCAACTTAAGGAGGATAATTTTACTGCAGTCCTTGAATAAATACTTTAGATTGTAATAAGAATGGGTAGAAGTATGTTGAAAGGTGAGATGTGATCTTATTTGTATGAAGAACTAGTATTACCTATAGAAAGAATGTTTAGAGTAAATAGGACATTGCATTGGAATTCTTTTCTTATCCAGCATTTGAACAGTAAATAGCCATTTATTTTTAAGTGAGACTTGAGTTATTTTGAAGTGGGATAAATTGGTAATAGGTTCATGGGTTCATAGGAGTGTACTAGGCTAATGGCCCTGGAGCCTTTACAAACCTAGCCCATAGAAGTGCTCTGGCATCATGCCACCCGATGTTAGTTTCCCGTGCCTCTATCAAATAGAGCCACTGGAGTCATCCCCGGGGTGAACTTTTTATTACCCATCCACTCATCAAGATTTCTCTTGAAGAAGGCCAGTGAGGTGCTCTGCTTGACATGTATGGGAAGTCTATTCCATAGCATGGGCAGTCTCTGGGTTATGAACATGTCCCTCCAGCATGTTCTGTTGATTGTGGTAATGAGTTTGAGGTCTCTGGAGTGTGTGGTGCGGAGGGATTGGGATTTCTTTAGATATAACATTTCTAAGAGAGCTGGGTCAGACATGGCTTTGTAAGTCAAGCAGAGATCGCCTCTAAGTAGGTGATATGAGACAGAGAATAGCTGGAGTCTTTTGAGTCTGTCCATGTAGGACATGTGTTTAACGCCTAGGATCCTCTTTGTGAGGTACTTCTTTGGGCTCTCCAGCTGTTACAGGTGTCTAGTGAGGTATATGCCAAATGAGGCATTATACTCTATGATTGGTCTAATGAGGGGAAGAGTAGAGAGAGATGATGACCTCTTTCTTCCTGGATACCACACCCTTGGTAATGAGATGTGCCACATAGAAGGACTTTCTGACCACAGTGGCAATGTGGTGGTCGAAGGAGAGGTTGCTGTCAACCTGTGTCTCCAGATCTCTTATGATACCTTCAGTGTTCAGTGGGCTCCCATCAATGTGGTAATTAGTGGGAACTGAGTTTTTACCAAAGGGGATGACCGCACATATTTGGGCGTTAAGCGTAAGGCCATGGTTTCGACACCAGTTATTGGTCTCAGTGAGACCTTTCTGTAGGATGTCTTCATCACTTGAGGAGTTAATAATGTCTCCCAGTTTGCAGTCATCTGTGAACATGGTCAGCCAGAGTCCCTTTGTGTTGGCCTGGACTTCTGAGAAGTAGATGCCGAATAGGAGAGGACCCAGGACTGATCCCTGTGGGATTCCACTTGTGACTGGTCTGCAGGCTGACTTGGAGTCCGCTACTTTCACACTGTGTAATAGATGTTCTTTCTGATGGTAAGCTATTTCAGATTTTTGCTGTGTAGTTTGAGATAAGGGAGTTGCCTGATTTATTGTTAGCTTTGGTAACATTTAACAGGGATTTGCTACTTGAGTGACGTACATGTTTGTTAGAGTAAGGAGTTAATAAGTTTTAAAGTGCTGGTGGTTTTTCAAGTTGGTGCAGGATCTTATGTACCAAGCACAGTTGGTGATAAGTTATTAGTTGAGGGAGCTCTAGCCAATTCAGTTGTTTGAGGGCAGTGCAATGATGTGTCCTACAGCTGGTGTCAGTAGCAAATTTTGCAGTTTTGTTATAACAGGATTCTAATTTGTTAAGCTTTTTAAGTTTATTTTTTAGAAAATGCCCTGGAATGTAAGATGTGTGCAGGCTGCTAGAAGTGTGACACACATCACATAGTTACATTGCCTATGGGATTGTCTCGCTTCTGTGATTACTCCATATTTGTGAATTTATTCGGTTTTATTTTTTGTGAATTTCTTCACCTGGGCTGTGCCAGCAAATGGACTACTGTGATCAGTGTACTACCATGGTAAACAAACTAACAAAATAAATCATCATCATCATCATCATCAGCCCCCTTTTCCCATTTTTTCTACATGGGATCAGGGTATCGTGTTAACTGTCGCCAACTCTCTCGATTCTGTGCCACACTCTTGCCTTCTTCAACACTCATGCCTGACTGTTGCAGAACATCTTTCACACAATCCATCCACCTCTTTGCTAGACGTCTTCACTTCCTCTTACCTTCTTCCTGTGTGTCCCAAATCTCCCTCACCAGATTGTCTTCTGCTTTTCTACACACGTGCCCAAACCACTGTAATCTGTTCTCTTTGATCCTTTCTGGAATTGGAGCTACTTTGAATTCTGCTCTTATGTCCTCATTTCTTCATCTGTCCCACAGTGTGCATCCTATCACCTTTCTCAGGCACTTAATTTCCATCACCTCTAACTTCTTCAACTGTTCTGCCTTTACTGCCCAGGTTTCTGTACCATACAGTAGCACTAGTCGCACCACTGTTTTGTGCACATTACTTTTCAGCTTCTTTGGCATTCTTCTGTCATAGACTACACATGACACTCTATGCCAGTTGGCTGTAGCCCCTCTGATTCTAGCTTTGACCTCTTCATTCAGACTTCCCTTCTCCTCAACCACCCCTCCCAGATACTTGAAGCTGTTTACCTGTTCCATTACCTTTCCTTCCATCTCAATTCTCACCTTATTCTGATTTCCCCAGTTTGCTGCCATTACCACCATCTTATGTGTGCTTACTTTCATCGCACGTACCTTCAGATTTGCATTCCATTCTCCTATCCTTTGCTGAAATTCTAGCTGAGAGTCTGCTTGTACTGCCACATCATTTGCATACAATAACTTTGTTGATCTGTCCTCTCGGACCTGTTTGCTAATGTATTCCATCACCAGTATGAACAGCAGTGGGCTCAGAGCTGAACCATGTTGTACACCCACTCCCACTGGGAACTCCTGCGTGAGGCCAGACACTGTTCGTATGTGAGTCATTGGGTCCTTGTACATGGCCTGCACTAATTCTACCAATGTTTCTGGGACTTCAAACCACTGCAGTACTGCCCAGATCATCTTTCTTGGGACCTTGTCATATGCCTTCTCCAAGTATAGGAATGCCCAGTTGGACTCTCTCCTCATCTCTTTCTTCTTCTCAAGTATCTGGCTCACTGCAAACATCGAGTCAATTGTGCTGCATCTTGATCTGAATTTGAATTGCTCATTTCCCATATAGCTTTCTACTACTATGCATATCTCTCTAGAACTTTCATGCAATGTGATAGGAGTTTGATGCCTCTGTACTGCCCACAGTTGTGGATGTCCCCTTTGTTCTTGTACACTGGCATGATTATGCTTATTCTTCAGTCATCTGGGATACGTCTTTCTCTCCACACTGCTATTAATACCCTCAGGAGCCATTTCTCCCCTATCTCACCCAGCATCTTTACCATGTCTGCTGTGACCTCCATCTGAGCCTGCTGGTTTCCCTGACTTCATTTTCCTTAGTGCTGTTCTTACTTCTTCTATAGCGGGTCCCTCTTCTTCTCTCATTGTAGGCTGTTTCTGGGGCAGTACAGCTTCTGTGGGGTTTTCTTCATTCAGAAGCTGCTGGAAATACTCCTTCCATCTGCCTTTGATGTCCTGTGGACTGGTAAGCAGGTTGTTGCTAGCATACTTAATGAAGGGTGTCTGACTATCTTCTTTATCTTTCTGTCTTTGCCTTGCAGCTGATATAGTTTCTTTGTGCCCCTTACTGAGTCACTTTCCAGAAGTTGGTATAGTGCCTCCAATGCCCTACTCTTTGTTATTGCAACTTCTTTCTCAGCGTCTTTGTTAGCCAACCAGTAATCCTTCTTAGCCTGGTCAGTCTTTTCTATCTCACACTTTTTCCTGCGCTCCTCCTTTCTTTTGATGACTTCCTGGACGTCTGCATTCCACTACCAGCTTTCCTTATGTACCTTATGTCCATACCTAGGTCAGCCATATATCTTTTCTGTAGTCCTAACACATGCTGTTTTTAGGCGCTGCCATTCTTCTTCAACTCCACCTATTTCCTCCTCTTCTTGGGGTGCTAGAGCCCTGAGTAATTCCTTGAACTGCTGTACTTTCTCTTCAGTCAACTTCCAGGTCTTCAGCCTGGTCTCTGTTGATCTTAGAGCCTTCTCTGTCCACTGCTTGCAGCTGATTGTGGCAACTGGTATGCTGTGGGATGACTGTTTCACTGGGAATGACTTTGCAATCATGGATTCTGCCCCAGTGCCTTTTCCTTACTAGAAGGAAGTCTACCTGAGTTGCATGTTGGCTACTCTTGTATGTGATCTTGTGACTGTCTCTCTTTCTGAACCATGTGTTGGCTACTACCAAGCCATTTGCCAGACAGAAGTCTAGAATGGCTTCTACTTCTTTATTCATGTTGCCCCACCCATGTGGACCCAGGCAGTCCTCATATCCTGTTCTGTCTGTCCCAATATGTGCATTCAAGTCACCCATTATCAACACCAATTCATGTTGTCCTGCTTTATCTAGTAGGCCCTGCAGCTGCTGTCTGAATGCACTCTTTTCCTCACTATCACAACCCTGCTGTGGGGGAATAGGCTGAGATTATGAATTCTGCCCTATCATTACACTGGAGTCTGATTGCCATGAGTCTGTCATTAATTCTGATGATATCCCTCACTGCCTTCTGAAGCCTCACTCTCACCACAATTCCTACACCATTTCTAGCCTGCCCCCCTCCTGTGTAGTAGAGTCCGGATCCCAAGCCAAGTGGCTTTGCTGCACTGCCCTTTCATCTCATCTCTTGGATAAATATGATGTCCAGCCTGCTCTGTATTATGTCATCCACTTCCAAGCTGCATCCTGTCAGTGACATAGCATAGCAATTCTCAGTTAATGTTTGGCAGGTTGGTTGGTTTTACTTCCAGCTTTCTCTCAACAGTGCTATCCCAGGTAACCAAGGCTGGGCAACTAGACACCGACTGGCCAGTAGCTTATTGAGCTAGGGCTGCTGGGCTTTATGGCATCAGACACTGGACAATAGGGGCACATATACCCCTCCCACCATTAGCAAGAGTCCCTGGTGTAGGTCAGAGTAGGCCCAGTCCTCAACCCACTTATCACTACCAGTGCTCATTTTGACGAAATTAGTCAACATGACTGAATCACCTAGAGCCATATTTTACACCCTCAAGTGGCTAGCCCTGCCATGGCATGCAGTCTGTGATCGTACTCTCCTATCCTGAGGATACTGCGCACCACAGCAGATGCCCATAATGGTTGGTCTGTACAACTCTTCCCCCTATAGGGCACCATGTAGAGTCTGTGCTGCTCCCCACAGCTCCATTCATTGGTGTGTTTCAGATGGAAACACTCAGCACATTTTTCAGACATGGGAGAAACCCTATATAGACAAAAGGAGAGCATACAAACTCCAAACAGGCACTGGTGGAGGTCAGGATCAAACATAGTACCTTGTGCATGGGAGGCGAAGACCTTAACCATTATGCCAACTGGTCTCAATAAATACACCTTAAAATTACTTCATTCAATGGGTATGACTTCAATTGCAGAGAGAATACAGTAAAATTCAGAAAAATGCAGGGGAAACAGCAGAAACAATTCAAAACTGATGTAAATATCTAGGCACAGCACAGAAACCACCTGACATGCAATGCAAGCTGCAACAACTTTAATAAAAGCTGAAACTTCAGATTTAGATAAAATGCAGAAAAATTGTAGAAACCACTCAAAATTGATTGACATAGTTAGGTAACTTTAAGTACAGTCAAATAAACGTACTTTCCAATTTACTGGATGCAAGAAAGAGTTAATGGGATGCAATATTTGTCAGCTTGGAAGGAGATGGTCAACACACCATGCTGCTTTGACAGGGATGGTTTGCACCTCTCCCCTCTAGGCTTTTGAATATTAGCTAAAACATTGTCTTCCCCCACAGTGCCTTTTCAGGAAATGCCAAACTGAAATTACTTCTGACATAGCAAATCAAAACCAAGAAAATCTAAAGGTATTCCTGCTCAATGCTAGGAGTCTAAACAAAAAACTACACTCCCCAGAAGCTCTCTTCACCCTAGAAAATGCTGATGTCTGTGTGGTCACTGAGACGTGGTTTAAAGAAACGGAGAGCACACCAACAGTGCAAGGTTATAATCCCTTCCACACATATACAGCAGCTACTACACAGGCAGGGACTAAAAGTGGAAGTGTCTCTATTTACATCAAAAATATATATACCTCAAAGCTGGTCAAACAAGACAATGCACTTAAGCTGTTCCATGTTCAAATTACCATAGGTAAAAATCCCACAATACTTCCCTGCAAGCTATAGGTCCCCCTCTATGACCCAGGAAGCCCATACCATGTATTTAAACTTATTAAAAACACTAACCATCCAACCCAATGCCATATTCATGGGTGACTTTAATAACCACACTATTAAGTGGTAATCCTATACAACACCAAATGTACAGGCACAGAGATTCCTGGATTTTGTAAACACAAATTCCCTGAACCAGATAGTCAGTACACCAACCAGGGGTGCAGCCATAGTGGATCTGGTCCTCACTAATATGGGAGAGTGCTGCACACCCCCTACTGTAATGTCCTCACTGGTAAGGTCAGACCACAGAATTGTCTCCTTTGAAGTAAAAATAAAACCTGGACCCCCAGCTAAACCTGGAATATTCAGGAACTACTCGAAGGCTAATCTCCTGCTATTAAGGGATAACCTGGCAAAATTTCAAGCCCCCATAAACCCTAAGAACATTGTTTACCTTGGGCGGCATGATGCCAGGGAATCTTCTTGGGCCAGGCTTATACAGGCTCCAGGGCCATTGGCCTAGTACACACCTATGAATCTATGAACCTATGAAATGACTGAAAAATCAAAAGACTGAATCCCAAAAAGACTGAAAATTCAAAATACTGAATGATGGAATTTGTCCCTTCTCCACTGTTGTGCAATCTTGGAGTTGGTATATATAGTTAGCAGGGGGAGTCGGGGCACAGCCTCCCACATGAGGGGAGCAGGGGGGCTTGCCTCTGGCATTAAAAATTGTATTCAGTAGTTTGAATTTTCAGTCTTTTTGGGATTCGGTCTTTTGATTTTCAGTCATTTGATAGTAAATCTAAGAACACTGCGGCCTATGCAGAACTGTTCACAGAAACCCTGCACAAGCTTGTTAATAGCTGCATAGTGGCAGCTGTACCCACCAGGAAGAAGTACAGAAATAACTCAAAAACAAGCCACCATGTTGGAATCAAAAAATCAATAGATTGTATAACAGAAGGAAGAAAATCATGGCAAAAATTAGGAGGTGCAGCACCCAGCAGGATAAAAGCACTATCATCAAACTAAACAAACAACTCAGAGGACAACAAAAGTCTATCAAAGCCAACTCTGAGGTAAATTTGGCCTCCCAGGCCAATGACAACCACAACACATTCTTTAGCTATGTCTGCACCCTCAAAGGCAATACACAATTGTGTTCAGAGCTCATTGTAAATGGAGCCACCTATACTGAGCCAGAATATATAGCAAATCTACTGGCCAGTAAATTTAGCTTCAACTTTAACCTTTTCTCACCCTCAACCTTCCCTCAGGAAATGCCATCAAATATATTCCCCCTGCTATAACTAGGGAACAGGCCCTTAATGCTTTCTCTAAAGCCATGAACACTGCATCAATGGGCCCAGACAATATCCCAAGATGCCTTCTAAATAGCATGAAACATGACCTATCAGGGCCTCTGGAATTGCAATCTAACTATAGCCTCTAAACAGACATTGTGCCTCATAAATGGAGAACAGCAACAGTCAGCCCTCTGTACAAAGGCGGGCCATCTACAGACCCTGTAAAGTACAGACCCATAAGTCTCACTAGTCTTATATGTTAAGCCATGGAAAGCATTATCTTGAAAATGATTAATAATGATATAGTAAACCTCCAGACAGTGAACCCAACCCAGTTTGGTTTATTCAAGGGCAGATCGTGCCTACTCAACCTGGTAGACTTCTTTGAGAAGGTCACCAAAGAAATGTATGAGTGCAAAATGGTTCACACTGCCTACCTTGACCTGGCCAAGGCATTTGACACAATATGCCCCACTTAGGCATTGTTGACAAACTCAAGAGGTTAGGTACAAACTGGTATGTCACCCAGTGGATAGCCAACTGGTTCACAGACAGGACCCAGGAAATTAGAATTGGGGAGTCCACCTCTACAAAGAGGCCAGTCACAAGTAGAGTCCCTCAGAGATCAGTCCTTGGATTGCTCCTTTTTGGCATTTACTTCTCTGAAGTCAAGGCCAATGTCAGTGATCTCTGGCTGACTAAATTGGCAGATGATTGCAAATTAGGAGCTGTCAAAGAATCCCACACTGACACAAATGTTCTCCAGGAAGTGGCTAACACAGATAAACAACTGGTGTCAGAGCCATGGACTAAAACTAAATGCCAAGTAATGCATGATAGTGTGCTTCAGGGAGTCATCAACCATGATAACTATCATATTGGCAACACACCCCTTAAAACTCCCAGTGCTCCCAGACCCAGTTGGCAGCCTTGTATTCCTATCTAGTAGACCCCCTCTAAACACCTAACAAATGACTCTCCTACCTGAAGTCAGCTTTCCTGAAACTGTTCCCACAGACAACTCACCTGGATAAGGTTAATACCTTAAACTGCATTGTAATTCCTATATACTGCAGTCTGCTGACCTGGGTCTAAAGGCACATTAAATCTGTCTCCTATAGTAATCTGGCTCCCTCTATTTTGTTCTTAGTTTTAATTAAACTAGTTGACCCTAGCATTCTATAATAATATTAATAAACCTAATTTAAAACCCGAACAGTGTATTTTTACTTTGCCCTCCCACTCCCACACATAGCCCTGCAGATTATACTCTGAACCCATATCCTGAGCTAACAAATACCAAGGGGTTTGACTGATTGTTTTCTCCAAAAACTTCGAAGTCTAGCTGGCTCCGCTCACTCCACTCCCCTCCCTGCCCCCAATTTCCACCCGCCCCCTCTACTTCTAGTTTTATTCTAACCCCTAATCACCTGATCAGTTGTCCAACCCCAATTCCCTAAACACTAGCCTAACCCACTCATCCTACCTCCCTCCCACACTGATCCTTCACCCAACAACACATTCCCAGCCAACACTACTCCACCCTTACACACAACCAACCAGGAGTACTAGTTGTTCTTATTACTCAAGTAGTATTATGTTACCCACACTTGCATCCCTAATACTGGCTCTACTGTCACCAACCTTCCTAACTTCCTTACAAACAGACCAACCACTGCACAATTACTCCTATCACACTACCCTCACTAGCTCACCCTCTCAAACCCACTCACACTTCTACATCTGCCCCACAATCATCAAACTTACAGCTACATATTACTCATTACCAAAAATAACACCATCTCCCCACACTAAGAAAAACACACATAAACCAAGCTCACATACAAGTAATATTAAGAAGCTCATACTGACACTCCTACAAACTCTGAAAACCTCAGGTAGCATTCACCCAAATCCAGGTTCCTTCTCAGCCAAACATCTGACCTGCTGATCCTAAATCTCAACATAAGAAGCATTATCAGCAAGCTAACAGACCTACATGCATTCATAGCCCACTACAACCCTGATATACTCACCATTACAGAGACCTGGCTTAAACCCAGTATCCAGGATGAAGACTTTCTCCCCCAGGGTATAATACACTCCCCACCAGGGTATAATACACTTAGATCTGATAGAGCAAACAGGAAAGGAGGAGTAGCCATTCTCTTTAAAAACACCCTTAACCTCCAGCTCCCGCACACCACACCATCCACTTTTCAAAACGCTGAAGTCCTGTTTTCTGTCCTATCCATAGGAAACACCAAGAAGATCAATATAATATGCTGCTACCTCCAGGCAATAACTCACTCATAATAGAAGACATCCTACACTGGACAAAGGACAATCTACCACAGGAAACAATCCTACTAGGTGACCTTAACATCGACTGGACAGACTGTAACTCCAGCAGCCCCTCTACACATATCATCTTGTATGGGTTCTCTTAAATTGAAGAACCAAATAGAATAGATAAGAAAACAAAGAAGGAATCCATACTGGACCGGACACTAACCAACTATCCCAAACAAAACTATACAGCAGGCTGTCTCCCAGATGACCTAAGTGATCATTTCCCCACCTTCCTACTCCACAAACAATCCAATCACCCTAAATCAGTAGTCTACAAACTTGTACAAGATGACCAAAACCTTACCCCACAAGACCTAAATACTGTCCTAAGCCACTGTAACTGGGAACCACTATAGACACTTGGGTTAGACCAGGCAGTAGACTACTTCAATACTACCTTCTCTAACATCCTTAACAGCCTAGCCCCCAACAGAAAAATCTGAGTTAAAGCTAACTACACACCCTGGCTAAGTAGGGACACTAGAGCCCTACTAAAAGCCAGAGATAAAGCCTGGAAAATCTGGAAAACTGACAAAACCCCTAGCTCCAGGCAATACTATAAACAGCTTAGAAACAAGGCCAAGGCAGAATCGAAAATAAACAAAAGTATTTTCTTAGCGCCCAAAGCAAATATTCAAATAATCCACAAAATTTCTGGCATGCCATAAACTCCCTACTAAAGCCAGGCTAAACCACTACTCTAGCACCCAGCTCTACCAACAATACCCTAGACATACCTCCTCAATTTAATAGCCATTTTACCAAGTCCATCTTAGCCCTGTCCAGTCAAATAACCAAAAACCTTCTACCTCAATCACAATCCAAACCACTCCACATCACCCCCTCTTTCAGCCTATCACCAGTGCCCACCTCAACTATCAAAAAACTCCTCCAAAAACTAAAGCCAACCACCTTGGCAGCTGATAACATACCTGCTGCATACCTAAAAATGGCTAGTGACTCCCTATCATATTCTGTCTCCATCCTAATCAACTGCCCCATACTAGAATCCTACATACCCAAACTCTGGAAAGTGTCTCACATCATTCCTCTCTATAAAGGAGGTAACTCCTACAAATTCTCCAGCTACCTACCTATTGCCATCCTTTGCCCCATCCAGAATTCTTGAGAAATGCATACACTTGCAAGTGGTGACATTTCTCAACACACACAATCTATTATCTACCACACAACACTGTTTCCGTCCACATCACAGCACCACCACAGCCCTTCTATCCTTCACTAATCATATAGACCTTCACATAAATGATAATAAATATGTATCAGCCATTTTCCTCAACCTCTCAAAAGCATTTGATATGGTCTCCCACTCCATTCTACTAGACTCACTAACATCACTATCCTTCACCTCTTCTACTATAGCCTGGTTCAGAATCTACCTATCTGACAGGCAACAATCAGTCCAGTGGAAAGGAACTCTGTCTCCACCACTTCCAACCACCATAGGAGTCCCACAGGGCTCTACACTGGGCCTGCTATTGTTCTTTATTTTCACTAATAACCTCACTAGCTCTACACAACATGCCACACTCATACAATATGCGGATGATAAAACCCTGATCTGCTCCGCCTCATCCCCCACCACCCTACATACACTCACTCAAGTTACCTTTAACTCAGTAGAAAATGGATATCAGGTATCCAACTGATTCTAAATCCTCAAAAGACAAAACTGTTACTATCTACCCCTAATAGATAAAAAAAACCTCTTTCCTTTACCATAACATCTAAAGACGACACCACCATCTCCCCTTCTAAACACACCAAACTTCAACTTCAAAATAATCTCCACTTTGATGTTCACATCTCACGTACTATAAAACTAGTACACAAGAAGCTGGGCTCTCTATACAGGCATAAGTTCTTTCTCTCACAAAATGCAAGAGTCACTCTTGCACAAACCCACCTCCTCTCAACTCTATTATACGCAGCACCAATCTTTACCCAAATCAGACAAGGTGACATAGACAAGCTAGAATCATGCTACAATAAAATAGCAAAGTTTGCTACTACCTCAACCTATAGAACCCATCACTGTACTGCACTAAAATAACTAAAATGGCTTGAGCTACCACAGCTACGTAACTATCATCAGCTGAGCACAGCCTACAATATTCTCAAATATCCTGAAAAGACCCCCTCATTATCCAACCTACTTACTGTCTATACTGCAAACCAGTACCTAAGATCTAATGAAAAATCTCTCCTTTCTGTCACCAAGGCTAACAACAATGCAGGGAAAGCGCTCTACTCCCACAACATTGCCAGAAAGTGGAACTCTCTTCCCTTATACGTGTCCACTGCCCCCTTCACATCCATATTCAAAAACTCCCTCAAATCGCATCTTCTTAGTACCTGGTTATGCCCTTGTATCACATAACCCTACCCACACTGCTACTAACTATCCAACCTACCCCCTGATCACATGCTGGATCTCTGATCCCCTGTAGGCTTGGTCATCTGAAAGAGTACTTTTAACTGTAGAATCTTACTTGATATATTTTCTGCTCTCACCAATCTATAACTTACATTGTCTTCTTACCTGTGTCCAATATCCTCTTTTACCTGGAGTGTTTTATTAACTTCTTGTTATATTACTATGTTCAGCATACATGATGTAACCTGTTTTGTATAAGTATGCGAGATGTACTGTAACTGACATTGTCTTTTTACCTATGTTCTATATCTTATTTTACCTGGAGTGTTTTATTAATTTCTTGTTGTTCTATGATCAGCATGCATGATGCAACCTGTTTTGTGTAGTATGTTGGATGTACTGTAACTGACATTGTATTTTACCTATATCTTCTTTTACCTGGAGTGTTTTATTAATTTCTTGTTATATTACTATGCTCAGCATACATGATGTTACCTGTTTTGTGTATTATGCTGAATGTACTGTATTTGTATAACTTGATGCCGGAGCTTTTCTCCCCAGGTCTCCACTGAAAATGGACCTGGTCCAGTCAGAATTTCCCAGTTAACAAATGTAAAATAAAATAAAAATAAATAAATAAAAATAGAGCTAACCTAGTAGTCATGGACTTAGGGACACACAGAGATAGTAGTCTAGCCTTTGACCATCACATGTCTACAGTAGTGAGGAAATCATTCTATGTTGTGCAACTTATAAATAAAGATATGGCATTTAAGTCCAAGGAAATCATTGTTCCACTGTAGTCAGCATTCATTAGACCTATCACTGAGTACAATGCCCCCTTTGGTATGTACCTAAACAGGCATATCCAACAATTGGAACATCCACAGAGGTTCTTCACTAAAAGAATAAATTTGAGGTAAAATGTCCTATGTAGACCGCCTTAAAGCTCTATCCTTGTATTCTGTCTCCTACAGGCTTTTGAGGATAGCTCTATGCCTGACATACAAAGGCATTTATGACCCCACTCTGATGGGCCTCCTGCATATCTGCAAACAAACAGCACCATAATTGCCCATTCTAAAGACTTACATTTTGCCTGTGATATAAATAGGACCTGCTGGAGAGACAGGTATGTATCCCAGAGATTACCCCATCTCTGGAACAGGCTATCCATGTAAAGCAGAGTTCCTCCCTAACCCAATTCAACTGCAACCTGGACAATTGGATGGGAATAGGAAATTCATCACTGGTATGGGACCTACGTCTCTAATACAGGCAATCTGTAAATGGTTCATCTCTCAAGCCATAGCTTGTAAATATTTAATCTCCGAAGCCCCTGCTTACACTTATTAAGGGTATCAGAACTTGTCAGAGATTTGGGATGCATGGCTACACTTAAAAAGGCCCTTGTGGTTATTTGCCTAGTAAACACCTAGGAACCTATAAAATGTCACTTTGTTTATTTTTTAGCATCTACAGAGGAAATCAGCTTTCATGAGTCTTAGAATAAAACATCAATGGCTCCTCCTGCTGTACAACATAAAATAAATACAGAAAATTAATAAACCAATGAAAAATGCAATACCAATGAAGATACAATAGTGTGTATCTTCCCCAGATCAGCTGCAATTACCCTCACTCTACTAGGATAATGGTTACAAGAGTTAGATGATTCACACACCTGGCCAAAATTGGCATTTTGTTGTAACTTTGAAAAGCAAAAGCACAGCAACTAAATGCAGCCACTATTTAACTCACTTTAAATGAGTGCCACCATTTAACTCGCTTACCAGCTCAGGAGCCACTTTAAATGAGTGCCACCATTTAACTCACTTACCAGCTCAGGAGCCACTTTAAATGAGTGCCACCATTTAACTCACTTTAAATGAGTGCCACCATTTAACTCACTTTAAATGAGTGCGACCATTTAACTCACTTACCAGCTCAGGAGCCACTTTAAATGAGTGCCACCATTTAACTCACTTACCAGCTCAGGAGCCACTTTAAATGAGTGCCGCCATTTAACTCACTTACCAGCTCAGGAGCCACTTTAAATGAGTGCCACTTTTGAACTCACTTACCAGTTCAAGAGCCACTTTAAATGAGTGTCACTATTTAACTCACTTACCAGCTCAGGAGCCACTTTAAATGAGTGCCACTATTTAACTCACTTACCAGCTCAGGAGCCACTTTAAATGAGTGCCACCATTTAGCTCACTTACCAGCTCAGGAGCCACTTTAATAGAGCGCAAACTGTAGACTGTGATGCTGATTAGTGCAGTCATATTATTGGCTACAGGCTTAAATCTCTTGATGAAATACCATACCAATAGTCACTGTTGATGGGCCTCATGAGGCATATACAATGTGCAACACTATAGCTTTGTTCCAATAAGGTGCTCATAGTGCTTATTGGTTTCACAGAGAGAAATGCAATGCAGCATGTTTCCGAAGATGAATTCATATTATATTACATATAATACTGCAAATATGATGCATTAAGTACCCATAAATAGCTTAAATGTTGCTTGTTTGTGTGTTATATTATGCTACCAGCTGTTAGTAATGCTGTTGGAATACATACTGTGTTGTTTTGTAAACATATTTCCAGTGTGCAGTGAATGTTGCACAGACAGTCAGTCCTGCAGAGCTTGCTGTTTTACTCCATTATGCCTACCTTATGCATACATGCTCTTGTAGGCATACTAACGGTAACATGAGGTAGCTATCATCGATCCAGTATGAATCTCTGGTACCAAAAAGCTTGCATCACACTTGCTTCATACAACAGCTTGTACATATATTTACATGATGTGAGTACCCAGGCTGTTCAATTTATTAGCAAATGTCACAAAAATGTGTTTTTTTTCAGTAGGCCATCTGAACTCCCCCATGTGGGGGAGAGATCAAACTCTCACAGTTTCCCATACCTTATTATTTTACTCCAAGGCCCTGCACCTTGGAGAAGGAAACATAAATGACAAGCAATGTAGCACCTGCCTTGGTCTTTTCTAAGGTGCACCTACTTTGGACCACCAAGAGCCTAATAATATAAGAGTATATAAATCTCATTCATAGTTTCATAGGTAGGTACTAGGCTATCAACCCAAGAGCTTTCTTAAGCCTAGCCAACAAGCTTCCCTGGCTTACGCCACCCAAGAAAGTTATTTTCCTGTGCCACTGTCAAGCAAATTCACAGAAGTGATCCCCGGGTGTATTTCCTATTTCCCATCCACTCATCAAGATTTTTCTTGAAGAGTGCTAATGAAGAACTTTGCTTGACATAGATGGGTAGCCTGTTCCAGGGTATGGGAAGTCTCTGGGACAGGAATCTATCCCTCCAGCATGTCCTGTTTATTGTAGTGACAAGGTTTAGGTCCCTAGAGCGTGTAGCTTGGAGGGATTGGGATTTCTTTAGACGTAGCAAGTCCAACAGCTCTGGGACTGACATAGCTTTATTTTTTAGTCAGAGATAACCTCGGAGTAGGTGATATGCTAAGTAGTAAAGCTGTAGTTTTTTGAGACGCTCAGTGTAGGGCATCTGTTTGAGGCCAGTAATCCTCTTTGTGAGGTACTTCTGTGGCTTTTCCAGCTGCTGCAGATGTATTGTGAGGTACATTCCAAAAGGGGCATTGTACTCTATAATGTGTCTAATGAGTGTTGAGTAGAGGGGAACAATGACCTCATTGTTCCTGGATGAAAACCCTTTTATGATGAGTTGTGCCATGTAGAAGGACTTCCTGACTACTGTGGCGATGTGACTATCAAAGGAGAGACTACTGTCCACCTGGGTCCCAAGGTCTCTTATCACACATTTGGTATTAAGTAGATTGCTGCCTATGTGGTAGTTCATAGGTACAGAGTTTTTACCAAAGGGGATGACACTGCACTTTTTGGCACTGAGCTTGAGGCCATGGCTCTGACACCAGGCATCTGTCTCAGCGAAGCCCTTCTGTAGGAAGTCCACATCATTTAGGGACTTGACTATGGCTCCTAGTTTGCAGTCATCTGTGAACTTCGTTAGCCAGAGGCCTTCTGTGTTAGCCTGTACTTCAGAGAAGTAGATACCAAACAGGAGTGGTCCCAGGACTGAACCCTGTGGTACTACACTTGTCACTGGTTTGAGTTCATATTTGGAGTCTGCAACTTTTACAGTGTGGTTTCTGTCAGTGAGACCGTTGGCAACACATCTTGTGACATAGGGATTTATACCTAGTTTAGTGAGTTTAGCTATAATTCCAGAATGGGGGATGGTGTCGAAAGCCTTGGTGAGGCCAAGATAGGCTGTGTGAACCACCTTACCCTCATCTACAGCTTTGGTGACTGCCTCAAAAAAGTCTATCAGATTCAGGAGGCATGATCTGCCTTTCACAATCCTGAACTGGGTGGGATCCAGAGTTTGGAGGTTACCAATGTCTTTGTTTATGAGTTCCATGATGATACGTTGCATGGCCTTGCAGACCAGACTTGTCAGGGTAATAGGGTGATAGTTCCGAGGATCAGTGTTGGCTCCCCCTTTGTGGAGTGGGATAACTGTTGCTGTGCACCATTCAGCGGGCACAAAGCCTGATGCAAGGCTATTACCAGTTTGTTCTGAAGTTCATGTAAAATGCAGCCTGGGATGTTGTCCGGCCCCATGGATGCTGCGTTTTTTGTTTTAGAGAGTGCAGCTTTTACCTGCATAGTTGTGATTACAGGGACTCTGCATTCTTCCTGTATAGATATGGGCCCTTTAGGGGATGTGTGGGTGGAGGTGAAGTTAGCACTGAACCTATCTGCTAGGATATTGGCAATATCAGTTGGTTCTGTAATTTTCGTGCCTTTGTGCTGTAACTCAGAGCAGATCTGGGTGTTGCCATCGAGATTCTTGACATAGCTATAGAATGCTTTGTGGTTGTCCTTAGAATTAGTGGTGATTTTGTTTTCGTAGCTAGCTTTGGAGGATCTTATAAGGGATCTCAGCTACTTACTGAGGCTGACCAAGGAGCTCCTCCACTCATGGGATTTTACTTTCTTTTTCAACAGTTTCTTCCTTCTGTTGTATAGTTTGTTTATGGTAGGGGACCACCAGATTGGCTTTCTTTTTTTGGAGGATAGCATCTTGGTTCTGTTTGGGATAGCATGATCCATGCACTTGTGTAAGTGCTTATAGAGTGCATTTGTGTAGGATTCAGCAGTTGTAACTGTATTCTCCATCTGCATGGGTGTCATGAAGTTCACCACTTGATTGTTTACAATTCTGTGTCTATTTCTTTAGGAAGCAAATGAATAAATATATGTCTTCTCTTGTTTCAGTGACACTCGGCATGAGTTATTTATTGGGCTTAGCTCTGGGTTTAGTACAGGCTCTTGACCAGTATTATATGGCTGGTTCTGTTAAAAAATGATTTCTTCTTCTCCTGAAGATATTCAAGAGTTTGAACTGTGAAATATGTGTGAAGGGACATGTAGATCAATGTGTTTGTATGTATCTTTAAGAAGCTATCCAAGGGCTTGCACAATTGTATAAATACTGAACACATGTGAGCCTTACTGCCATTTTGTAGCAAGTTGTTGAGATGTAAGCATGTATGTATGTAAGGTCTGTCTGTTAATCATTTTTTTTTATATTTTATGATGCTGATATCCATCCTGATGGATTTTTATGTATTAAAGCAACTAAACAAATTACCGCACCTGCTTGTCATCTATGTTAGAGAGGGCTGAGTGACATGGTGTCAGAAGTGGCCTGTCTAAAAGGACATGGTGTCAGAAGCAGCATGTATAAAGGGACATGCTGTTAGAAGAAGAATGTCCAAAGTGATTTGTTGTCAGAAACAGTTCCAGTTTCTTCCACTTAAGTCCGAGAGGAAAATAGTTGGCATTGGAGGAATATTCTACAAAGAAGTGTGAAATAAAATTCAGCACATACCAACTTGAGCCAGTGTGCTTGAGCAAATGTGGATCAAGCTTGGATGTTTCAGAAAATTAAACTAAGCTGGCTGCCTGTATCGAGGGGCTTTAAGGTAAGCTTACCTATGAACCTATCCTCATTAGAACTCTTCAAGAAAAATCTTGATGAGTGGATGAGAAATAGGAAATACACTCCGGGGATCCCTTCTGTGGCTCTGCTCAACAGGGGCACAGGAAAATAACTTTCTTGGGGGGAGTAAGCCAGGGAACCTTGTTGGCTATTCTTAGTTAGGCCCTTGGGCCAATAGCCTAGTACCTACCTATGGACCTATCTATGAACCTATAAGCAGGAAATCAATTTTGATTTTGGTACTAAAAATGCACAGCTTGGGTCTTCTGGGCTGTTAGGGGCAAGACTGCAGTGCAACCAGTTATCGGAGATCATAGGTGAGTAAAGAGTTGTCGTGTGACATGTACAGACAATAAACACATTCCATTTCAGGGTTATCGTTATGAGGAACAGAGCCCTCGAAAAGGTGTGTGACAATGTCAGCACACACAATGCCACAAGTTCAAGTGGTTCTCACCCCTGACAGAGTTATAGGTTTTGCCCAGTACACCTGTGTGGGAAGGATATCAGTTGAAAAATGTTTCCTGATGGCTTTAATGTGAGTCTGCTACTTAGGCATAACATTAGGCACTGATATTTGACAGCAAACATTCATTGGTTCATAGATTCATATGAGGCAATTGATCCAGAAGAGCATTCAAAGCCTAGCCACCATAATATCTGCTAATTATCTAACTATAAGGGTCTGAGAAGACAGCATGGGGGTGATCTTACAGATCTCAGTCCACTCATCCAGGTTTGTTTTAAAGCTGGTGTTAGGGAGCCGCATTGTTTGTCATGGAGAAGGAGCTTATTTCAGAGGTAGGGACCTTTGAGAGAGGTATTTATCCCTTCAAAAGGACCTACCAAGAGTGCAATATACAATTAGGTCTTTCAAGTGGACACTGGTGGTATTTGCAGTTTTTTAAACTGTAGAAGGTTGAGCAGGATTGGCTCTTTCATAACTTTGAAAGCCAACTGTAGGTCACTGTACAAGAACCTGAGTGAGATGGAATAGAATGACAAGGCTTATAGATGCTCTGTAGACCTTATGATGCTCAGATTTGTAACATTCTCGATGAGGAATTTTTGTTATTTATCAAGTTACTCAAAATGTCAGATGGAGCATTACATTTTATCTCAGGCCTGATTATGGAAGAAAAGAAGGAATAATAACTCCGATGGATTAGCTGACTTGGTAGAAAGATTTCCTGACAATAGTTGGTACATGGTGGTCTAAACAGAGTTCATTGTCTATAAAACTGCCGAGGTCTCTAATAATGGTATCCACATTTAAAGGGATATCATTTATGTGGTAGGCACAGGCGTATTTCTGTTTCTGAAAGAACACAGTGCGGATTTTTTTTACACTGAGTTTGAATCAGTGTCTGATCTGAACACCAGAAGCTAGTATGTTTATGTTCATCTTTCAGTATATGGGCATCAGTTGCAGAGCCAGTGACAGCAAAAAGCTTGTGGTCATCAGTAAACCCTGTCAGTCATTGGCCATGCAAGTCAGTTTGGACATCAGAGAGGTATATACTAACCAGGAGAAGATCCAGTGTGGACCAATGTGGGAGACCACTGGTGACCAGCCTTTGCAGAAGATTGTGCCAGAAACACTCTCTGTGTGAACTGTGTATGTGAGCTATTTAGTTATCCAGTGGGTTACACAAGGGTTAATATTTATGCAGTGAGTTTACCTCTTATACCTGACTGTGGGTTAATATCAAAGGCATTAGCTAGGTTAGGTAAGTAGTGTGCATATATTTACCACCATTAAGTGCTTCAGTTGCCTTCTCAAAGAAGTCCACCAGCTCTAGTGGACAAGACACTACTCACAAAGCCAGACTGACTCATGCCAAGGGCGTCTAGGTTGCCAATGTCTTGGCTTATGAAATTCATTATAATTTGTTTCTTGACTTTACAAATAATACTATTGAGAGTAATTAAGCTATAGTTTCCTCCCTTGTAGAGAGGTACCTCCATGACCACTGTGGCCATCCTCCAAGACTCGCATATAAATGAATCCATTAGAGAGACTGAGATTGATTAGTTTTAGAAGGAAGGCACTGAGCCCATGTTTATTGCTGACTAAGAGATAGCCTTTTATATTATCAGGGCCCACAGAACTAGGTTTTTGGCCCCTATAGTGCCTTTTTTAGGCAAGGTTCAAATGACAAATTCACCACCATAATAGGAACAGGCAAGTAAAAACTGAGGGTGATGCTACTCATGCTAGAAGTCTAAATCTCAAAATGCACTCACTTGAGGCACTCTATCTGTGCAGTGACTGAAACCTGGTTCAAGGCTCCAGAGAGCACCCCTGCACTACCAGGCTATAACTCATACCACACTTTTTGGCCATGTAATCTGGACCGGAACACCAAAGGCAGAGGTGTGTCCATATTCATTAAGGATATCCACACCTCCAGGCTAGTTGCTCAGCATAATGCAGCCAAGGTTATCCAAGTGCAACTAACTCTGGGCAAAACTGCAATCCAAACTGTAGCTTGCTACAGATCACCCACCATGCCTCAGGATTCCCACTCCTCTTTTCTTGATGTACTGGAAAATATTAGGGTTCAACCAAACACCCTAATAATGGGCAATTTCAACTACCCCACCATTAACTGGGAAAGCTACTCATGTACCAACTCCTTTGCTCAACACTTTCTGGAATTCATAAACCCCAATGCCCTGGATCAACTTATCCACACCCCCACCAGGGGCAACAATATCCTAGATCTAGTCATTACCAACATGAGTGACCGGTGTTCCACACCTGAAGTCAACGCCTCATTGGTCAGATCCAACCATAAGCTAATCACCCTAGATATCCACATCCTGCCCCCAACCCCATTAAGGAAACCGTGGTAAAAAAATTCTCCAAAGCCATCTTCATGCTTCTTAAGACAGAAGTGGTGAACTTCATGACACCCATGTAGATGGACAATACAGTTATGACTACTGAATCCTACACAACTGCACTTTATAAGCACTTACATGAGTGCATGGATTGTGCTATCCCAAACAGAACCAAGATGCTATCCTCCAAAAAAAGGAAGCCAATCTGGTGGTCCCCTGCCATAAACAAACTATACTACAGAGGAAAGAAACTGTTGCAAAAGAGAGTAAAATCCCATGAGTGGAGGAGCTCCCTGGTCAGCCTCAGTAAGAAGTTGCGACCCCTGATAAAATCCTTCAAAGCTAGTTACGAAAACAAAATTGCCACTGATTCTAAAGACAACCATAAAGCATTCTATAGCTATGTCAAGAATCTCAATGGCAGCACTCAGATATGCTCTGAGTTACAGCACAATGGCATTAAATATACAGACCCAACTGATATTGTCAGCATCCTGGCAGATAGGTTCAGTGCTAACTTTACCCCCCTCTCACCCCCTAAAGAGCCCATCTCTATACAGGAAGAATGCAAAATTCCTGTAATCATGGCTGCACAGGTAAAAACCACACTCTCCAAAGCCAAGAACACAGCATCCATGGGACCAGACAACATCCCAGGCTGTGTTCTACATGAACTACAGAACGAACTGGCACCCCACCTAAGTACCATGTTCAATCATAGCCTCACCTCAGGCTTTGTACCTGCTGAATGGCACACAGCGACGGTTATCCCACTCCACAAGGGGGGAGCCACCACGGACCCTGGGAACTACTGCCCCATTAGCCTGACGAGCCTGGTCTGCAAGGCCATGGAATGTATCATCATGGAACTTATAAACAAAGACATTGGTAATCTCCAAACTCTGGACCCCACCCAGTTTGGGTTTGTAAAAGGCAGATCATTTCTCCTAAACCTAATAGATGTCTTTGAAGCAATCACCAAAGCTGTAGACAAGGGTAAGGAGGTTCACACAGCCTATCTAGATCTTGCCAAGGCGTTTGACACCATCCCCCACTCTGGAATTATAGATAAACTCACTAAACTAGGTATAAATGCCTATGTCACAAGATGGGTTACCAACTGGCTCACTGACAGAACCCACAGTGTGAAAGTAGCAGACTCCAAATCCAACTTCAGACCAGTGACAAGTGGAGTTCCACAGGGTTCAGTCCTGGGTCCTCTCCTGTTTGGTATCTACTTCTCTGAAGTACAGGCTAACACAGAAGGTCTTTGGTTAATGAAGTTTGCAGATGACTGCAAACTAGGAACCATAATCAAAACTCCTAACGATGTGGACATCCTACAAAAGGGCCTCACTGAGACAGATGCCTGGTGTCAAAGCCATGGCCTCAAGCTCAATGCTAAAAAGTGCATTGTCATCCCCTTTGGTAAAAACTCTGTACCAATGAACTACAACATAGGCAGTAGTATACTTAACACCGAAAGTGTGATAAGAGACCTTGGGACACAGGTGGACAGTAGTCTCTCCTTTGATAATCACATCGCCACAGTAGTCAGAAAATCCTTCTACGTGGCTCACCTCATCACAAAAGGTTTCTCATCCAGAAAAAAAGAGGTCATTGCTCCCCTCTACTCATCACTCATTAGACCCATTATAGAGTACAACGCCCCTTTTGGTATGTACCTCACAAGACATCTACAACAACTGGAAAGGCCACAGAAATACCTCACAAAGAGGATTACCGGCTTCAAACAGATGCCCTACGCAGACTGTCTCAAAAAACTCCAGCTTTACTCCGTCGCATATCGCCTACACAGAGGTGATCTCTGCCTAACATACAAAGCTATGTCAAATCCAGAGCTGTTGGACATGCTCCACTTAAAGAAATCCCAATCCCTCCAAGCTACATGCTCTAGGGACCTAAACCTTGTCACCACAATAAACAGAACATGCCGGAGGGATAGATTCCTGTCCCAGAGACTTCCCATACTCTGGAATAAACTACCTATCAATATCAAACAAAGCTCCTCATTAGCACTCTTCAAGAAAAATCTTGATGATTGGATGGGAAATAGGAAATTCACCCCGGGGATCACCTCTGTGGCTCTGCTCGTCAGTGGCACAGGAAAATAATTTTCTTGGGTGGCAAAAGCCAGGGTACCTTTTTGGCTGGGCTTGTATAGGCCTCAGGGCCGATAGCCTACTACCTACCTATGAACCTATGACAGGAGTTAGGACTCTAAATTGAGTATGAGGACATGGACCAACCTGCAGAGGTGAAAAAGCAGGGAGGTGAGAGTGGCTAGAAGCTGGAATTGAATTTATCCTCAAGTAGAATTGTGATGTGTCTGAGTAGGTGGTACTGTTTGAGCTTAGTTCTGTGAAAAATTGAGCATTACTTCTGAGTTTACTGATGTAGTTAAAGAAGGCATTGTGATTAACCATATTCAGTTCATACTTGGCTTTTGAACTTTTACTCATAAGCCTGACCCCCTTTGCAGATTTTTGAGATCACTACTAGAATGGGAGATTTGAATTTATTCCTTTGTGCTAGAAGCATCTTACTTTTATTGTGGAATCTGTTGATTTGACAATCTACCACATGGAACTATTCTTAAATTTACCTTCAAACTTGTAACAGTTAAGGACTGATGTTTGGATGCAGAAGATAAAGTGAGATTCGGAGTCAGTGATATAAGTAGCTGCTGCGTTATATAGTTAATGAGAGGAGAAAAGTTTTAAATTTTCTTAGGTCATCAAAGAATGGAAGGCTGACTTTGCAGAAATATCTGAATGTTGTAGGGTTGGATGAATTCATGATGTGGGTTATTTGGGAAATTATGACGGCTTTGTGATCTGACTTGATCGGGGGGGGTGACAGTGGAAGACTGTATATCACTAAGAACAGGGAGAAGGAGATTAGGACCCCTACCAGGAGAGGACACTGCTTGGTCAGTGGAATTTCCACTGGTAAAGTTAAGGAACCACAGTGCGTAATTGTATATCCTTTGCAGTTTATGAATGGGTAGTTGAAGTCACCTAGACTGAGTGTAGAGGGGTTTAATAGTTAAGCACTCTTGCTGGTTGAAGCATGTCTCATGGATGGCCGGAGACATAAATGGGACGAGGTTCTATCATTGGCACTGATATGATAACTGTACTTGCTTATTGGTAATAGGATGTCTAGTAGTTCAAGGTTCTTATCAAGCAGAGTTTTCCATAAGGTAAAGGGATAGTGGATGAATGCTGATATGCTCATCCAAGGCCTTGGATATATGGTGGGCATTAGTAGGTATAACGATGCTAAGAAGATGTCATTGTGAGCTGCTGCAGGTAATGGCAGTACAGACCAGACATTTGGATACTGTGACACGTGACATCCAGGACACAGCCCATAATCTGGTGGTGCAGTGCAAGTGTGGCATGGGTGCCCACAGCCTTCATACTGTATGTGGTGGAGTGGATTAGCATACTATGTGGATGCCACAACAAGGTGTTATAGAAGCTTTGTTGCAGAAACCCATACCAACTTTATGACTCTGTGAGGGGGAACACCCACTTTCCTTATACCTTTGTCTTATAATAGGACATCACATTGTGTCATGATTCTGTACCAGACAGCTGCCCGCACCAGCTTGGTGGATCCAGAAGTGGAGGATTTCCATCTGCTTGGTGTATCCCTGGACCACCGCCTCCCATTACTTACAGTCTCACACCTTGATGTCATAATTTTATGTACCCATCCACTGTCTCAAATTTATTACTGAAGATTTATTTATCAACATGCTATCATACTGTTAGTTCACAAGTTCTTAGGTTCATAGGAGGTTACTAGACTAATGGCCCTAGATCTCTTACAAGCCTAGCCATATTTGTCCAGAGTTGCCTTAGTTGTCAGTAGTTTAATGAGTGAGGTTTACAGAGGTAAGGGTCTGTGATTGTTAATACTGACTTCCTTTGTCCAGGAGGGGCATGGGCACCACCCCAGGAGTGAATTTGCAGTCACTCATCCTTTGATCTAAGTTGAATTTGTATTTCTCACATTATGCTTTGACTTTTCAACAGCATTTTTTCTATTACAAGCAGACTTTAGCATAATTTTCATCTTATACACATCCAGAATGTAACAAAATTATTTAATTTGAATACTGAATAATTCTGCTGATCTGAACTCATTCACAACTTTTTCTAATGCAAAATGAGTTTCAGGCAAAGTTTATTTCTCACACTGCCTTTTTTCACTTTATTTGTTAACTGGGTATGTCCTCTGCACACATATCCCTTTATAGAGGTGACCAACAATGGGCACTGTTTGGTCAAGTGATTTGTTCAGAGTCACACTGTGTGCAAACAGAGCTGGAAGGAATCAAACCCTATACTTGTGGCTACAGGAAGTAGCTCATTAATAAACAGAGCCTTAATACTCCCTGACAAATGCCGGAGCCTTAATGCTCCATGCTAAATGCCAGAGCCTTAATACTCCATGCTAAATGCCAGAGCCTTAATACTCCATGCTAAATCCCAGACAAGTCTTTTTATAACACACATAATTCCATCTCTATAAGACAGAGCCTTAATACTCCATACTAAATGCCAGAGCCTTAATACTCCATGCTAAATGCCAGAGCCTTAATACTCTGTGCTAAATGCCAGGGCCTTAATACTCCGTGATAAATGTCAGAGCCTTAATACTCCGTGCTAAATCCCAGACAAGTCTTTTTATAACACACATAATTCAATCTCTCAGCAAAGTATCATGTAAATTACCAGATTTGCAGCTATTTAGCCCTATACCTAATTTTTTTAATAGTTTTATTTATTTATCTTTTGATAATCATGTTATTCACACTAGCGTAGTAGTCTCTTTTCAGTGGAGACCCAAGGTGGTGGTCAGTATATTGGGGAACTTTCCCTGCTCTTTTCTGTTTCCTCTGTGTGACCAGCCAAAGGCTGATTACCCTGTAGAAAAAGAATGGCACTGGACACTCACGCTTCTACTTTGGGTGTTCAGATTGCAGTATTAGATTGTGGTGGACTGCCTGATAAAACGTTAGTTAACAAGCACTGGACTTAATAAACAGAGCCTTAATACTCCCTACTTTGGGTGTTCGGATTGCAGTATTAGAGTGTGGTGGACTGCCTGATAAAACTTAAGTTAACAAGCACTGGACACTCACATTTCTACTTTGGGTGTTCAGATTGCAGTATTAGATTGTGGTGGACTGCCTGATAAAACTTTGGTTAACAAGCACTGGACACTCACGCTTCTACTTTGGGTGTTTGGATTGCAGTGTTAGATTGCAGTGGACTGCCTGATAAAACTTTGGTTAACAAGTTAAATGAAAATGAACCATTACTTGCTGAGGTTGTATCTTGGAGCCGGATCACTGAGCATTGCTTTGAAGATGGCGTTGTTCAGCAGAAAGAGATCATGGAAAAGGTTAAAGGTCAGTCAAAAACCTTCTGTTCCGTTTGCAATGCTAGTGTTTTGCAATCACAAGGTGAAACAGCTTATACAGCACAGCATAATAATTCCTATCTATTCCCGGATATTGAAAGACTATGTGCCAAAAAGTAAAATTTTCCTCTGTTACTCGCAGATTGCCTGCCATATGAATATCTTTGAAAAATAAAGAACAGATGAACAGGTATGAAATTTGTGACAATTTGATTTCATTAAGCTTTTATGTTCAGGACTTTAGACCATTAATAAACATGTTAATAAACTAGTAATGGGATATTCTAACTAGTTACACTGACTGCCGCTAAATAAAATTGGTTGTAGAGTCACAATTTATTTGTTTTAGGTGACTTTTAATGGCCTATGCTAACTCACTCTGCTTTCTGTACAATATTTATGATGTCTGTGCTTATTTTGATGTCCTTAGTTTCACTATGATCTCCTACTCTACCCCCATTCTCACCTACCCCCACTTTCATTTAATTTATACTTTCTACCCAAATACAAAACCCAACCCACCTCATCCAATTACCCTATCCCTGCTTCCTGACCTCACACTGTCCCGCCCTTTTCCCTTTACACTATGTCTAATCAGATTACAGATTTCTTACAACTTTAATTTATACCATAGCTATACTCTACCTCTTATCCCCTTTACTTTACTTCCTCAGTTCACTCACCTCCTACCAGTCACAACTCCATCACTTCCAGCCTCCAACTACTATTACATTCTCCATTCAATAAAAAGTATCATCCTATACATGCTCTGTCTCACCATCTCTATTCAACATCTCCCCTACCCAACTTCACCAAAACTAAATCTTAGCACATACTCCTTTACCACCTAAGTTAAAGCTAAAATACTTATGTCCCAACCACTACTAGTACCACTCCAAATCTCCCTTGCTCCCAAACACACTTTTAATTGATGGGGATATCCAACCCAATCCAGGTCCTGCTTCTCCTACAACTTTCTCTACCATCCCACAGCCAACAGTCTCAACAGTCTCCCACTCCCCAATGCAAAACATCTTAGTATACACTCAGTTAACATACAGAACATCCCGAATAAAACCACAAAACTACACTCCTGGATTACCCTCCATTCCCCACACATCTTACCCCTATCTGAAACATGGTTAAAGCCCCACATCTCACTCTGAAATCCTTTTCCCCATTGCAATATCTACCGGCAAGACAGAATGGTTAGGAAAGGTGGTAGAATTGCTGTTATGTACTTTGAACACCTAAATCTATCCTACCCATAACTCATCAAAATTTCCACCCCAGCGAACTACTTATCCTAAACTGTCACCTTAACTCACAAAAGAAATTTGCTTCAGCTGCTATCTATATGCCACCAGGTAATTACATTCCCATCCTCAAATCCATACTCTTATGGCTATCACTCAATATCAGCTATGAAACCATCCTGATAGGAGACGTTAACATCGACTGGCTAAAACTATCTACAACCAGGCCATCTCTCACCATCAACCTACATGGCTTTCACCACTAGATTCAATAAAAGCAATAATAGTAGCTCCACACTTGACTAAATCCTAACAACTGACCCCAGCTTGTATCAAAACCCTATTACCCTACCAAACTCCCTTAGTGACTACCTTCCTATCTGAGTTCTTAGGCACGTTGTTCACATACCTACATACCATCTCTAAAAAGGTTGTTGCAATCTCTCCACTTTTAACAGTGAGACCTTTAATCACATGGTTAACTCTATAAACTAGTCAATTCTGAAACACATCCTTCTAAATGATGCTGTCCTTCATTTCAGTCGTACTTTTCTCTCCATCCTTGACTCCCTGGCACCTCTCAGAAAAGTAAGAATCAAAACAACCAACACCCTCTGGCTCTCAAAAGATACACTCACTCTTATGAAAAAAGAGACAGCACCTGGAAACAATGGAATAAAATTAAATCACCTTCTCTTCTCTAAACCTACAAACAACTATGTAACCTGCATAAAAAACATCAATACAGATAAGAAAAAAATCTACTCCAATGCCCAACTCACCCATAAGTCTAACCCCCAAAAATTCTGTCACTCTAGTAATAAGATCCTGCACCCAGGCAATCCTTCTACCCTCAACCTCTACCCAAAAAAAAACCCTTGAAACTGCCACTCTTCTAAATTCATACCTCATTGAATCTATTCACAAACTCTGCCACAATGGTTAGAACAATAAACACACACCACCACTCCACATTTCACCAATACTCCCTCTTTCACACTTGACTCCATCTCGACAACTTACATCAAATCTCTCCTGCTTAAGCTGAAGCCATGCTCCCCCTCTTCTGATAACCTTCTCACTCTTTCTTAAACTAGCCACTCACTCAATAGCCTACCCCATCTCTACATACAAATATTTCAAGAATGGGCATTACAGGCCCTTCCAGCTTGTCAACATACCATGACACTTGTTCCCATAATGTGTCCAAGCTGTTCTTAAAAATATTTAAACTAGTACTTGCTTTAATGTAATTTGGTAGTCTGTTCCATGCATCAGCTGCTCTTTCTCTGAGATCCAATCAGTACACTTCTCATTTCTATAGAATCTCCTACATAGGTTATCTGATGATTCTCTAGTACTTTTTGATACCCCCAAACATTCCCAGAGGTAGTTGTCACTAAATGCCCTATATACCTGAATAAGATCTCCTCTTAGATATATATAAAAGACATTGTACAAGTTCAAATACTTTAGTCTTTCATAATAACTTAAATTTTCACATCCATGAATGCCCTTCATATATTTCTGTTGCACTCTTTCCAGTTTATTCATGCTTGTTTTCTTATAGGGTTTCCATATTGTTATTCCATACTCAAGTTTGGGACTAATGTAACTAACAAACAATGACTTCATCATTTTTGATTTCCTAGACTTTATAAATATTTTTATACAACCCATTGTCATATAACTATCATTAATCAATTGGTTGATATGATTAGAAAAACTCATAGCTGACTCTACCCATATACCCAGGTCCTTAAATAAGTTTACAGTTTCAATCGCTGTGTGCTGTATTAAATATTCACCTTTCAGTTTATGTCTCCCGAATCTCATATGCTTAGTTTTTGATATATTAGCATATTATTCTCCTGTGCCCAAATAGTCAATTTAGTCAAGTTATTTTGCAGGCATGCCTTATCTGTAACACATGTAATCAGTTTACCCAGTTTCAGGTCATTTGCATATAGAAAGTAGAACACCTCAGATGAAAAAGTTAGGTCTGAAAGATACAATCTAAACAAGTAAAGGCCTAGTACAGAGCCCTGTGGGACACCTTGACTGTAACCAAGGACTTTACCTGTCCAGTTGCTTTATGAATCTTGACATGTCCTATTTGTAAGCCATGCAGCTATCCATCTTATCAAGAGCACATTAATATGTAGTTGTAGTAATTTATTGATCAATGTTTTGTGTATGACCCTGTCAAATGCTGAAGTTAAATATATATAAATTATATCACAGCACACTTTTTCATTCATAGCTGTTATTATATTTTATAGAACATCATGTTACAGGTGGTAATAGATTTATTTTAAACATATGCATGCTGATATATGGTTTCAAGTCCCAATGTATCAAGTTCTGACAATAACTTATCCAATATTACCTTCTCCATTATTTTTCCATAACATTAATGTAGACTTAAGGGTCTATATGACTCTGGGTTTGTCCCACTCCCCTTTCCCTTAAAGACAGGTTTAATAAGTGCATGTTTCCAATATTGATAAATCTCCCCATATTTATATGACCTAGTGAATAATAATAGATATAATGGTGCCATAAGTCCTTGCTGAAGTGTTCTCAGGTCATTGTTACTAATTCTGTCTCCTCCCTGTGCTTTGCTTGGATCCAGTTTGCACAGTTCGCTTTCAATATAATCTAATTTGATTCCAGTGTCTGGGTTTACCTGGATGACACTAGAACAACTTATTAACCCTTTTATGGAGCCAAACTGTTTTGCATAAGATTTTGTAAATATGTCTATAATCTCATGTCTGAGAATAAATTTTAGAATCTGCACACAGTTTATCAGTTTGTGTGTCTTTACTCCATCCACATTTTATGTATCTATAAAAAGGTTTCCAATTATGTTCAATATCTTTATATAAATTTTCTTCAATTTTTTTCTTGATCTTGTCTTACACTATGCTTAATCTATTTGTCCAGCTTGTTTATTTCAGTTTTCAAAGTTGTCATTCAACCTCTCTTCCATTTCTTATATTTTTTGTCTCTTATCTTAATCAAAATCTCTATCCTGTTCAATAGATCCATTCAAGAATACACCTTGCCAGATATATGTAAATTATTCTTTATCACTCCATTATACAAGGGTGGCAACACCAATGAACCATCCAACAACAGACCTACTGCTATCCTTTCTCCACTATCTAAACTTCTTGAAAAATCCATTTACAGACAGCTTGTTAAGTACCTCCCAGATAATAACCTCCTAACCCCTATGCAACATGGCGTCCGACCCTATCACAATACATCTACTGCCCTACTGTCCTTTACTCAAACCATTGCCAAAGCCATAGACAAAAATTTACTGGTTTCTTGACTCTTTCTTGACCTTTCTAAAGCAGTCAATACTGTATCACACTCCAAACTTCTCAATAAACTATCACAACTCAACTTCTCTCCATCTTCTATTATTCACTAACTATCTCACTAATAGACAACAAAAGTAAGATGGCAGGCTACCTGTTCCCCTTACTTACCAATCCAAACTGAGGTGCCTTAAGGCTCGATTCTTGGCCCTCTACTCTTTAATATTTTCACAAACCAACTGCATACTTCCTGTGCAGCATCCTCCCTGACACAATATGCAGATGACTCTACCCTTATTACCTGTTCTGACAGTTTCTGTAACCTTCTCTCTACTACTCAACATAGCTTTCTATCTATAGAAAAAATGGCTAACCAACGACCAACTAATTCTAAATCCCTAAAACACAAAGCTACTACTTTTTTCCAAAAACCCTCTCTAACCTCAAATAACCATCACCATTTCTTCTCTCGACAATACCATCATACAACCTGACCCACATACTAAATTTCTTGGTGTTATTATCGATGAGCAATTAAAATATGATACCCATATTCAGCACTGTATCAAAAAGACCAATCAAAAAATTGGCCTACTCTACAGACGTAGAAATTACCTAGCCCCTGACTCTAGGCAGAAACTAACTCAGGCTTTCCTCTTTCCATGTCTACTTTATGCCTCCCCCATCTTTTCACATCTACAATCTATTATTTTGGCTAAACTCTGTCAATCATACTGTAGTGTTGCAAGATTTGCTAGTAACCAACCCTACAAATCTCATCACTGCCATGCACTAAAACAACTCCAGAGGCTTGACTTCCCCCAGCACCTGCTTCACTCCCAACTGCAAATAACTCATGGTCTACTCTTAAAACCCCTTTCCTGTCCTGTTCTCTCCTCACTAATATCATATTATACCCTTCCCAGAACTCTTCACAACTCTGACCACCTCCTTCTGGACACCTATAAACCAAACAAAAACATTGGTAAACTTCTTTATAAATAAAGTATTTCTCATGCATGGAACAAACTCCCCCTTAACATCCAAATAATTTCTAACATGTTTGTGTCTTTCGGCTTTTCCCGGTTAGGGGTCGCCACAGCGGAACTCCGGTCAGCTAATGATTGGCAGTAGATTTTTTATGTACTGGCTTGCCGGGCCTAATGCACAACCTTCAATGAAGGAACGCCCATTCACGCATGTTGCTACACAGAAGACGCTCTAACTGAGTATCGAACGGGCAACGTCTAACTGTGAAGCAACAATGCTACCGCAGCACTACCACCACAGTCAAATCATTTCTAACATAAATATCTTTAAATATGAACTTAAAACTTTTCTCCTAAATGCCAACACCTGTCACTGCAATGATCCCACTTAAATCCTACCTTACCACCTTACTACCGCTCACACCTTTAACACCCACCTATTGCAAGTGTCCTATCTCATTTGCATCTCTCTTTCTTTAACTGATTAAAAAAATCTAATTTTTGTATTGGCTGTTATGCACAGTATTGCAATGTTTATGTAAACTTCTTTCTCAGGCCTTTTGTAAATTTCTAATGTTCTCATGTAAAGCACATTATTGTAATGCTTGCATAAAACTTCATTGTCAGATGCTTTTCTTTTTGTAACTTTGTTACAACCATCTGGAGCTTATCTCCTCAAGTCTCCACTGAAAATGGATCACTGGCTCAGTTGGACTAACCCAGTTAACAAATGACAAATAAATAAATAAATAAATAAATAAATAAATAACTAAACATGGAGAAAGGTAGTTATTGTGATATTACATTTGATTTCCTTTTGTTGGCAGAAGAGAAGACTTTTTATTAAAAATTGACTTAAAAAAAAATTGTGCACCTGGGGCACACTATGATGTGGTTGGTTTGAGTATCTAGTCAATATGGTGTATAGTAGTTCAATCTCATTTTGTGGACATTCAGGAAGCTCAAATATGTTCCAACCTTTCTACATTTTATTACGTACTGGATATACACAAATTACCGGCTCATGGACAGTGTTGGATGAAAAGACTGCTTTTTGACATTAGGCAAAAGTTCACTTCTATCTCCAGGCCTCAAAAGATCCTTGATCAGCTTAATAATACTATTAAACATATCACTTCATAGGTTCATAGGTTCATTCAAATATCTAGGGGCTTGGTTGGACCACTTACTAAATTTCCAACTCCACCTGGACTACACACACACAAAAAGCCATCTCTCTCCTATTCTGAGCTAATGGGATCTCCCCTTTTCTATCTAGACCATTTAGAAATGTTGAGGCCTTGTAAGCCAGGCATAGATCACCTCTCACCAATCTATATGAGACTGAGCAGAGGGAAAGGGTTTTAAGGGCTCTGCATAAAACAAGTTTGTTATGCCCTGTATTATTTTTGTAAGGAACCCTTGAGGTTGCATTAGTTGCTGCACATGCCTGTTCAGGTATATACTGAAAGGAGCATTGGACCTTATGAATGGTCTGATAAGTGTGGAGTACAGTGGGATAATGATATCTTTGAACCTAGATGTCCTTAATTATAAGCTGTGCAACATAAAAGGACTTCCTCATCACTGTGGCCACATGGTGGTTGAAGGTAAGGCTACTGTCCATGTGTATACTAAGATCCCTGATCACTAGGTTGACCCTTTGGGGTGTATTATCAACATGGTAATTAGATGGAATGGTTGTCTTCCCAAAGGGTACAATTATGCATTTGTTAACATTGAGTTTAAGGTCATGGCTTTGGCAACATTTGTTAGTCAGAGATAGACTTTCTTGAAGAATGCTAGTGTCTCCAGGGGAATGGATGATAACCTCCAGCTTGCAATCATCTGCAAACTTAGTCACCTATAAACCTTCATAATTTGCTTTCATTTCATAGAAACAGATGCCAAAAAGGAGAGTGCCCAGTACCAAGCCCTGAGGGACTCCACTAGTGACTGGCCTCTTGGTGAAGGAGACTTCATCTATTTTGACCTCCTGGGTCCAATCATTGAGCCAGATGGCTATCCATTGGGTGATAAAAGGGCTTATACCTAAATTAGTGAGCTTGTCTATAATGCCTGAATGGGATATTGTATCAGAAGCTGTGGCCAGGTCAATGCAAACGTTGAGCACAGTCTTGCTTTCATCCAATGCTTTGGTGACCCTTTCAAAAAAGTCCACCAGATTTAATAGACATGACCTTCCTTTAAAAAAAGCTGAACTGTGATTGTTCCAGCATTTGCATGTTACCTATGTCCTCATTTGTCATGTCCATGATGATTCTTTCCGTGGCCTTACATATGAGGCTGTTAAGACTTATGGCCTGTAGTTACTCAGTGCAGTGGTTGATCCTTCTTTGTGCAGAGGAATGACTGTAGCCATCTTTTGCTGCTTGGGTACAAAACCTGACTATAGGTTCCAGCTGAAAACTGATTCAAATGGAACAGAGAGGCCATATTTCATGCTATTTATTAAACATCCTGGGTTGTTATTGGGGCCTATGAATGCATGTTTTTGGCCTTGGAAAGTGCATTGATGACCTGTTCCTTCGTAATGGCTTGGGGGATTATGGTATGTGGTATTTCCTTTGGACTATTAGGGGAACATTGAGGGAGAAATTTGAGATGAACCTGTCAGCCAAAAGTTTAGTAATGGCCTCCAGTTCAGTGTAGGTGATGCTATTTACAATAAGTTATGCACATTGTTGTGTATTTTACCTGAGGTTATGGACATAGCTGCAGAAAACTTTGTAGTTGTTCTTTGCCTGAGAAGCTATTTTATCTTTAAATTTAGCCTTTGAAGTATTAATTACCCCTCTTAGCTGCCCGTTTAGATTGGTCAGGGGGCTTTTAGTATGTATGGTTTTGTTACTCCTATGCTTGGCCAAGATTTTTTTCTTTTGTTGTGTAATCAATTGATATTGTTGTGCTACCAGTGTGGCTTGTCTTTTTAGTTTGTCTTATTCTTAATATGAGTGGGCACAGGTTGCTCTATACAGCTATCAGTTTGCCTTATTTTTAGTACAAGTGGGCACAGCCTGCTCTGTGCAGCTGTTTGTCTTATTCTTAGTAGAAGTGGGCATAGCTCGCCCTATGCAGCTATCAGTATGGCTGTACAGAGATTTTGTAAATAGCTCAGCATACACTATGGTGTTTACTGGGTTTGGGGTGCTTGGAATTTAGTCAAAGTGTTTCTTAGTAGAGAGAGGTTAGCCTTGGTATAGTTCCTAAAGGTCTTTGGGTTCACTGGGCCCCCGGATTAAATTTTATTTCAAGTAATACTGCCTTATAGTCAGATCTGACAAGCAAAGACATTACCTTGGGTGAACAACATCAGCCCCCCCCATGTTTGATTGTGAGTACAAGGTCAAGGATGTTTGAACCCCAGTAGGAGAATGGACCAACTGTTCCAGGATGTTGGTATTAACAAAGCTTAGGAATTGCTGGGCTTGTGCATTAGAAGTGGTGTAGGATTCCCATTCTATTGAGAATCCTCATGAATACAATGTTGGGTTGAAAATTGATGGACTCTAATACATTGAGATAGGTAGTATGGATCTCCTGGGACATGCAGGAGGACCTATAGGTTGCAAGGATATTGTATGAGACCCTGTTTATCAAGATCTGCACATGTATGAGTTCCAGTGGGTCATACACTTTAACTGGTCTGGATGTGAGGCTGGTTTTAATACAGACTGAGACCACTCCACCTTTATTACCCTTCTTTGCAGTAGCTGGTTTCAGGTATGAAAGACATTATAACCTTGCATTGCTGGGGTACTCTCTGTGACTTTAAAACCATGTTTTCATTACTACACAGATGGCTGCACTCACAAGGGAGAGGAAGGCTTGCAGGGAGTGGAGTTTCTTGATAAGACTTCTAGCATGAGGTACCACCTTCAGATATTGCTTCATAGGTTCAGTTAAGTTGGTAGGTTTATCAGTTAAACATTGCCTAAAAAAGGCACTATGGGGTGGAAAAGATATTTGCTAATATCTGAAACCCTAGAGGGGATAAGTGCAGACCATCCCTGGCAAAACAGCTAGTCTGTTAATCATGTTCTCCCAGGCTGTCAGATATTGTACCCCCCTTGGATTGACACCAAAAGTTAATTTGATTCATAGGTTCATAGGTTCATAGGGTGATACTAGGCTATTGGCCCAGAGGCCCTTATAAACCTAGCCAAGAAATGTTCCCATGCTTCCCTCAAAGTCAGCACCTGTTTCCCCTGTCCAGTTCCTGTTTCCCCAAATCCAATTTGTAAAATGATTAATTTTCTTTTGTTAATGTGGCATCATCCTTGCAGAAGGTAGTTTGCTGCACAGTGCTGGGCTCAGACCTGCCTAATACACAGTGAGCTCAATCATGTCTGTCTTCATACGGTCAGGGAGGTATGTCTCAGGTCATTAAAAGCCAGGCAGACTATGACAGAACTCATATTGGTACCTGTGGTTCAGTGACTTGAGTGCCAGTTTGACTTGATGGATCGTAGCCATGGAAAGGCAACTAACCATGACTTTCTCCTTACTCAGTCTGGTGAGGGGGACATCGGTGTGCCTCACTGTAGAATCACTAATAACCAGAAAATTTGACAGTGTGCTGGTTGGCCTAAAGGGCTTAGTAGTAGAGGCATTGGATACAGTGTTACTATGTGTAGCTGTGGGTGGTGTTTTAAAGGAGTGTTAACATGATGGTTGAGGACCATTTTTTTGATTGTGCTGTGCAGCAGGTCTTAGTGTTTCAGGAAGGTTACCTATAAGTGCCTCAGCATAAGTAGTTTTATGTGTAGTGTCTTTACCTTGTGCAGTAGGCATGGTACAAGTGTCACTGACAACCTCTGTTGGAGAGTGTAGAACACAAACCTTCCCCTCTCCCATACTTTATCTGTTTTATTAAGAATAAGTGGGTTGTCAGTGAACATGAGGCAATTGCTACAAAGCCTCAGAATACCCATCTCTGACTGGCTACAGAGAGAGTTGGGAAGTATGTATCCATGGCTACTGATATACTAGAGATGAGTGAGGCAATTTTAAATATTGAATTAGTCAATAAGACAAGGAACTTGATGAGCAATGCTCAGCTATGTGCAAACTAGATGCTCTATTAGTTAGAAAAATCTGTTTAGACAGTAAGGGTATGTTAAGGGACACACACTGTGAGAGACTGGCGTCTACACAGATTACAAGGGGAATTACACTGTGAGATATCTGTGATTATACAGATCACTGCTAGGTGCTGTTGTGCAGAGAACAGCAGTTCTAAGTAAATACTATAAAAAAGGTCAAAAGGTACAGATATTCAACACGCAAATACTCTTCTCAAGTAATATGGCCTCCAAACATCACCAAATGTCAGTGCCTAAAGATTCAAATTTTTAAACAAGCTATCCCTCTAGTCAATCAAATAATGGCATAATAAGCCTTCAACCAGCAATTCTCAGATCAGAAAAACAGGCTATCCTCTCTTGCTACAAGAGTGTAGACCGCAAATCTTCTTGATGTAAAATATCTGGTTTGGAGACCAACTGATTAAACCAAAACACAGACACTTAGAATAACGGACACGATAAGCCTTCAGTTCCCAGCTCAGAAGGGTAAAGTCTACCCTCCCCTCCCCCTCCCAGAAGAAGGAAGAAAGTGTATTTAATTCATTCTATGGATTTGGGGAAGTTGAATTATCTTATGGGTGCTTTTCCATTTCCATAATCTAGGGGAAACTCATTTGTTGGTGATGATTTTTTTTGGGGGGGTGTTGTCAATTAAATCCAATCAAAAGAGTTATTCCATATTTTAAAGTGAAAGATGGGATGGTAGCTTTGTTGAAACCTATAGTATGTCTTGTTTCTCTTCATTAATACTGGCTAGTTAATAATGTTTTGTCTAAGCCAGTTGATTTAGTTGTGGAAGTCATATGGGCTTGTTACAAGAAGTTGTAAGACACTGCAAATTTAAAAAGAAATAAGGCATAAGCTTTCTTATATAGACTGAATATTATGTATAATTCTTTATTGGAAAATTTTCTAATACCTTTTCTATTTCCCATAGAAAGTTATGTTATGAGGATATTATGGATACTTTTTTACTATGTGAAATATTGGGTTACTTTATCAGCTTTAACAATGCAATTTATACTCGAAACACAATTTTGTGTTTTACAGGTATATACCAGGACAGTTGGCTTTTAAAGGTTTGATAAAGTAAACAATTAAAGAAGATAGGCTTTGTCATTTATGTTGCTATAATGAAACTCTGGAACATGCTCTGGTGTCTTGTTCAAGAATACATTTCTTTTGGACAAAAGTACTGTTAGATTATAAATTAGGTTGTGTTAAGAATATTATGTTAGATACTTTGATATTTGACACTTTAGGAACCGGAAAAACACTGCAGCTCGTACACGGAGTGTATAAAAAAGTTGTTTAATCCACAATAGTGATAGTTAAGCGCTTTCGACTGGACAATTCAGCCTTCTTCAGAACTAATGCAAACAGACTTCATAGCAGGTTTATATATTCAAATTGACATCAATTAATATAAAAAACCGCCAAAACTTTAAAAGGTGTATGCCTCAATTTCCTATGACATAGTCGGTTGTACCATCCATTATACATTCATTTAAAAACTCATCAATAAAAACTCATTGATAAAAACACATTCATAAATATTCCAAATGCTATTTTAACAATGACTCTAATATAATAAAATAAAATGCTTAACATAATAAACTACAATATAATAACAATTAATTACTCATAAAAGATATCAGCATGTCTACACTATATTGATCTTAAACTTATTTGAATGGCTGGACTGTTTTACATATAAACATTATGATAATGCCAAAAAAGGTTTGATACTTATGAATTCGTTCAAACCAGGGGACCTAGTGGCATCCAAAACTATCTGCCATTTACTTTCCAATCGGCTAAAAAGCATCTTCCAATTACCACCGTATACTGGACTCTTTAGTTGGTCTATTATTGAAAAACAAAATTTATGTTCAGCCCCCTGTTCTTGTATATGTCTATATAAAGCGTTTTTTTTTTTAGTATCTATTTAATGTTCATAATAGTAATATTCATGCTTTTTTTTAAGTTCAGTCAGTTACCTATGTAATATAGCACACACAACCACATAGCAGTCTAAGTAGACCCAGCTTGTGTGTGCAATTTCAGATCTCGATTTAATGTAGGTGGAATTTGTGTCCTTTAATTTAATGTGTCTGTCTTCATTTATATGACAGCATTGCATTTTTTCGCATTTTCTTGTTCCTTAAACATACCTGGTTTGTCTGAAGATCTATTGTCATTTTCAGTAATCTTTTAAGGTTTGTCCCGTCTTATAAATAAATTTTGGTTCACAACCCACAATCTGGTCTAGCTTAGTAAAGAACATCAAGTTCATTTAACATTACAGTGGCTGTAGAAGACATTCTAGCCACAGATACACAGCCTTTGACTATATTTTAAACACATACTTTGGATGGTTGCTAGTAAAGAATAAATAATCATTTGAAAGTGAATTTAAGAAAATGAGAGGAGTTGCTAATATATTGCATAAATCATGCAATTTTCTCGTAAGTGCTATGCCAGAGAATGAAAATATCATCATCTGGCATGCATAAATGTCATGATTGTAAAAAAACTCACTTAAATACAAACTTCCTCTCCCCAACAAACATTACAAAGGTTTGCAAAAATGGGGCAATATAATTACACTAGACCCATCCTCATCATATAAAAAAAAACACTCTATCCATCGCATAAATTAGAATTTTTCTCAAGCTATAGAAAAATGTTCTATACCGCTTTTGGATCAATGGTTAAAGAGATAAGATTGCTTTTCCATTTGTCATTGCCAATATTTTGGTAAATATGTTTGAGTTGACAATCAATCCATTTCCCAATATGAGTTTTTAAATGAATGTATAATGGATGGTACAACCGACTATGTCATAGGAAATTGAGGGCGGTTTTTAATTGATGTCAATTTGAATATATAAACCTGCTATGAAGTCTGTTTGCATTAGTTCTGAAGAAGGCTGAATTGTACTTTTAAAGTGTTGGATTGGTGGTGTTTTACTTTGATATTTGGACTGTATGATGATATGAGGTATTGCTATCTGTGCCAAAGAGAAAAGGGCAGTGCATGTGTAACATATGCCAGCAGAGGTAGCTGGAGTTTTGTAAATATTTTTTCTGTCATTTGACTATCACACTGACTTGTACAAAGGCTTGTGTTAAAAATATATCAACAGTGGTATTATAACTGATTAAATGTATATGTTTTAACAAAGAATTCTGGAAGGAAAGAGTAGACATTTTTGAAATTGTTCTACAACTTTCAGATACTGCAATGGATCTTGGCAAAGCACTGAGTGTGTAGTATGTCAGAGCCAAGTGATCAAATGTGATGTCATTCTATAACCTGCACTGAGAGGATGGAACTCTCACAGCAGTTTGTTTTGTTTTGTTTTCTTTGGAACCTGATATAAGGATCTATGTCAGTTATCACAGTTAGTTGAGTTCAGTTCAGTTGTAGTTGGAAGCTCATCATCTTGCCTTGTGGAAGTAAGCATCTCAGCATCTAATCTTGCCTTGCTGTATTAATTAAGTTAGCTAGGAAACAGTTATTGTTTAGACAGTCAAGAAGTACAGTGAGATTAGTTAAATACTGGTTTTATGCATCTGTTTGAATCTATCCCACTGTGTTATTTTTATTTCTCATGTGAGTGAAACTCTGGTGTTTGTTGTACTTAGATATTTAGTATTTTCACATTTTCTATTTTATTATTTATTATTAAATATTTGTATACCTTTCATTGTGGCTGGTCTTTTAGAGAATACTTTTAACATATTGAGAGTACTTGTGCTTATTTTAGTGACACTGTGGCCACTCAGAGAAAACTTGCTGCTTTGGTTACACTTTACCATTTATATTATTATTAATTTTACTCAGTATAACGGGATATCCTTGTAAGAGCATGAGAGTAGTTGACTAGTGGCATCATGGTTACCTTATAGTATGAGCAGAAGGCATACAGCTAATGATTGTGTACTAGCCTTTCCCAGGAGTTTGTGTGTGTGTGTGTGTGTGTGTGTGTGTGTGTGTGTGTGTGTGTGTGTGTGTGTGTGTGTGTGTGTGTGTGCGTGTGTGCGTGCATGTGTGTGTCTGTGTCTGTGTGTGTGTGTGTGTGTGTGTGTGTGTGTGTGTGTGTGTGTGTGTGTGTGTGTGTGTGTGTGTGTGTGTGTGTGTGTGAGAGTATGTATTAAAATTGAATACCCAGGTATGGTTGTATCAGCTACTTGGAACTGGGAAACAGTGCTCCAAAGTGAGTCTTGTGTGGGATATGGAGAGACAGAGAGTCCATTCTCAGGTCTGGAAGGTGTTTTCTTTGTACTCTTGGAAGAAATTGTGCTTGATGCAAACAGCTGCATCTGAAAATGCTGTGTAAATTAATTCCTGCTTTTAGTGACCATCTCAGTGATGAGGATTGAGGCTCCCTGATTATTGGCCTGGGGTAGAGAGGCCATCACATATTGGTGGCAGAGCAGTGGGATATTAATTGAACTTCATTAACCTGTGGCAGTTGTCACTGAAGGTGTATGTACTGTCAACAGCCACAAGGTAAACATTCAGAGTTTCATTTTCACAACAGTTTTTATTTTTGTTAGTTTCATTTTGTCAGGAAAGGCAGGCAAATATGTTAGCAGAGTATTATGGCAACCTGACAATGAACCAGTTGGCCAAGGTATGCAAAACCAAAGGACTGGAGTATGCTAACTGGACTAAAAAGGAAATGATTTCAGCTTTAATCACAGCTGCAGTATGGACCAGTGTCCAGGAGAACAACCAGTCTGGTGATAGAGAGGTGTAGCCTTCAGAAACAGAACAGTTTACCTTTTCCTCAGAGGACTTAAAAAATCCATCTGCAGTTAAAAAAAACTTGAACTGGAGGCTGAAGAAAATGAGAGGAAGCATCAGCCTAAACTGGAGGCCAAACATCTGGAGACCGAAGAGAGACTGCGGCATTTGGTGATCGAAGGAAATGAGAGACTGCTGCGATTGGAAGCTGAAGAAAAAGAGAAGCAGCAACAACATGAGAGGGAGATGTTGACTCTTCATCAGGGTCATGGAGGTCACGGGGAAGGGAATAACCAGACCCCAGAAGTAATAAGGGTCAGTAAATTTATTTTCACAATTTGCAGAGTGTATGTGATTATATTGTTGTTAAGAACTTATTTTCATAGGTGGGTGAATGTGTGTCAGATTACCACATTTAAAAGACTGGCAGAACTTTTGGTGAGGGAACAAGCCCTTAGTACTTTGCCTGAGGACATGATAATCTGGGAGTGTAACTCTGCAGATGAGTTAGGGAGAAAAGGGATATCTACTTATCAAACAGGGAATCACTGCACAAGAAGTGGAAACCCAGTGCTGCACATGGATGTAAGGGTACCTGACAAATCTTTGAACGCTCAAAATTTTGAACGTTACATGATCGAGATCAAACGTTCAAAATTTTGAGTGTTCAAAGATAGACTTTCAATGGCGCTTTACAGTGTAGATAGGGAGAATTTCCCTTTTCTGCACTGAAGTGCGGTCTCGGAGTTGGTATATTTAAGTAGGGGGGGTGTGGGAAGTGCAGGGGGGTTTGCCCTGTTAGAGGTTTTTTTTCATTTTTTACTTTTTTTTTTTAATTTGATGTTTGAACATCCAAATGTTGAACATTTAGTCTCGACCATGTAATGTTCGACATTTTGGATGTTCGAACATTTAACATAGACCCGGATATAAGGGAACACATAGTGGGCAGCCTAAATCACTGCAAAAGAGTCTACCAGTAAAAAGGGAGTCCACTAGTTCAGGTACACATCTAGAATCAGGGGTTAGATGTTTTCAGTGTAACCAGAGGGGCCATGTAGCATACAAATGTCCACTGAAGCAAGGTGGGGAATAAAACGTGAGGGAGCCAGCAAGTGGGAATAATAGAATACCAGTAGTAAGTTGTCTGGAGACAACAGGGGTACCAAACTATCACCGGAATTTGTATCCTATCTTAGTGGATGGAAGACAGGCAACTGCTAAGTGAGACACAGCCTCTGACTTAACCATTGTGAAGCTTGCAGTGGTTAAAGAGGAGCAGTACTTGCTTGGGTAGTCCACTCCAATCAGAGCTTTAGGAACAATCTCATTCCAAATACCTTTGGCCAGGGTTCACCTTGACTGGGAGGGTATAAAAGGAGGCAAGCAGGTGGCTGTGTTTGAGAATATTCCTGCAGATGTCTTAATATGGAATGATTGTGATAATGCAGTACCTTGTGTGCATACAGTTACAAGCAGTCAGGCTTGGAGACAGGCATGTAGGTTTGGTAGCCTGGGGGAGAGCTAGACAGACCCCACACCTGAAACTGGGGTTGGTGATGTGGCTATTTCAGGGTTGAAACTACCTTGTAGCAGTGAGCCTAAAAGTGAGTCACAGCTGCTGGTAGGTACTGATGTTCCTGTGGACAGGGTGACTGCAAGGACAGAGTGAGTGGTAGCACCCAGGCTGATAGTGAGGTCCCCCTGTCAGAAGATACCACCCAGGCTGACAGTGAGGTCCCCCTGTCAGAAGATACCACCCAGGTTGATAGTGAGGTCCCCCTGTCAGAAGATACCACCCAGGCTGATAGTGAGATCCCCCTGTCAGAAGATACCACCCAGGCTGATAGTGAGGTCCCCCTGTCAGAAGATACCACCCAGGCTGACAGTGAGGTCCCCCTGTCAGAAGATACCACCCAGGCTGACAGTGAGGTCCCCCTGTCAGAAGATACCACCCAGGCTGATAGTGAGGTCCCCCTGTCAGAAGATACCACCCAGGCTGATAGTGAGGTCCCCCTGTCAGAAGATACCACCCAGGCTGATAGTGAGGTCCCCCTGTCAGAAGATACCACCCAGGCTGACAGTGAGGTCCCCCTGTCAGAAGATACCACCCAGGCTGATAGTGAGGTCCCCCTGTCAGACGATACCACCCAGGCTGACAGTGAGGTCCCCCTGTCAGAAGATACCACCCAGGCTGACAGTGAGGTCCCCCTGTCAGAAGATACCACCCAGGCTGACAGTGAGGTCCCCCTGTCAGAAGATACCACCCAGGCTGATAGTGAGGTCCCCCTGTCAGAAGATACCAGGCTTCCTGTGGAAGGAGAGCTGGGAGGAGTCACAAAAGAAGAGTTGAGACAGGATCAGTTTTCGGACCCTACCTTATGAAGCTTGAGGGAGGTAGCTAAGGAGAGACCTGATGCTCAAGGAAAAGAGGAGTCGGTATACTGGAAGGGTTACTATATAGAGAGTGGACCCCTGAGGGAGGGCTAGAGAGTGAGGTAATACAGTAGCTGGTAGTTCCCAGAGCCTACCATCTGGCACTTCTACCCATAGCTCATGACATTCTTTTTGCAGGTCATATGGGCATAAAGTGCACCAAGAGACGTATTATGCAGAACTTTTATTGGCCTGGGACTGCAAGTGATTTAATGGTGTACTGCTGGACCTGTGAGCAGTGCCAAAAAGTAGGCAAGGCAGGGGACAAGGTCAAACCTCCATTGATGCCTTTGCCTGTGATTAAGGAGCCATTTCAGAGGGTAGCTATGGATATTGTGGGGACTCTGAGTAACCCAAGTTCCAAAGGAAGAAGTAAATCCTGGTGGTAGTAAATTATGCTACTAACTACCCTGAGGCAGTGGCTCTGTCTTCCATCGAGGAAAACAGAGAAGGTGGCAAATGCTTTGTTAGGGATTTTCAGCAGGGTAGGTTTAATGAAAGAAATCCTGACTGACAGAGGTGCCAATTTCATGTCAGACCTGCTGGTGTGTCTGTGGAAGAGCTGTGGGCTGAAACACCTAAAGACCACCCCTACCATCCCCAGACTAATGGCCTTGTGGAGAATTTAAACGCTACACTAAAGACCATGGTACTGGCATTTGCAGACCAGTTTAAGAGGGAGTGGGACATATATTTGCCCCATCTAGTGTTTGCATACAGATAGGTACCCCAGGAATCCACAGGTTTTCACCCTTTGAGTTGCAGTATGGGCATAGTGTGAGGAGACCTTTAGATTTGATTTGTGATGAGTGGGAAGTGAATGTTAATTCCACAAGGAGTCTGTTGTGGCATATCTTCTAAACCTTGGGACAAAGCTTAGGGAGCTCATGGGCTTGGCCCAGGAGAACCTGGCAGGAGTTCAACAGCAGAAAAAGGTCTGGTATGACAGGAATGCTTGAGCCCGAGAGTGTGCTGTGGGACAGCAGGTTATGATGCTCATTCCTGTCAGACACAATAAGCTGCAGGCAGCTTGGGAGAGACACACATCAAAGTTAATTACATGGTAAACTTGCTAGGCAGGAGGCAGGGGCACAAATTGTATTAAGTTAACATGATGAAGCCTCAGCATGTCAGGGAGGTTCTGGGCAGCCTGCAAAGGGCAGGGTTGACCATTAAGCCCAGTAAGAGTCAGTTGGGTATGGCAGAGGTTTTTTACCTGAAACATAGAGTGGGGAGTGGTAAGATTAGGCCAGAACCTGCCAAAGTGGAAGGTATTCAGGCATTGCCTGCCCCTCTTACCAAAAAGCAGGTGAGGGGATTCTTAGGGACAGTGGGGCACTATAGAAAGTTTGTTCTCAATTATAGTACAATAGCTGCTCTCCTTACAGATCTGCCAAGGAAAAACAGGCCAGATAAGGTAGTGTGGACCACAGCCTGCGAGCAGGTATTCCAAAGGCTTAAAAGGGGCTTTGAGAGGACCCACGGTGTTAGCCAGTCCAGATTACAGAAAATAATTTATTGTGCAGGTGGATGCTTCAAACCATGAGGTGGGAGCTGTACTCAGCCAGATTTCTTCAGAGAGAGAAGAGCACTCAGTTGTATATCTCAGCTGTAGACTCCAACCCAGAGAGGAATGTTATGCAGCTGTAGAAAAAGAATGTCTAGCCATAGTATGGGCACTGCAGAAACCTCAGCCTTACCTATGGAAGGAAATTCACTGTGGTTGCAGACCACAATCCCTTAACATGGCTACATAGAGTCAGCCAGCAAAATGCCAAGTTATTAAGGTGAAGCCTAGGATTGCAGGCATATGACATGACAGTACAGCACTGTAATGGGGTCAGTGCTAAACAGAAGTTTTTGGTGGCAATTGCCATTGCGGCCCATGCATCATGTTGGTAGTGGAACCCCACTCAGTCACTGTCCTATACGCACATGCAGACATTCACACACACGCACACACACACATACACACACACATGCACACATGCACACACACGCACACGCGTACACACACACACGCACACACGTGCGCACGCGCACACACGCCCACACACACACACACACACACATTGCCACAAACACAAATATACACAACCACTTCCTCACCACTGCATCTCCAGTCAAGTTCCCGTACCTTACCTACAATTTGGTCTGTCATTGAGTATAATGAGGAATGCAGCATTTTGTCTGTGTTAATTATCATGGCTGGCCATGCTAACTTACACACCTGAGAGTTTCTCTGAATTGCTCAATTGCATAAATCCCTTCTCATGTTAATTTCTGATGGACAGCAGATAGCATTAGCTGGACCCCCACCCAGAATATCTCATTAGCATTTAGCATGGCTGTTAGGATGGCCTTCTGTGGTAATTCTACCAACCATGTAAAATCATTATGGAGGGCCCGCCTCTGAATCAGAAAGGGTAACTGTGAGTGGTTAGCCACTCATGTTTTTACTGCTCATGGTAACCCTGTGATTAATTAGCCATTCATGTTATGGCTTACCACTCATGGTAACCCTGTGAGTAATTAGCCATTCATGTTAGGGCTTACTGCTCTCAGTAACCCTTTCTGAATCCCAGGAGCATGTCTTGTTAGGAGGTTTGGAGATTTTCTTTCTATTCATAAGTGCCAATAATATAAGTAACTACATGGATGCACAGGAGCTCGTGAGTAAGCACTCATAATGTTTACTAAGATGGCAGCAAGCTCCTGAGGAAGGCACCGTCGTGTGACATCCTACATCCACTTAGATTTATGGGATAGTTGAGACATGCTTCCTTATATATTACATTAACAGCCTGATTTTCTTAGTGGCTTGAATATGTGTTGTATGTATAACTTATACCTGGGTGCTGTTGATCGAATATGATTTTATTGCCTGTTAGAGCTAGATTCTATTGTCTGTTAGAATCCTGCATAGACGATAATTGCATTTGGGGGTCGTCTCATTCATTGATATCCTGTTACTGCCTATTTAAGTGGTACATTTTGGAATATTTTCTGCTTAAAACCTGAGCTTTGGCCAGCTAAGATCTAGCTGTATTCAACTGGACGTATAAGAGAATTTAAGTACCTTTTATCTGCACTTTTTTCAAATAATACAGCATTTTAGTTGATTTATTTGTGTTGCATTGAATATTAACTGAACTGGAAGTTTTGATTCTGTTTTTTCAGTTAGTTCCTCACCCACCCTCCCTGGTTTTGTTTTGGTGTTAATCTTGGTGGCTTTGAAACTGCCTGCCTCTTTTGTAAATTTGTTTGGATATTCCTTCTGGGTCCATCTCATTTGCTCACTCAGTGAGATCATATTCTGATTTCAGGCACTCCTACTGTGTACGAAGAGAGCATCTGGGAAAGAAAAAAAAATTAAGCTTGTTTCCTGCCTTTCCTGTAAGTAGTCTAGACTGTTTGTAGGCTTCTGAGCCCCCAACCCTTTCTGTGTTGGAGGGAAGCCTTCTAGCTTAATTTTGTTTCTTAGAACTAGCCAGTTTTCTAGTTTCAGCACTCAAATCTGTTTCTTTGAACTCAGCACTTGTTCAGAACTCATTGTAAGCACTTAATAAGCTGCAAATTATTACAGCACTCAACGTTCCTCACTTGTCTAGAAGGAAAGCAGTTTTTAGTACTTAAATAAGCACCTATCCAGGCATGTCTAAGGGTCAGCTCCCGGTGATTTCTCCTGTCTACCTGATGAATCTGGGCATCTTGGGGCAGTGAAGCAGTTGCCTCATGTACACAGACAACCCTCTCCTCCTACCATCCAACACTACAACCTGTGAGAGATGCACATATATAGCCAAACTGGAAGCAAAGCTCTCTTCACCCAAGACTGGACTAGACTGCCAAGAGGAGAAGATAAACACTTGCACCACACCACACTCATGCCTCAAAACCTATACCACCAAAACACACACATAGAAACACAAAACACACACCTACATTCACGGAGGCTTTCAATAGAAAACTGCCCAAGCATCAGGGACCTCCAAAGCAGAAATGCAAGCAAACTCCACCCCCCAACACAACCCAAATGACACATAGCCCACAAACTCAGTGTGCCATTCAACCACAACCCATAAGGCATAACAACATACCCAACACTCTAGTCATAGGTGACTCTATAGTCAGGCACACTGATGTTCCACTCACAGGGCTAAACAAGGAGAAAGTTACTGTCAGCTGCCTGTCAGGTGCCAGGATCCACCACATAATGCACACACTCAGGTCACTCCACAACAAGTACAAATATAACACTGTCATTGTCCATGTTGGTGTGAATGACCTGAGACATACCTCCCTGGACTACATGAAAAGAGAGGAGCTGTCCGATCTTGTAGCCCAGGCAGGTATGACCCTAGCCCTGAGTAGCATCCTGCCATCACCCAGAATGATACCACAGTACAAGGACAAAATGATTGACTTCAACAATTGGCTAAGCTTCTGGTGTCATTCTAAGGGGATCCGGTATTTGCCTGCCTGGGACAACATGATGCTTTGCCAGAGATGGCCTGCACCTATCGCCCTTGGGATTCTGGATACTGGCAAAGGATCTTGCCACCCCATAGTGCCTTTTTAGGCAAGGTTCAAATGACAAATTCACCACCATAACAGGTACAAGCAAGCTGAATCTGATGGTAATGCTACTCAATGCTAGAAGTCTAAACCTCAAAATGCACTCACTCAAGGCACTCCTTAAAATGGAGAACATCGAAATCTGTGCAGTGACAGAGACCTGGTTCAAAGCTCCAGAGAGCACCCCTGCATTACCAGGATATAATTCATACCACACCTTTCGGCCACCTAACCTGGAACGAAGCACTAAAGGTGGAGGCGTGTCCATATTCACTAAGGATATCCACACCTCCAGGCTAGTTGCACAGCATAATGCATCCAAGATTATCCAAGTGCAACTAACTCTGGGCAAGACTGCAATCCAAACTGTAGCTTGCTACAGACCCACCACCATGTCCCAGGATTCCCACTCCTCATTTCTTGATACACTGGAAAGTATTAGGGTACAACCCAACACCCTAATAATGGGTGATTTCAACTACCCCACCATTAACTGGGAAAACTACTCATGTACCAACTCTTTTGCTCAACGTTTTCTGGAATTCATAAATTCCAACGCCTTGGATCAACTTATTCACACCCCCACCAGGGGCAGCAATATCCTAGACCTGGTCATTACCAACATGGGCAACCAGTGTTCCACACGTGAGGTCAATTCCTCATTGGTCAGATCTGACCACAAGCTAATCACCCTAGACATCCACATCCCGCCCCCACCCCCAATTAGGGGAAACCATTGTAAAAAACTTCACCAAAGCCAACTTCACACTTCTTAAGACAGAAGTGGCAAACTTCATGACACCCATGCAGATGGACAATAGAGATACAACTGCTGAATCCTACACAAATGCACTTTATAAGCACTTACATGAGTGCATGGATCATGCAATCCCTAATAGAACCAAGATGCTGTCCTCCAAAAAAAGGAAGCCAATCTGGTGGTCCTCTGCCATAAACAAACTCTGCAACAGAAGAAATAAACTGTTGCAAAAAAGAGTAAAATCCCATGACTGGAGGAACTCCCTGGTCAACCTCAGTAAGAAGCTGAGATCCCTCATAAAATTCTCCAAAGCTAGTTATGAAAACAAAATTGCCACTGACTCTAAAGACAACCACAAAGCATTCTAGAGCTATGTCAAGAATCTCAATGGCAACACTCAGATCTGCTCTGAGTTACAGCACAATGGCACTAAATATACAGAACCAACTGATATTGCCAACATCCTGGCAGATAGGTTCAGTGCTAACTTTACCCCCCTCTCACCCCCTAGAGAGCCCATCTCTATACCGGAAGAATGCAAAGTTCCTATAATCACGGCTGCACAGGTACAAAACACACTCTCCAAAGCAAAGAACACAGCATCCATGGGACCTGACAATATCCCAGGCTGTGTTCTACATGAACTACAGAATGAACTGGCAGCCTACCGAAGCACCATGTTCAGTCATAGCCTCACCTGAGGCTTTGTGCCCACTGAATGGCGCACCATGACAGTTATCCCACTCCACAAAGGGGGAGCCACGATGGACCCTGGGAAACTACTGCCCCATTAGCCTGACAAGCCTGGTCTGCAAGGCCATGGAATGTATCATCATGGAACTTATAAACAAAGACATTGATAATCTCCAAACTCTGGACCCTACCCAGTTCGGGTTTGTAAAAGGCAGATCATGTCTCCTAAACCTGATTGACTTCTTTGAAGCAGTCACCAAAGCCGTAGATGAGGGTAAAATGGTTCACACAGCTTATCTAGATCTCACCAAGGCTTTTGACACCATCCCCCACTCTGGAATTATAGATAAGCTCACTAAACTAGGTATAAATCAATATGTCACAAGATGGGGTGCCAACTGGCTCATGGACAGAACCCACACTGTGAAAGTAGCAGACTCCAAATCTGACTTTAGACCAGTGACAAGTGGAGTACCACAGGGTTCAGTCCTAGGTCCTCTCCTGTTTGGTATCTATTTCTCTGAAGTACAGGCTAACACAGAAGGTCTTTGGCTAACAAAGTTTGCAGATGACTGCAAACTAGGAGCCATAATCGAAACTCCTAATGATGTGGACATACAACAAAAGGACCTTACTGAGACAGATGCCAGGTGTCATAGCCATGGTGTGAAGCTCAATGCCAAAAAGTGTATTGTCATCCCCTTTGGTAAAAACTCTGTACCCATGAACTACCACATAAGTGGTAGTCTACTTAAGCCGAAAGTGTGATAGGAGACCTTGGGACACAGGTGGACAGTAATCTCTCCTTTGATAATCACATCGCCACAGTGGTCAGGAAATCCTTCTATGTGGCTCACCTCATCACAAAAGGTTTCTCATCCAGAAAAAAGAGGCCATTGTTCTCCTCTACTCATCACTCATTAGACCCATTATAGAGTGCAACACCCCTTTTGGTATGTACCTCACAAGACATCTACAACAACTGGAAAGGCTACAGAAATACCTCACAAAGAGGATTACTGGCCTCAAACAGATGCCCTACGCAGACTGTCTCAAAAAACTCCATCTTTACTCTGTCGCATATCTCCTACTCAGAGGTGATCTCTGCCTAACATACAAAGCTATGTCAAACCCAGAGCTGTTGGACATGCTCCACTTAAAGAAACCCCAATCCCTCCAAGCTACACGCTCTAGGGACCTAAACCTTGTCACCACAATAAACAGAACATGCTGGTGGGATAGATTTCTGTCCCAGAGACTTCCCATACTCTGGAACATACTACCTATCTATTTCAAACAAAGCTCCTCATTAGCACTCTTCAAGAAAACTCTTGATGATTGGATGGGAAATAGGAAATTCACCCCAGGGATCACTTGTGTGGCTCTGCTCGACAGGGGCACAGGAAAATAATTTTCTTGTGTGGCAAAAGCCAGAGTACCTTTTTGGCTAAGCTTATATAGGCCCTAAGGCTAATAGCCTAGTACCTATCTATGAACCTATGAACCTATGACACATTAATTAAGGTTCCAGTTATGAAATATGTAATGCATTGCATATTACAAACATCAACTTCTCTGACACAAAAATCCGCTATACTAATATGTATACTGCAATCTAACAAAAAATGCTTATAGATGCTACAGAGTGTTTGTAGAACATGCTGCTAGGAAAATGCTAGGCATGTGCAGTTTAAAAGGGATGCTGGATAGGGCCTTGTAACTATGGCAATGGCAAAGCAAGAGGAAATATTTAATTATGAGGGAATCTGCCAAAGATCTAATATAGCAATAACCCATGCCTGGGTGTGGGTAATGCTGGATTTACCCACGGTTGGCATGGTTTGGCCCCGGGGGCGAAGCCCGAGGGACCAAACAAAGCCAACCGTGGGTAAATACAGCATTACCACACCAGAAGTGGTTATTGCTATTATCATGACATTATTTAAGAAAAGAAACTATTACTTTTCTTAAATAATGGCATAGTATAATGCCTGTTTACTGCCCTTCTGCAGATGTCTGGCATCCGGCAGTTCTGATGTACTGTGCGCCTGCGCAGTACATCAGAGCTGAGCAAAAGCAACAGAGAAAGCAAGATCTCCGTTGCTTTTTTTACTGTTTTAGCTATGTTAAATGGGTTTAACATGAGACAGTTTTAAAATAAGCAATGGAGATGTCCGTTGCTTATTTTAAAACTATTTCGCTTTGTTAAACCCATTTAACATAGCAAACAATAAAAAGCAACGGAGATCTTGCTTTCTCCGTTGCTTTTTAAAACCTGTCTTGCTATGTTAAATGGGTTTAGCATAGCGAGACAGCTTTAAAATAAGCAACGGAGATCTCCGTTGCTTATTTTAAAGCTGTCTCGCTATGTTAAACCCATTTAACATAGCGAGACAGTGTTTTAAAAGTAGAGTTATACTAATGGAAAAAAGTCCGGGCGACCGGACCTTTTTCCATTAGTATAACTTGATTTACAATGTGCACGCTGGCCAATCAGCGTGCACGTTTTGGGGGGGTCATGGTATAATACTATTTAAACTCACACATGAGGTTACTTTAAACTTACACTGTTAATTTTTTCAGAAACATGGAAAAAAACTATCACAGCCAAACTTTCATGTTTAAAATGTAACAGAATAATTTAAGATTTTTTTCAAAATATGTCTGAAACATGGATTTTTGGAAGCTTGCATGCATTTTTGAAGAAGACCAGCTAAAGTCTGTGGAAACAGAGCTGTGAAGTAGTTTTGCAGACATCATAGTATTTCTTCTAAAACTCCTGCTGTTATGTAGGAAGTTTGCTGATCTGAGTATCAAGGGCACTTACTTTCATAAAACCTCTGCACTCAGCTAAGGATAAGACAGTAGCTCTGACTGTAATCTTGTAACCAAACAAGCAAATGTTTTTTTTAAAGGAAAAATCTAACATGATTCCAGTGTCTGACTCTGAACTTAAAAATGCAACATACAACTGGTCCATTTATATGTTTTTACTGCTGTCTGCTACCCAGCTTTCTCCATTTAGTTTTCATTCCATGGAGTCAGTGAACCAGGTTCTTACTTTAAGCATCAGTTTCCACATTGACCATACAGTTTAGTAATTCTTTTTGTTTTCAACTTCTCCTGGTTTGCTGACTGATTTATAGATCTCAGTTATCTAGAAACAGGTTAAACAGAAATGGTAAAAAAGTGCTTACCTATTGCATTAAGTTATATGATATTTGTCCCAGGTTAATATATCCCCAGGTAAGGTGAAAATGCCAAAGCAGGAAAGCTCAGAGTAGCAGATCACTATTCATTTGTATTTTCTAGAATGTACAAAACAAGCACAGGGTTTGATAATCAGACAGTAGAACAATATGATCAATGTAAGTAACATGTTATCCACCAATTCTCCACCTTTTTGTGACATATAAGTTCCAGTGGGTCTCACATTGCATGGAAAGGGTTAAGTTGTTAGTCTCTGCCTCTCAGTCAGATGTTTAACTGTCAGACCGAGTGATATGTTGAGCTGGTTGGTCAGTCTGTTACTCATCATCATCATCATTCTCTTTTGGCTTTTCCCGTTAGGGGTCGCCACAGTGGATCATCTCTTTCCATTTCTTCCTATCCTCTGCATCTTGCTCTGTCACACCAACCACCTGCATGTCCTCTCTCACCACGTCCATAAACCTCATCTTAGGCCTTCCTCTTTTCCTCTTACCTGGCAGCTCCATCCTTAGCATCTTTTTCCCAATATACCCATCATCCCTCCTCAGCACATGTCCAAACCAACGCAATCTCGTTTCTCTAGCTTTGTCTCCAAACTGTCCAACATGAGCTGACCCTCTAATATACCGATTCCTAATCCTATCCATCCTAGTCACACCGAGTGCAAATCTTAACATCTTTAACTCAGTCACATCCAGCTCTGACTCCTGCCTTTTTGTCAATGCCACTGTCTCCAACCCATATAACATAGCTGGTCTCAATACCCTCTTGTAGACCTTCCCTTTCACTCTTACTGGTACTCGTCTGTCACAAATCACTCCTGACACTCTTCTCCACCCATTCCACCCTGCCTGTACTCTCTTCTTCACCTCTCTTCCACATTCACCATTACTCTGAACTGTTGATCCCAAGTACTTAAACTCGTCCACCTTTACCAACTCTACTCCCTGCATCCTCACCATTCCTCTACCCTCCCTCTCATTTACACACATATATTCTGTCTTAGCCCTGCTAACCTTCATTCTTCTGCTCTCTAGAGCATATCTCCACCTCTCCAGAGTCTCCTCAACCTGATTCCTACTCTCACTACAGATCACAATGTCATCTGCAAACATCATAGTCCACGGGGCCTCCTGTCTGATCTCATCTGTCAACCTGTCCATCACCACTGCAAATAAGAAAGGACTCAGAGCTGATCCTTGATGTAATCCCACCTCCACCTTAAACGGATCTGTCACTCCCACTGCAGTCCTCACCACTGTCACACTACCCTTGTACATATCCTGTACCACTCTTACATACTTCTCTGCCACTCCCGACTTCCTCATACAATACCACAACTCTTCTCTAGGCACCCTGTCATATGCTTTCTCCAAGTCTACAAAGACACAATGCAACTCCTTCTGACCTTCCCTGTATTTCTCCAACAACACTCTCAGAGCAAACATTGCATCTGTAGTGCTCTTTCCTGGCATGAAACCATACTGCTGATCACTAATCATCACCTCCCTTCTTAACCTAGCTTCCACTACTCTTTCCCATAACTTCAAGCTGTGACTGATCAATTTTATCCCTCTGTAGTTACTGCAGCTCTGCACATCACCCTTATTCTTAAAGATAGGTACCAAAACACTTTTTCTCCACTCCTCAGGCATCCTCTGACTTTCCAAAATTTCATTAAACAATCTAGTTAAAAATTCCACTGCCATTTCGCCTAAGCACCTCCATGCTTCCATTGGTATGTCATCTGGGCCAACAACCTTTCTATTCTTCATCCTCTTCATAGCTGTCCTTACTTCCTCCTTGCTAATCTGTTTCACTTCCTGATTCACTATCCCCACATCATCCAACCTTCTCTCCCTCTCATTCTCTTCATTCATCAGCCTCCCAAAATACTCTTTCCATCTACTCAACACACTCTCCTCTCTTGTGAGTACCTTTCCCTCACTATCCTTTATCACCCTTACTTGCTGCACATCTTTCCCAGCTCTGTCCCTCTGTCTAGCCAATTGGTACAGGTCCTTTTCTCCCCATTTAGTGTCCAATCTCTCATACAACTCTCCATATGCCTTATCCTTAGCTTTCGCCACCTCTCTCTTTGCCATGCGCCTCATCTCCTTATACTCATGTCTACTTTCCTCATCTCCTTGACAATCCCACTTCTTCTTCGCCAGCTTCTTCCTCTGTATACTCTCCTGTACTTCCTCATTCCACCACCAGGTCTCCTTGTCCTCCTTCCTCTGTCCAGATGTCACACCAAGCACCTTTCTAAATTATTATATTACTTAAGCCTTGTAAAATCCAAGGTATCTGATGTGGTACCAAGATTGACTATGAGCAATAATGAACATTTAAACAATGCTACATAAAGACATTTCAGAGTTATCAGTGAAAAATCAACATCTGCTGTAGAGTATAAAGACTAATTACAGTCCAGTCTCTACTGCTATTGTTTACTGTCTCTAAATCCTAACTTTTTCAAGGATGTCAGTTAATATTCAGATCTAGAACACTCAAGTGTGATAGCCATTTCTGTGCATTTAAAATGTTTTTTTTTTATTGTATATGCTTTATTTTCTAAAAAAAAAAAAAAGCAAAAAACAAATATATACTGTTTTCCCACCTTTCTAAGCTACTGTAGTCCAGTTTACAGGTTAGTGCTGAATTCAGGGCTGTGTTACAAGTTTCTGTGTTTGCCGATACCTTACTTGGATAGAAGGAAGTTTCTCTGTTCACTGTGAGAGAGGGAGCTTTGAGCAGCCTAGCTGTCCCTGGAGGAGTGGTTTCAGCCCAGAAATTAGTAGTTTATAGGCCATTTTGAGCTAATTTCTATCTCTTTCATTTCCCTGCTATAAAACCCACATTTATGCGGTTTTGAGTGCCGGGCAGCGCCGGTTAGCTAGGGTATAACTATTCCTTGCTCCACAAAGTCTACTCTTCAATTTTTCCCTTGGAACTAGACAAACTTTCAACTTAAGCACTCAAACTATTCACTTCTCAGCCCGGCACTTGCTCAAAACTCATAGCAAGCAGTAATAAACCTTAGCACTAGACCCCTCTATACTGTGGAGAAGGACAAGGCTCTCTATTCGACCTTACCAGCCAGTCAGTAAAACAGTTCACTGTACTTACCCACGCATGTCCAAAGAGCAGTTTCAGGTGTACTCTCTGGTCCAACTGGTGAATCTGGGCATTTTGAGGCAATGTTACAACTGCCTCATGTACACTGACAACCCTCTCCTCCTACCACCAAACACTAATACGTGCGAGAGACGCAATTATACAGCCAAACTGGAGACTAAGCTCTCTCAACCCAAGACTGGACCAGACAGTCAAGAGGAGAAGGGAATTACTTGCATCACACCACCAGTCTCACATAGACCTATGAAACCAGCACTGGCAAAAAACACACATAAATACATGAAAATATACTCGGAGGCTCTAAATAAAAATCTGAAAAGTAATAGAGACCTCCAAAGCAGACATCCAAGCAACCTCCACACCCCCCAACACAAAATCAGTGTGCCACACAATCACAGCCCACATAATCAGTGTGTCACGCAATCACACCCTTTAAGGCAAAATAACATACCCAACACACTAGCAATAGGTGACTCTATAGTCAGGCACATTGACATCCCACTCACTAGGCTGAATAAGGAGAAGGTTACTGTTAGCTGCCTGTCGGGTGCCAGGATCCACCACATAACACAAGCACTCAGGTCACACCAGAACAAGTACAAATATGACTCTGTCATTGTCCATGTTGGTGTAAATGACCTGAGCCGTACCTCTCTGGACTACATGAAAAGAGACATGGAGGAGCTCTCTGATCATGTAGCCCAGACCGGTTTGACCCTGACCCTGAGTAGCATCCTGCTCTTACCAAGAATGATACCACAGTATAAAAAAAATATATCAAATTCAACAATTGGCAAAGCTTCTGGTGTCATTCAAAGGGGATCCAGTGTCTGTCAACCTGGGATGACATGCTCAACAAGCCACGCTGCTTTGCTAGAGATGGCTTGCACCTGTCACCCCCTTAGGCTTTCAAATACTAGCCAAGGCTCTTGCCACCACCATAGTGCCTTTTTTATGCAAGGCTCAAAAGACAAATCCACTGCTGTAAATAGCACAAGTAACAAAAAACTGAGGGTAATGCTACTCAATGCCAAAAGTCTAAACTTCAAAATGCATGCACTCAAAGCACTCCTCAGTATGGAGAAAATTGATATATGTGCAGTAACAGAAACCTGGTTTAAGGCTCCAGAGAGCACCCCAGCACTACCAGGCTATACATTTCGGCCACAAAACCCGTACTGAATTACAAAAGGCAGGGGCATATCCATTTTCATCAAGGATACCCACATCTCCAGGTTAGTGGCATAGCACGATGCTTCAGAGATCATCCATGTGCAACTAACAACGGGCAAAACTGCAATTCAAATTGTAGCTTGCTACAGATCACCCACCATGTCCCAGGACCTCCATTCCCATTTGGGATGTACCTTACAAGACACCTGCAACAGCTGGAAAGACCACAGAAGTACTTCACCAAGAAGATCACTTGCCTCAAACAGATGCCCTATGCAGCTCAACTGAAGAAACTACAGCTGTACTCAGTTGCATACCGCCTACTCAGAGGTGATCTCTGCCTGACATACAAGGCCATGTCCAACCCAGAATTGATGGACATGCTCCACCTAAAGAAAACCTTATCCCCTCGAGCCACATGCTCTAGGGATCTAAACCTCACAACATCAATAAATAGGACGTGCTGGAGGGATAGATTCCAGTCCTAGAGACTTCCCATGCTCTGGAACAAGATTCCAGTCTACATTAGGCAGAGCTCCTCGCTAATCCACTTCAAGAGAAACCTTGACGAGTGGATGGGAAACAGAAAGTTTACCCCGGGGATCACTTCAATGGCTCTGCTGGACAGAGGCACAGGGAACTAATCTAAGGGGGCGGTGAAAGCCAACACATTCCAGCTAGGCTTATAAATGCCTTCGGGCAGATAGCCTAGTACCTACCTATGAACCTATGAACCTATAAATAATGGTTTTGTTATTGTTTGAACTTCCTATGGGCTGAAGTACAGTACACATACATGTACCATTCCTCTCAATTGTACAAATTTTGCAGAATGTCCAGATTTTTTGCCTCATATTTTTGCTCTGTTCCTCATAAAATCTGTGTTTTTTTGAGAAATCACTGGGGTAATCTAAGAATTAAAGTCACCAAATAATTGCATGCATTTGAGTTTCAGACTTCGTATCCTTCAGAAAAATGCATTAAAATGCAAATCCTGTTATTCTAGCAACTTTCTAAGTTTATAAGCACAATATTTAAAATGTGTCCCTATTTTTGGGTCTTTGTCCCCCCATTATGTCAGGCTTTGCTATATTTGTTGTGCTAAGAGGTTGAGAGGTACAACATGTACACACACTCACATGTACTTGCACACATATGTACAAGTATGGGCATACTGATAAATGTATTACACACACTTGCATGCATACATTCATTCACAGAGATATACATATTTGTGTGCATAAAATGATGCATCATGTATGCACACAAGCAAAGACAACACACACACACACACACACACACACACACACACACACACACACACACACACACACACACACACACACACACACACAGTCATGAACGACAATGTAGCAGAACAGCTGCTTGAGCTGAAGATCTTCACACCTCAGGTAGCTCATGGCATCGGGAAGGGAATGATGCAAAAGGTGTAATATTGTACAAATCGAAGGAGGCGAGAGGATTAAGGAGAAACCTTCTGTTAGATGACAGTGACTGTGTCATTGTATGCTTTACTGTTATGGCAAAGGCAACAAACATAAACCCAATCAATCAGTCAATCAATCAATCAATCAATCAACCAATCACTGCTTGGAATTACAAGGGATAAATTGTGGAAAAATTAGTACAAAGTGAAGGAGGGTATGAGAAGTGGGTGGGGAAATCAATCAGAAAAGTTACTTGATGCAGTTGTGAGAAGAGCAATTCCCTCATGTTAGGGGTTTTCTCTCTTCCCCAATGATGGTGTTATATTTTATATTTTATATTTTGTGGCCAGGGTAGTCTGATTGGAATGAAATCCCCTTTCAGTGAATGTCTGGGGGGAAGTTCCAAGAAAGCACAATTAAAAAGTCAGTCTAAAAAAGAACATCAAATGGAAATTCATTTGTGAAAAATGGCAAGCAAATTCCAAAATAATGCAACTAACAATGTTTCCTTCACAATCAGTTACCAGGTAACAAAGATGTTCTACTTAAATTACCTTTTTTATTTTAAAAGCTTTCATCCCATCAAGAAAAAGAGTTCAGAAAATACATGGAATAAGCATGAGAGGAATTTATATCATACAAAACAGGAAGAACATACTATAAATAAATATATAAATACATAGATTTATAGACAATGAATTATTATTTTTAATACAATTGATGTGTTCACAAATACACCACTGAAGCCTTCTGTCAGTTTTTCCTCTTTAAAAGGAATCACAGGAGATGGATTTCACAACATGTATTACCCCAAAACATTTCAGGGTGTGAAGGCTATTCCTGAGTTACATTTTTGGAGTATAAATAAATGTTTTTGCACTATGCAGCTTTTGGGCTCGTCTTGGTAGCATTCAGTATAACCCATCCTTTTGTTAATTCTCTTTGTCTAAACGCTGCAGCTGCATTCTGAGGTCTTTCTTTTCCTATCCCAGTAATAACCCATGCAGGTTACCTCACCTCTTCAGTCCTGCCGCTGCAGCATTGGGGAGTTGCTTGCTTCCAACCAGCCAGTCCCATGATGCACCTTTGGATTTACCTCAGATCTAGTTTGCCGCTGCAGCTGATCGGAGGTTCTTGCTAGCTCGGGCCAGTAACCCATGATGCACCTTGAGTTACCTCAGATCTAGTTTGCCGCTGCAACTGATCGGAGGTTCTTGCTAGCTCGGGCCAGTAACCCATGATGCACCTTGAGTTACCTCAGATCTAGTTTGCCGCTGCAGCTGATCGGAGGTTCTTGCTCGCTCGGGCCAGTAACCCATGATGCACCTTGAGTTACCTCAGATCTAGTTTGCCGCTGCAGCTGATCGGAGGTTCTTGCTCGCTCGGGCAGTAAAAACTTTAACACTTTTCTGAAAGCAGCAAAATACTAAGCAGATAAATCCTCGACCACAGATTATAGCCATTAAGCAGATAAATATGAAATAAAGCGGTCGCCAAATGTACAGCTCTAAAACGATATAATATTTATTTAAAAACGAAATAGCAAATGGTAAGCACTTTCACCACCTAACCGGTGGCTTCTTCAGACCATCGAGAACAACTTTGTTTAAAAACATTTAAATAACTTTTTACTCACATTTAATTAATCATTTCCACCTGTTGCCAGTAATCTTGCATCCATACTTTTCTATTTCCAAATATTATTGTTAGAATATTTATATATTTAGGTTAGATAAGCTCTTAAAGCTTTATCTGCAGTGATCCCTTCCCTGTGTGCTTTCTTAGCTATATATTTGGCCTCATTTTTCTTCATAGGCCTATTTAAATTTTCTGACTAAAATTGTTTATTCAGTGACCTTTTCTCACATTTGTTATTACCATAGTATTGTGTGATTACTTAATGACTAGTAAGTGTTTTTTCAGTGACCTTTTGTCACTTTTTCCTTAGCAGAGTATCTGATGATTCTTAGAGTTAACTTGCTTGTCAAGATGATCTGCTTAGTTAATTTCTGTGTGTGTGCTTGTTAGCCTGTTTTTTAATAGAAGGCTAATTTATATTTGCTGTTGTTGGGTGTGTCCATTTCTGTCACGGCTGATGACAAGGACAAACAGCCTAAGTTAGGGTTTATAAACTGCCCTAAATGTGGTCAGACGATGTCAGTTACTGACTGCTCAGATGCCTTGACCTACAAGAGACAGGTTCCATTTGCCATTCTTTTTCCTCTTGAGTCCTCCAAGAGAGAAAAAGGAAGCTCATTGACAGGGGTTTGTTGAAACCTTCTTTCCAGGAGGCGTTGAGTGATCAGGATGGATCTAGTAAGTCCTCAAAATCCTCCAAGACTTCTGTGGATTCGAAAAAGTCAAAAAAGTCAAAAGAGTCTGTGACATCGGCTCCACAGATCTTGGAGCTGACTGTCTTTTCTTTTCATAGCCGGTCCCCGGTGTTGGAACCGGTATCCAAAATTCCCAAATCTCCACTTCTTCAGTCGGTACCATAGGTCCTTTCATCTAGATCTTCTGTTAGCCTCTCAGATTTGGATGTGGATCAGGTGGTGCAGAAGCTTCTTCAGGCACCGGCCTTTGCAAAATTGTTATTGGCTCTGACCCAGGTGGCTTTGGAGCTGAAGACCCTTATGCCAGCTATGTCTCTTCTTCATCCGAGCCATACAGGTCCTTCAGAGCCAGAGGTGTCAGACTTGCTGATTGTGAAGCCTTTGGAATGGATGCCTGCTGTACTGTCTTCATCTCCTTTCACTCTGATGTCCTTGGCACCGATCGAGGACTCTAGGAGCCGACACTCTCTGGTCGGGTCCGGGGAGGATAGTCAAACTGACTTATCGGTTCTGACTTTGCCTCTTGGGGCTTCAGCTCAGATGATCTCAACTCCTACCTCGGGCTTGGAGCCCACTGTCCTGGTGCTGTGGGTATCGACAGTTTCCTCGGATTTGTCAGTCCCTTCACACTAGAGCAGGGGTGCCTTTGAAGCCACGAGGAGAGTTATGTCTCCCAAGACATCCTCAACTTCAGGTCCAGCTTCTTCATCCCCTAATTTGCCTGTGTCTGCTTCTGCCTCACAGATCCTAGCTAAGTGCAGAGACACAGAGCATCAGGAAGCCCCATTGGGTGGCCCATGCTCTTCTGAGACCTCTCCAGAAGCTACCACTGAAGAGGTTCCCAGGAAGATCGTGTGTAAGAGGAAACATTTGGACTCCCCTCAGGAGTCATTAACATCTGATACTGACTTGGATGAATCTGAAGGGTCCCCACAGTCCCCCTCTGAGGATATCTCATTTGCAGAGATACTGGAAATCTTTAGGCAGAGGGGTGACTGACAGTCCACCAACCCTACTGAGGATGAGTCGGTCCTCCTGAAGGCTTTCAGGTCTTAGCCTGCCACCTCTTGGGTGTCTGCATCCTTTGATAATCATATGCAGCTGGTCTCACGAAGGGCGTGGGAGTCTCTGGACACCATGAAGCCTGTCACTAGGAGGCCTAATAAGTTGATATCTGCCCCCTAGATAAATCCTTCTTGACCAAAGGTGTGCCAGTTGATGAAATGGTGGTGGTGGCAGCCACCAAAAAGGAAATGTATGAAACTTCCTTGTCTATCCATCCTCCTAATAGAGAATCCAGGATCATGGATAGAGATGGGAAGCGCATGTTTAGTTCAGTGACTTTTGCACTTCGTTCACTTAATTATTTAACCCATTTTACAAGACTACAAAGAGATCTCCTTAAAGAGCTGGGAGATACTCTTCAGGGTACAGTAGCTGCAGGAGCTACAGACAAAGTTGCCTCCCAGTTTGTTACCCTCAATTCCATAGTGAACTCATCCATGTGCCTCATTTCATATGCAGCTGATGGAATGAGTAGGGCAGTGGGTACAGGAGTTGCTCTTAGGAAACACTCCTGGATGTGCTTGTGTTTCTTCGCAGAGCCCTTCAAGTCATCCTTCTTGAATACCCCCTTTGATGGCTCATTCCTTTTTGGGCCCAACGTTAAGGAAACTTTAACCAGGTATGAGCAGGATGGAAAGACTCTGTCTGCTGTTGGAGTCCTTTTTTCCACCCCTGCCAGACTGTACCCCAAGGGTCAAAGTGGAGGGAAAATGTTCATAGGTTCATAGGTTAGTACTAAGCTAAATGCCCTTGCGAGCCATTGCAAGCCTAGCCAATTATCCCTTGTGAGACTCAAACCCTACACCATGTGTTTGTAAGGCAAACACTTTAACCATTAGGCCACCCTCTCAACCAGATATGTGGTTCTGAAAAGCCCAAGGAGCCTTTCAGGACACACATGGTGAACCCCCCTCCAGGGGCAGAGGAGGGGGCAATAATGGAAAACACCGCCCTTGCGGCAGAGGGGGTCTGCAAAACCAGGGTGACAGAGATCACTTCTTTGGGAAGCCCTACCAATGATCCTAAAAGTAGGCCCGACTGTCCTTCTCTGGAGGCAGTCAGGGGTCACTTATCTTTGTACCCAGATGCCTGGCTCAAAATAACAAACAACAACTGGGTACAAAGTATCATTTACAGAGGATACTTCATCCCATTCGCCACACCCCCTCCATCGACAAGGAATATCCAAACGTTCCACCAGTTACAGGGAACAAGCAACAGCAGAGGTCCAGACGTTGCTAAGAAAAAGAGTCATCTAACTAGTCCCAGCAGACCAGACAGGATCTGGAACTTACTCAAGATTCTTTTTAGTTCCAAAAAAAAGACAGGGGACTGGAGACCTATATTGGACCTCAGCAGACTAAACAAATCTGTAAAGAAATAGAAGTTTCAGATGGTCACGCTTCAGTCAATACTTCCCTTCTTAGGGAAAGACAATTGGATGTGCTCGATAGATTTTCAGGATGTGTACTACCACATAAAAATGGCCAGGCCATCCAGGGATCATCTGCACTTCCGGCTGGGAGCCAATCATTGCCAGTTTTGAACCCTGCCCTTTGGTCTCACTACAGCCCCCAGAGTGTTCACGGCTCACCTGAGACATTTAGGATTCCAGGTATTTCCTTAGCTAGGTGATTGACTCCTTACTGCCACCACCAGGCATCAATTCATTCAAGCCAGGGAGTCCACTCTGTCACTCTGCAATCAGCTGGGCATTACAGTAAACTCAGAAAAATCTGCCTTGTCGCCATCGCAGCATATTGTCTTTATCGGAGCAGAACTGGAGACCACCACCACCACCATGCTAAGACTTCCAGTAGAAAGAGTCTTACTTCTCCGTCAGCATGTCTGCATTCTAATATCCAAAAACAAAGCACCAGCATCAGAAGTTCTGAAATTGTTAGGAATGATGGCAGCAGTAATTCTGGCCGTACCACCGGGTCATATGCACATGCAGATACTGCAATGGCTGTTGTTCACTCAATGTTCTTACCAAGAGTTCCCCTTATCTCACATGATGTTTGTTTGTTTGTCTTTCGGCTTTTTCCCGGTTAGGGGTCTCCACAGCAGAACTCCGGTCCGCTAATGATTGACAGTAGATTTTTACGAAAGCTGAGGTGCCAGCTCAACATTCAACCTTCAACTAAGGCATGCCCATTTATGCATGTCTTTTGAACGGCCAACCAACCATGGGGAGGACATGCAGACTCCACACAGAAGGCACTCCCTGCACTCCAGCCAAGAATCGAATGGGAGAACCTCTTGCTGTGAGGCAACAATGCTACCACTGCACCACCGCGGATATCCCATATCTCACATGATAATGATCACAAATTCCTGAAAAAAGGATCTTCAGTGGTGGTTGACCTCACTTCATGTTAAGATAAGACACCCATTTGTGATACCCCCACCAGTGGCCACAGTGACCACGGATGCTTCCCTGATAGGGTGGGGGGCATTTTCAGGGAAAGACAGCCCAAGGCACATGGAACGATCAAGAGACACATCTGCATATCAATGTCCTAGAGATGAGAGCAGTACTTTTGGCATTGCAGTACTTCCAGGACTGTCTTCCTCTGGGTACAGTTGCAATTCAGATGGACAACATGTCAGTGGTCTGGTATTTGAACAAACAAGGAAGAACCAGATCATACCCCTTTTGTTGCGAGGCCCTCAGAGTATGGCAGTGGGCTATTTCCACCCAGAGCTTTCTGTTAGCAGTGCACATCCCGTGGAAATCCAATGTGATAGCAGACAAGTTGAGCAGAGCAATTTTGTTGCCCCATGAGTGGTTCCTCAAGATGGAAATAGCGGGCAGGATATTCCGCAGGTGGGCCAGCCTTGCTGTGACCTTTCTGCCAGTCATATGAACACAAAATGCAGAAGCTACTTTGCCCTAATTCCCCCTCCATTGGAAGCCCCAAGAGACGCACTCATTCACGATTGGCCCCCAGGTCTCCTCTATGCATTTCCACCAATCCAGTTGATACCCAAGGTATTACAGAAAGCAAAAGCCCTGGGAAGGACCATCATTCTAATAGCCCCTCATTAGCCTCATCAGATTTGGTTCACCTTCCTTCGACTTCATCTTTTGGAGGATCTCTGGATTCTGGACCCAGTTCTGGACCTTCTGATGCACATGTTGGGGGAACTTCATCTCTCTCTGCAGTCCCTGAAGCTGACAGCTTGGCTTCTCCAATTCCCATCATAGCCAGGTTCCATAACCTTTCCAATGAGATGAAGCAAATTCTCCTATCATCTCATAAATCCTCTACGAGGAAGCTGTACCTCAGCAAATGGAAAAAAAAATCTCTATATGGGCCTCCAAAAACAATATTGATCCCTACTAAGCCCCTATGGCCTCTATTCTAGAATTCTTAATCATGATATTCAATAAAGTAGCTGCAGCAGCAACAGTCCGTGTTCAACTAGCTGCCATTTCTAACTTTCATCTGAAGGTTTGAATATTATGTCACACAAATTATCTAAAGCCTTCCTCAAAGGGACCTTTCATCTCAGACCATCTGTGAAATCTCCCTATTCCGCATGGAATCTAAATGTTATGCTTTCCCAGATAATTATTCCACCATTTGAACCAGCTTTTGTTTGTCATGGAAAACCATCTTTTTAGTGGCTATTACTTCTGCCCGCAGAGTGTTAGAGCTTCAAGTCTTGTCCATCAAGCCTCTTTATTTGATTTTCCATGGTGATAGAGTTTCACTTTGAACAAACCCCTCTTTCTTGCCCAAAGTTTGCACTGAAACTAATCTCAACCAAATTATTGATTTGCCAGTTTTCTTCCCCAACCACTCCAACAACCTAGAGCACATGCTGCACAAACGTGATGTTCACAGACAGCTCAGATTTTATTTGGATAGAACAAAAGATTTCAGGAAATCAGACCAGCTTTTTGTTTCATTTTCAAATGCCAGGAAGGGTATGCCACTGGCTAAAATGACTCAGTCTTAAATGGTTATCTGATTCTATCACCTTTGCTTATTCAGCTGCCAATATGCCCTTACAGCATAAAGTTAAAGCTCACTCCACCAGAGCAGTTTCTACATCCTCTGCTTTTTCTGCCAGGTTTCCTATTGATAACATTTGTGCAGTAGCCACTTGGTCAAAACCTCATACCTTTATCACTCATTACAAAGTTGACAGGGCCTCTAGGGACAGGGTCTCCTTTGGATCCACAGTCCTGAGAAATATACTCCCGTGAGCCACCCGAGGTAGATGGTGTTCGGGAAGCTACCCATCAGTAAGAATGAAGGCGAGATGAACAACTCACATGGAATGTTATGGTAAGTACATAACTTCTTTTTTTAAAATTGATTAAGTATATTTTTATGTTTTTAGGTGTTAGCATGAGTTACATGGTGGCACTTTAAATCTAAACTATGTTTGTTTTGACAATTTGAGATGATTTGAGTTTAATACCTTCAGGGTACTTGGAATAGTAGTCACCACAGATAATGTGGTGGTTGTCTTTTAAACTGAACAAATCTGGAGCAACTTTACTTCATATATAATTTGGAATCTCATGAGGCATTATTTCATATTTGGAGTTAATTTAGCAATACAGATTACAGTTCAGACAGTTCTTTACCATTTTTCAATATATTTAGACTTTTTTGGGAAAAACAAAATACTGCATAAATGTTCTTTGTACTTGACAATTCCTAAATGTGCTTCATGGATTTTCTGTAATGAGTTTGTATAGCTGAGATGGAATATGTACTTTGTTAGATATGAAAATTTTTATGAAAATCTTTGTAATTTATGAACGTTATCATCATAGGTATAGAAGACTTGAACTTGTAACATAACTTTCCTTTTATCATCTGAGCATACTGTCAAGATATTATTTCTGAACAATTGTAACAGGTCATTTTCAGTATTATAAAGACATTCTGATAGCATTTCAGATTACGTCAGTATCATAACATTGCATCTATCCGTGCTTTGGGGGCAACTTTTTTGTGCTTTGGAATCCTGCATTCCTGTATACTGGACTCTGTCCCTGAGGCTTTACTTTTGCATTGTACAAAGTTAGAAATGTTTGCCTCTGTAAACATGTGAATCATTTACTCTTTGAGTCCAAATTACAGTCTCTGAATGTACTGCGTTCTCCACTGTACACTTTCTACACTGGCACACTGTGAATTTTCTGAATTATTTCTTTCAGGTCACACACAGACCTTCCTAACATATCGGACATTTAAGCCCAATTGCCTGCTCCTGTGGACACTCCTCCCTGTCTCATCTCAGCAGCTCATTTTTTTGAGGGATACCTGGGAAGGAAGACCCAGTTAATCTCTTAAACTTGAATTATCTTCTGTTTCCTGCCTTCCCACTTACCCCCCCCCAAATGTATTTTATTTATTTATTTGTTTATTTGACATTTGCTTACCGGGATATATAGCCTATTTTCAGTGGAGGCCCAGAGAGAAAAGCTCCAAATACAAGTTACCAAGCATACATTATTTACAAGCTAACAGTCACACATTATGTACATGGTAAAGTAGTTGAGAGTTCAAGCAAATACAATATACATGGAAGCAGCTAATATACATATTGGTATATAGGCATGCATACAATAGATAAAAGATGGAAGAAGAAGTTAGAGGAGAAAGTGGGGAAAGACTGAGTGGAGTATGTATAGTGACGAGAGAGCTGAGGTGGGGGAAAGGGGATGAATGTGGAGAAATTACTGAGAGAGGTGCTGATGCAGGAGTGGAACTGTATGATACAATAAAATGAACTTTATTCAGCTGCTTTATTGTATTTGTGCTTATTCCTACTTTATTTAGCTTTTTGCTGAATGCTCTTAAAGTGTTCAGTTGCATTTAATATGTTGCATTTATTATTGCTTGTTAGTAGCCTGATTACATTGTAACTGTTATTCTGAGCCTCTTAGCTCTCTGACATTAGGAGGGGTTGTGCTTTAGCTCTACACTCTTGTGGTAAGAGCACTAGCTTACTCCCTTCTGAGTTGGGAATTGCTGGTGTAAGTCTTATTTTGCCTTTATTTGATTGTCTAGAGGGCTAGCGTGTTTAAAATTTGAATCTCTGTGACTGTGGCATTTGGTGGCGTTTGGCAACCAGACGGCTTGAGAAGAACAGTGTTACTGGTTTTTGCTAAACTCTACAAAAGCTAAGACTTACATTGCCATATGCACTGTTTCTCCTCTTGTGTTTGCTGCATTAATTGAGTGTTTCTGTTCTGAATATCTGCACCTTTTGACCTTTTTTAAAGTCTTTAGTTAGAGCTGACCTGGTTCCACTTTAGCAAGAGTAGAGGGACCTGAGTCATTTTCTGGCCCAGGATTGTGTAAAGAAAAGAAGGGTGTGCTGTTTTTTGATTGGTCATGGAGCCTTGTTTGGGTCTTTTTTTTATTAAATCACCATTGCTGTTTAAGAGTCGCAGTTGCACAATGCTTGGCTCGTAACCTATGTTGAACTACAAAATTAGCGAACAGCCAAATCACAGATTTTTTTCCAACTGAAAGAAATCAGTTGGCTGTGACATCTGCCCTTTCCCTGAGTGTAGTGCGGTCTCAGAGTTGGAATATTTAGTTGGGTGTGTGGGGGGTACAGACCCCATGTTGGGGGTGGGGGGATAAGACCCCCACTTAAATATATTTGCTTTTGTGCAGTTGGTGTTTGGCCAACCGATTTCATTCCGTTGGAAAGAAATCTGTGATTTGGCCATTGGCTAATTTTGTTAATTTTCTTGGGTAGCGAAAGCCAGGGTACCTTTTTGGCTAGGCTTATATAGGCCCTAGGGCCAATAGCCTAGTACCTACTTATGAACCTATGACCAAGCTAAGACTTATATTACCACATCCACTGTTTCAGCACTTGTTTGCATTGTTTTTGTCACAGATGCATTGAGTGTTTCTTCTGTGTTGAATATCCACACTTTTTGACCTTTTTTACAGTCTTTAGTTAGAACTGCTGCTCTACACATAGTGGCACCTAGCACTGGTCTGTATAGACACTGATATCTCGCCACATAATCCCCTTGTAATCTCTGTCGATGCCTACTTCTCACAGTGTAAGTTTCCCTAATACTGTGAGAGATTGGCATTTTTAACTACAAGAGCATCTAGTTTGCATATAGCTCAGAGCTGCTCATCAGGTTCCTTGTGTTAGTGATCTATTTGATATTTAAATTTCCCCAACTCCTGCCTAGTAGATCAGCAGTAATAAATGTGCCCTTCCCAACTCTTTCTGTGGCCAGTCTGGCTGAAATAGGCATTCTGAGGTATTGTAGTGATTGCCTCATGTACGCTGACAACCCACTTACTCCTAATAAAAGAGATGAAGTATGTGAGATATTTAAATACACTTCAGTGCTGGAGGCAAATCTCTTATACAACCATAACTAATCCTATAGTGGTTGTCAGTGACATTTGCACCACAGCTACTACACAAGGTAAAGACCCTACACATATAACTACTTATGTTAGGGCACATACAGGTAACCTTCCTAAAACACTAAGACCTCCTGCACAGTACAAAGAAAGGGTCTTCAGCCATCAAGTAAACACTCTGTTAAAATACCACCCACAGCTATACACAGTAACACTTTATCCAGTGCCTCTACTGCTAAGCCCTTAAGGCAAACCAGTGCACAACCAAATTTCCTGGTCATTGGTGATTCTATAGTGAGACATACCAATGTCCCCCTCACCAGACTGAGCAAGGAGAAAGTCACAGTTAGCTGCCTTTCTGGGGCTGGGATCCAAGTCACACAGGCATTCAGATCATTGAAACACCAGTGCCAGTAAGACGCTGTCCTAGCCCATGTGGGTGTTATGACCTGAGATGTAACTCGCATTTATTTATTTTATTTAATTTTGCATTTGTTGACCAGGATAGTCCGACTAGATATATGACCTTTTTCAGTGGAGGCCTGGGAAGAAAAGCTCCAGACATACATAGAACAAACAATTAAATAATTGCATAATTACATATAAACAAAGTTTGCAAATTCAGGGCAGTGATACATACATTAAAAGGATATTAAATGTCAAACAGACTCACATAGTAGTAGAACTAGTAGATTATAGACATAACAGTTAGAATGCAGTCAAGCATGGCTTGAAGTACTCTTTTAGCACTTGATTATATGTAAGGGTTAGTCAGGAATAGAACAAGGACATAGCCAATGCTTTTTAAAGTACTGAATTAAACTTTTTTTGAATTGGGTTAGAGAGTGTTCTGAAGAAAGGTCAGTAGGAAGAGAGTTCCAAGTTTTGCCAACAGAGATGGCAAATAGAGATTCCTCAGCTCAGTTGTTGGTTTTGAAAGTTTGAAATAGTAGTCTATCACATGAGCGAATTGTCTTGAGGTTACTGTAGGGGATGATGAGGTTTTTAAGTACGGGTGTATTTTTGGGGTGGTAGAGAACCTTGTGTGCAACTATTAGTTGGTTAACCTGAAGCAGGTTAGGCAGTTCAAGCCACCCTAGCTGATTTTGGTTAAGACAGTGATGTGTTCTGTAGGCTGCACCAGTAGCAAATCCAGCAATGTGATTATAGCAGCTTGAAAGTTTGTTAGGGTCAGTTTTAGTCAGGTTTATGAATAAAGGGGGGGCATAGAGGAGGGTGGAGAATAGATGTGTACGAACAATTATAGTTCTAGCTAGTGGTGTTAGGAATCGCTTAATCTTGTATAGTGAGCCAAGTTTTTTATTAACTATTTTAAAAGTTCTATTAATATGCAGATCAAACTTAAGGTTATTGTCTCCTATTACCCCTAAGAGTTTAGTAGAGGGATCTGGTGAAATAATGGTGCCATTGTTAGACTTTAAAGTAAAGGCTGATAAGGAAGACCTACGAGTGGGAGAGAAAAGCAGCAGCTTGGTTTTGTTAGGATTTAACACGAGACAACAATTAAGGAGCCAATTTTCAACTGTGTTTAGGTATTTTGGGATGAACTCTTCAGATCTATAGGGGAGGTGGCCGAGCATATTAAAGTGGAATCATCCATATATTGAATGCATGTTGCATTTGGGATGACCGCATACATGTCACAAGATGGAAAATAGAAGGGGTGCTAATATTGAGCCTTGGTGGACTTTGAGGGTGATAGGTGAAAGGGTAGATAGTTTGTCCTGCCATAGGATGGCCTGCTGTCTACCACTGAGATAAGATTGGAACCATTGAATGGCCTGGTCATCTAAGGAGATGTTTTTCAAAGTATGTATGAGTAGTTGGTGGTTTACCATATCGAAGGCTTTGGAAAGATCAAGAAAGATGGCTGCGGAAAGTTTATTATTGTTGCGGAATTGGTTTATGACATTGGAGAAGGAGAGGAGGGCTGAGGTGGCACTATGGAATGGTCTGATGCAGTGTTGAGAGTTTGCCAAGAGATTGTTCTGGGTAAGATAATTCAGTAGTCGTTTATGGATGCATTTGTCCATAATTTTAGCCAGGGGTGATAGAATAGCTACGGGTCTATAATTTGACAGTTCAGTGGAGCTTCCCTCTTTATGGAGTGGAATGACATGGGATATCTTCCAGATGGAGGGGATGGAAGCTTCAGATATGGTTCTATTGATCAGGATGGAGATGGGGTATGCTATGGTATCTGCAGCATTTTGTAGATATTCTGCAGGAAGGAGATCCATGGATAGGGTGGTTGGTTTTAATTTCTTAATTAGTGTTCGGACTAGTGATGTACAAACTGGTTGAAAGTTAAAGCAGAGTTGGGAACTGGTTATGGTGACTATTGGATTTGGGCAGCCAGGGGATGGTTGGTTAGCTAGGTGCTGGATGGTTTCTGTAAAGAAACTATTAAAGGTATTGGTGACTTCTTCTGAGGGTTTTTTTGTTAGTAGCCGGGGGGGGGGTAGGAGTGGCGGATTGTCCTGGGTGAAGAAGTTTATTTATACCTGCCCAAAACTTTTGAGGTTTGTTTTGGTGTTTCTGTTGCAGATGACAATAATAGTTTTTCTTGTCTAATGTAATGGATTTTTTGTGTCATTCTTTAGCTGTCTATATTTAAGTTGATCCATGGGGGCTTTTGTGGCATGCGAGGTGGTCCAAGCCTTATTTCTAAGTAGGATTTTTTGTCTGGTTTCTTTTGAAAGCCATGGAGCAACTTTTGCTTTGGTTCTAATAGAACGAGCTGGCGCATGGGTATCAAGGATGGTTAGAAATTTGGTATTAAAGTAATTTACAGTTTCTTCAAGTGGTAATTGCTTCAAGACTGACCAATTGCATAATTTGAGTTAATTTTGGAAATTAGTGGAGTTGAAATTCTCATTGTTCCTTACTGTTTTATAAGTGGGTTGGTTGTGGATATCAGCTTTGTGCCTGATGCTATAGGTAAGAAAGTGGATCACTTATATCATCATGTAGGGTCCCTGCCTTGTACTTGTGGGTATGATTATTAATGAGTATCCAGTCCAGGGTACTTTATTGTTGGGTTTACTGATCCTATCGGGGGATGAAATGACTTGAGTAGGAGGTTCAGAGGAACAGGTGTCCAGTCTGTGCTGAAGTCCTCAAGAACAATGATTTCTTGTGGATAGTTACTAGACAGACAACATAGAATATCTTCTAGAATATTAATATAAACACAGACAATATTTATACACGATTATGACTATATGAATTAAGACATGGTCATGCTCACTGAGTGCGTTAAGACATGATCGCGCTCTCTGAGTGCGTTAAGACATGATCACGCTCACTGAGTGTGTTAAGATATGATCGCGCTCACTGAGTCGTTAAGACACGATCATGCTCACTGAGTGCGTTAAGACATGATCGTGCTCACTGAGTGCATATCTCAGTCAGGTAATTAATATAAACACAGATAATATTTATGCATGATTATGACTATATGAATTAAGACATGATCATGCTCACTGAGTGCGTGAAGACATGATCGAGTTCACTAAGTGCGTTAAGACATGATCACGCTCACTGAGTGCGTGAAGACATGATCGAGCTCACTAAGTGCGTTAAGACATGATCACGCTCACTGAGAGTGTATCTCAGTCAGGTATGAGCCCAGCATCATCAGCAACCCCTTTTCCCATTTTCTACATGGGGTTGGGCTGTCATGTCACTTGTCTCCATCTCTCCCTATGCAATGCCACTTTTCTACCTTCTTTGACAGTCATGGCTGACTGTCACAGGTCTTCTCTCACACAATGTAGCCACTTCTTTGCTGGACACCCTTGTTTCCTCTTGCCTTCTTCCTGTCTGTCCAAATCTTCTTCACCAGATTGTCTTCTGCTTTCCTGCACACGCGCCCAAACCACCGTAATGTACTCTATTTCAAATTTTCTACAATTGGAGCTACTTTGGCTTCTGCACTGTCATAATTTCTTCATCTGTCCCACAGTGTGCATCCTGTTACCCTTTTCAGGCACTTCATTTCTATCACCTCTAGCTTCTTCTTCTGCTCTGCCTTTATGCCAGGTTTCTATACCATACAATAGTACTGGTCGCACCACTGTCTTGTACACCTTACGTTTCAGCTTCTTTGGCATTCTTCTGTCATGGACTACACCAGAAACTCTAGGACAGTTGGCTGAAGCCCCTCTGATTCTAGCTTTGACCTCCCCATTCAGACTTCCCTTCTCTTCAACCAGCCCTCCCAGATACTTGAAGCTGTTAACCTGTTCCACTATTTCCCTTCTGTCTCAATTCTGAGCTTCTTCTGGTTCCCCATTTGCTGCCATTACTGTTGTCTTATCTGTACTCAGTTTCATCCCACGTGCCTTCAGTTTTGCATTCCATTCTCCTATGCTTTACTGAAGTTCTTGCTCAGAGTCTGCTTGTAATGCCACATCATCTGCATACAGCGACTGTGTTGATCTGTCCCCTCTGAACTGTTTGATAACATATTCCATCATTAGTATGAACAGCAGTGGGCTCAGAACTGAACAGCTTGCACTAGCAATCTTTCTGGGACTTTGAACCACCACAGGACTGCCCAAATCAGCTTTCTTGGGACTTGTCATATGCCTTCCCAAAGTCTAGAAATGCCCAGTTAGACTCTTTCCTCATTTCTAGCTTATTTTCAAGTATCTGTCTCACTGCAAACATTGGGTCAGTTGTGCTGCATCCTGATCTGAATCTGACCTGCTTATTTATCACCTTACTTTCTACTGCTTTGTGTATCCATTTATCAATCACTTTCTTCATAACATTCCTGCAGTGTGATAGGCATTTGATACCTCTGTGCTGCCCACAGTTGTGGGTGTCTCCTTTGTTCCTGAACACAGACACTAGTATGCCTATTGTCCATTCATCTGGGATATGCTTTTCTCTCCATACTGCTATAAGTACCTGCAGGAGCAATTTCTTTCCTCTCTCACCCAACATTTTGATCACATCTACTGTGACCTCATCTGAGCCTGCAGTATTCCCTGACTTCATTTTCCTTAGTGCTATTCTTACTTCTTCTACGGAGGGTTCCTCCCCTTCTCTCACCATGGCTGTGTCTGGGACAGTACAACTCCTCCCCTTCTCTCACCATGGCTGTGTCTGGGACAGTACAACTCCTCCCCTTCTCTCACCATGGCTGTGTCTGGGACAGTACAACTCCTCCCCTTCTCTCACCATGGCTGTGTCTGGGACAGTACAACTCCTCCCCTTCTCTCACCATGGCTGTGTCTGGGACAGTACAACTCCTCCCCTTCTCTCATCAAAGGCTGTGTCTGGGACAGTACAACTCCTCCCCTTCTCTCATAATAGGCTGTGTCTGGGACAGTACAACTCCTCCCCTTCTCTCATCAAAGGCTGTGTCTGGGACAGTACAACTCCTCCCCTTCTCTCATCAAAGGCTGTGTCTGGGACAGTACAACTCCTCCCCTTCTCTCATAATAGGCTGTGTGTGAGGCAGTACAGCTCCTCCCCTTCTGTCATCATAGGCTATGTCTGGGGCAGTACAGCTTCTTTGGGGGTTTTCTTCATTCAGAAGTTGCTGGAAGTACTCCTTCCATCTGCCTTTGACATCCTGTGGACTGATGTGCAAATTGTTTCTGGCATCCCTTATGAGGGGTGTCTGACTATCTTCTTTGTCTTTCTGTCTTTGCCTTGCAACCTGATAGAGTTTTTTTGTGCCCCTTACTGAGTCATTCTCCAAAGGCTGGTAGGGGGCCTCTAATGCCTTGTTCTTGCAACTCCTCTCCTAGCTTCTTTCCTAGCCAACCAGTAGTCCTTCCTAGCCTGGCCTGCCCTTTCTCTCTTCCACTTTTTCCTTCAGTACTTCTTTCTTTCATTTGATGAATTCCTGGACTTCTGCATTCCATCACCAGCTTTCCTTATGTTCCTTATTTCCATACCTGGCTTGGCCACATATCTGGTCTGTAGTCCTAAAATAGGCTGTTTTGAGGTGCTGCCATTCTTCTTCAACTCCACCAATTTCCTCTCCTTCTTGAGGTGTTAGAGACCTGAGTAATTCATTGAACTAATGTGCTTTCTCTCCAGTCAACTTCCAGGTCTTCAGCCTGATCTGTGTTGAACTTAGAGCTTTCTCTGACCACTGCTTGTAGATGATAGTGGCAACAAGTGGTTTATGCTGTGGGCGGACTGTTTCACTGGGGATGACTTTTCAATCACTGATTCCAACCTAGTGCCCATTCCTTACTAGAAGGAAGTCTACTTGAGTTGCATGTTGGTTACTTTTCTATGTGATCTTGTGACTATCTCTCTTTCTGAACCATGTGTTGGCTACCATCAAGTCATTTGCCAGAAAGAGGTCTAGAATAGTATATTCCTCTTTATTCCTGTTGCCCCAACCATGTGGTCCCAGGCAGTCCTCATATCCTGTTCTGTCTGTCCCAATATGTGTATTTAAATCACCCATTACCAACATCAATTCATGTTGTCCTGCTTTATCTAGTATATCCTGCAATTGCTGTTTAATGCACTCTTTTCCTCACTATCACAACCCTACCATGAGGCATAGGCTCAGATTATGAATACTGCTCTATCATTACACTGAATTCTGCCATGAGTCTGTCACTAATTTTGATGACATCCCCTCACTGCCTTCTAAAGCCTCTTTCTCACCACAGTTCCCACACCATTTCTGGCCTGTCCTCTTCCTGAGTAGTAGACTCTGGATCTCAAGCCAAGTGGCTTTCCTGCACTGCCCTTCCGTCTTGTCTCCTGGATACAGAGGAAGCCCAACCTCCTCCCTTTCATCATGTCATCCACTTCCAGGCCTCAAATTGTCAGTGTACCTACACTGAGTATAGCAATTTTTAGTTTGTGTTTGGCAGCTTGATTGGCTTTACATCTAGAATTCACCCAACAGAGCTATCTCAGGTAACCCAAGCTGGGCAACTGGACACAGTCCAAGCAGTAGCTTATTGACCCAGGGCTACTGGGTTTTAATGTAGACACACACTGGCCAAGATGAGGCACATACACCCTTCCCACCATTGGCAAGGGGCCCTGGCATAGGTTAAAGTAGACTGGGTCCTCAACCCACTTATCACCAGTAAATATCAACTAGAGCCATATTTTACACTGTTGAGTGATTAGTCCTGCCATGGTGCACAGTCTGCGATCCATGTTAACCTATCTTTGAGGATAGGTATGAGCCTAAAACTGAGACTGAAACATTGATTAGACAGTTGGAGTGAGAGTATAAAGTAATGTCAGGAGTATCCAGTTTGTAACTATGGGGATAGTGCTTGTCACTGCAAACTAGTTGCCTTGTGTGCAACTAGGTATCAGTGAAATTTCAATGGAGCTTTGACAGAAAAAATGTGAGGTCAAGGTGTCTGTGTCTTTACAGAGCACTGCCAAGCACTTGAGAGGAAACTAAAATGTAGACCTGATGATTTATGGATGAAGTATTTAGGAAGATATTCTGATGTTAAAAGCAAATCAAGCAGTACTTACTGAAAATAAAGAATTAGTTTGTCAAGAATGATGAAAAGTGGGGAGTCACCTGAATGGCTACTGCCTGACTAGTACCAGTGTTGGTCTCACTACAGATTCACTCTGCTGGGATTCGGTGCTCTTTTGCTTCTTCTCTCATCAGAAGCAAAACAGTAGCACTAATCCCAAGATCTTTTCTAAAAATATTTCAAGCCTGCATACACTAAAGCACTGCTGGTGATTCCCTGCTGGGTGAGGAGACTAAACCTATATTTTTTGTCTGTGACTTGATGATAGAGTTGCTTTGTATTTTACCAAACTGGAGGCTGAGCTCTCTCAACATAGGACTGGCATGACCAGACAGGAGGAGAAGGTAACCACACACACTATAGACCCAGTCTCACATAATACCATCACAACCTCAAATCATACACATAAACACACAAAGACATACTCAGAGGCTCTGATCAAAAATCTACCAAAACAGCAGAGGCCACCAAAGCAGACACCCAAACAACTACCACCTCAGAACACAACACCTGCAACACATAGACCACACAGTCAGAGTGTCAAGCAGTCACAGCCCTTAAGGCCAAACACAATGCCAGACACACTAGTCATTGGTGACTCCATAGTCAGACACACTGACGTCCCGCTCACCAGTCTGAGTAAGGAGAAGGTCACAGTAAGCTGCCTGTCGGGTGCTAGAATCTGCCACATAACGCATGCACTCAGGTCTCTCAACAGCAGGTACAAGTATGACTCAGACATTGTCCACGCTGGTGTTAACGACCTGAGACGTACCTCCTTGGACTACATGAAAAGAGACATAGAGGAGCTCTCTGATTATGTAGCCCAAGCAGGTATGACCCTGACCTTGAGCAGTATCCTACCTTCACCAAGAATGATGCCACAATACAGAGATAAGATGATCAGCTTTAACAATTGGCTTAAACTCTGGTGTCATTCAAAGGGGATCCAATGTCTGTCTGCCTGGGATGACATGCTGGACAAGCCACGCTGCTTCGCAAGGGACGGCTTGCACTTGTCACCCTGGGATTCGGATTTTGGCAAAGGCTCTTGCCACCCCATAGTGCCTTTTTAGGCAAGGCTCAAATTCTAAACCTACCACCCTAGAACAAAACAAAGAAAAAAACTAAGGGTAATGCTGCTCAATGCCAGAAGTCTCAACCTCAAGATGCACGCACTCGAGGCCCTTCTCAGTATGGAGAACATCGATGTCTGTGCTGTGACAGAAACCTGGTTCAAGGCTCCTGAGAGCACCCCAGCACTATCAGGTTTTACCTCATATCATGCGTTCGGCCCCAAAACCCGGACAATACCAAGAAAGGAGGAGGAGTATCCATATTCATCAAGGACACCCACACCTCAAGATTGGTGGCATCGCACGATGCATCGGAAACCATCCAGGTGCAATTAACCATAGGCAAGACTGCTCTGCAATTTGTAGCATGTTACAGGCCACCCTCGCAAACTCAGGAACCTCATATGGCCTTCCTGAAAACACTGGAGGGATAAATGTATCTCCGAACACCATCATACTAGGTGACTTCAACTACCCTAATATAGACTGGGAACACTACTCAAGCCCAAACACTCTAGCCCAAAAGTTCCTGGAATTCATAAACTCAAATGCCATGGAACAAATAGTCACCATCCCCACAAGAGGAGAAAACATACTTGATCTCATCATCACGAACATGGGAGCACAATGTTCAACGCCGGAAGTATACCCCTCACTGGTGAGATCTGTTCACAAACTAATCTCGCTGGAGGTCCTCATCCCGCCCCCACCTGAAATGAAAAAGACCACAGTAAAGAACTTCTCGAAAGCCGACTTCACACTTCTAAAGACTAGTGTGGTCTCCTTTAAGGCCCCTGAGCTGGCAGTTAACATTACTCAAACCGCTGAATCACTTACAAATGCCTTCTACCAGCACCTGCAGGGCTGCATGGATCAGGCAATCCCAAGCAAAACAAAGACTCTTTGTACCAAAGGCAAGCGTCCAGTCTGGTGGACCCCAGCCATAAACAAACTCTACAACAAAAGGAGAAAGCTACTACAAGATAGAGCAAAATCCTTAAAAGGTAAGACACCGCTGATCACTATAAGTAAAAAGCTAAGAGCTCTCATAAAATCATCCAAAGCTAATTTTGAGCAAAAAATAGCTAAGGACTCTAAAGACAACCATAAGGCATTCTTTAGCTATGTCAGAAACCTAGGAGGAAACTCCCAGATATACTCAGAATTAGTTCAAAATGATGTGAAGATTACTGATCCTACAGACATTGCCAACATACTGGCTGACAGGTTCAGTGCAAACTTCTCCCCCCCCCTAAAGGAGAGATATCTATACCAAATTATTGTAGCCCCCCAAACATCTCTAACGCCCAGGTGAGAACTGCTCTCTCCAAGGCAAAGAGCACAGCATCCATGGGACCTGATGGTGTCCCCGGCTGTGTGCTCCATGAACTCAATGAGGAATTAAACCCACAGTTAGGACAGCTGTTTAATCTTAGTCTCACCTCTGGATACGCACTCCAGGAGTGGCGCAGCGACTGTGGTCCCACTCCACAAAGGTGGTGCCTCCACCGACCCTGGAAATTACCGTCCCATTAGCTTGACAAGCCTTATCTGCAAAGCCATGGAGAGGATCATAATGGATCTCATAAATAAAGACATAGGGAACTTGCAGACTTTGGATCCAACCCAGTTTGGCTTTGTCAAAGGCAGATCATGCCTTCTAAACTTGGTTGACTTTTTCAAACAGTCACCAAGGCCATTGACGAGGAAAGGCAGTCCATACAGCCTACCTAGACCTGGCGAAGGCTTTTGATACAATACCACACTCGGGTATCATGGAAAACTCATCAACTTAAATGTAAACCCATACATTACAAGATGGGTTGCAAACTGGCTGAGTGACAGAACCCACAGGGTCAGAGTTGCTGGCGCCATGTCAGACTCAAAGCCTGTCACAAGTGGTGTCCCACAGGGCTCAGTCCTGGGCCCACTCTTGTTTGGCATCTACTTTTCTGAAGTACAAGCAAACACAGGAGGGTTATGGCTGACAAAGTTTGCAGATGACTGCAAACTGGGCGCCGTAGTTGAAAACACATCCGACACAGATATCCTTCAGAAGGGTCTCACAGAAATGGATAACTGGTGCCAGAGCCATGGCCTAAAGTTAAATGCCAAGAAATGCATAGTCATACCCTTCGGGAAAAATAAGGTTACCCCTAGCTACCATATAGGTGGCAATCCCCTGAACACAGAAGAAGTTATTAGGGACCTGGGAACCCAGGTTGACAGTAGCCTTTCATTCGACACTCATATTGCTAAAGTAGTTAGGAAGACCTTCTACATTGCCCACCTTATCATGAAGGGATTCACATCTAGATCAAGGGAAGTCATAGTCTCCCTATACTCATCACTCATCAGACCAATGATCAAGTACAATGCCCCATTCGAAATGTATCTGACCCGACACTTGCAGCAGCTGGAGAGGCCACAAAAGTTCCTCACCAAAAGGATAAAGGGTCTCAAAATCTGTCTTATGCTGGCCGACTGAAAGAACTCCAGTTATATTCAGTTGCTTACCGCTTGCTCAGAGGTGACCTATGCCTGACATACAAGGCCATGTCAAACCCAGATTTGATGAACATGCTTCATCTCAAAAATCTAGATCCCTCAGAGCCACAAGGGGGAGACTTAAACCTCGACACGGTTATTAATAGGACGTGCTGGAGGGATAGATTCATCACCCAAAGACTTCCTATGCTGTGGAACAAAATCCCGGTTTATGTGAGGCAGAGCACCTCACTGGCCTTGTTCAAGAGGAATCTTGACCAATGGATGGGAGATCGCAGATACACCCCAGGGGTTACCTCAGTATCACTGCTCGACAGAGGCACAGCAAAATAATGGGCATAGTTTCTCCAAACTAAAGGGGTGGCGTAAGCCACAAAACTATGGGCTAGGTTTATAAATGCCCTCGGGCAGATAGCCTAGTATGAACCTATGAACCTATGAACCTATGAACCTGCTCTATTTTATTTTCTGTTGTAAGAAATCGGCTTGGCCTGGTGTTTTTTCTTCTATGTGAGAGGTAGACACAAATTATCTATGCTGCATATTTCACATGGTTTATCATTGGTTAAATTGCCTCTTGAGTGTTACTTAAATACACAGCGAGTTGCTGATCCTTTGTCTTTTCTGAAAAGATTTAAAGCCTGCATATAAACTAAAGCACTGCCGGCGATTCCCTGCTAGTTTTTCCTACCCACCCTCCTGTTTGTTGAACTGGTTCTTAAACCTGGTGATTTTAAGCTTCCCACCCCTACTGTAAATTGAGCTAAATAAGCACCTCCCTTTCTACACTGCTGTTGATATCTTGAATTATTTCTTTGCCTTTCCTTGGCTTATATTGAAAAGTGCATGCTGCCTCATCATTATCTGTTCTATTGATTTACTTGCTCTGAATTTGTTATCTAGCTAGCTGTTGGATAAAATAGTGTATTTTACACTCTATGAAGCACTTGTTTTTACATCGAGAGATCAGTAGATTTTCCATCTAGTGCACTGGAGGGTAGCCTGGTCTGTTTAGGTTGAAGAAACACTTGAAATTTCTGCATGTAGTTTTATTGGCTGGGGGGCTTATTTAATCGCTTTATCTCATTTTAGTGGCTTTATAAATTATGTACAAGTGAGTGACTCATCTCATTTATACAAAGCAAAGTACTTTTATTACATAATCACACTTTTATAAACTGTTTAAAGTACACTGCTGAATACGTATCTTTACGTATGTTTGTGGTATCTTTTCATATAATTTCAGTTTGTTTGTGGTAGCATGTCACTCTGGACACTCCTTTACTGTGCTTTTACATTAGGAAGACTGGGATTATTCATCTACTGACAATAGGGGTTTACCTGGTCTGTCTGAGCTGGGAAGCACACAAAAGGGCTTCAAGTATTTTTTGTACTGTTATATACTGTTACTGTACTTTAGTGTTTCAAGAAAAAAGAAGATTGTACTGTCTGCTGCTGCTCTAAGTAGTTAATTGTACTGTATTCCATTGTATCTGTTAGTTGTAGGGCTGTTGTAGGTAGTTTGCATGGTCTTGTTACACTTGGGCTCCAAACCAGCTATTCTACATTAATAAGGTATTTTTCTGCAGTCTTGTGGCAGACGTGTGCTGATCTAACTCGCCTGAGTTGGGGGATGCTGGTGGAAGGCTTATTGTGTGCTTTGCTGATTGGTTTGTTTCACTTTGCTCATATTTAAGCCTAGTGTTTGTGCAGTGCTGCACATTGCACAAAGGTGATTAGCAGTGCCCTGTACATATCCAAAAGCATAGAAGCTCAGTTTTTCCCTAAATAGATGTCAATGAAACCCTTCCAAGTTTTTCTGCTGCTCTAGGATGAACTCAGTTGCGCACTGAGTAGCGTTGCCTTATTGATCATCCTTAGCCTGCACAAAGTATAGATTTCTCTTCTAGTCTCTGTATTACAAGCGCAGTCCTATCAAATTAACCCATTCCCTTCCCTAATAAAAAATACAGTAAGAGCCTGCTGTCACAGATGGGCAGTTTTCCACCACCTCTCTGGTCAGCATGATAGACATGGGCATCCTGAGGCAATATAGCAATTGTCTCATGTATACTGACAACCACTTACTCCTGAAATAAACAAATTCTTTATGTGAGAAACATCATGTCACTCAAGCATTCAAGTCACTTAACTAAACCAACCAAGAAGAAACTTTGCAGTATGGAAGGTGTGATGTTCATTTCCTAAATTATGTTATGCACTTAGTTCACTTAATAAAAATTGAATTGTAAAATATAACTGTAAAATAAGTGCTACAAAATAATCAAATAGAAAAAAGTAGGTAGTCCACAGTTGAGTTAAAATTGGAATATCCTTTATTGAAACACACAAACAAGCGATCCTAGTTGAGTATAAGGAAAAGCATAAAAAACATTCCTTATACGTAATCAGGTTGTTTGGAGCAAGGGAATAGTTGCAGAGGGTGGTTCTGCTACACATTTGTAAATCAAACTGAATGAGGGTCACTTGCTCCAGGGATCTTAACCTTGCCTCTGACATAAACAAGTCATGCTAGAGAGATAGATACATCTACCAGAGACTGCCACTTCTCTGGAACAAGCTTTCAGTTCATGTTCATAGGCTCATAGGTTCATAGGTGTGTACTAGGCTAATGGCCCTGGGGCCTTTACAAGCCTAGCCATAGGATTACCTTGGCATCATGCCACCTGACCTTAGTTCCCAGTGCATCTGTTGAGAAGAGCCACTGGAGTGATCCCTGGGGTGAATTTTCTATTTCCCATACACTCATCAAGATTTATCTTGAAGAGGGTCAGAAAAGTGCTCTGCTTGACATGTATTGGAAGTCTATTCCATAGCATGGGTAGTCTCTGGGTTATGAATCTGTCCCTCCAGTACGTTCTGTTGATTGTGGTAATGAGGTTGAGATCTCTGGAGCATGTGGCATGGAGAGATTGGGATTTCTTTGGATGTAGCATTTCTAACAGAACTGGGTCAGACATGGCTTTGTAAGTCAAGCAGAGATCACCTCTAAGTAGGAGATATGAGAAAGATCATAGTTGGAGTTTTTTGAGTCTGTTCATCTAGGACAAGTGTTTAAGGGCTAGGATCCTCTTTGTGAGGTACTTTTGCAGCATCTCCAGTTATTGCAGGTGTCTAGTGAAGTACATGCCAAATGGGGCATTGTACTCGATGATTGGCCTAATGAGGAAAGAGTAGAGGGAGACAATGACCTCTTTCTTCCTGGATGTAAAACCCTTAGTAATGAGATGTGCTACATGGAAGGACTTTCTGACCACATTGGCAATGTAGTGATCAAAAGAGAGATTGCTGTCAACCTGTGTTCCCAGATCTCTTATAAAATCTTCTGTGTTCAGTGGGCTACCATCAATGTGGTAATTCATGGGAACCGGGTTTTTCCCAAAGGGGATGACAACACATTTTTTGGCATTGAGCTTAAGGCCATGGTTCTGACACCAGTCATTGGTCTCAGTGAGGCCATTCTGTAGGATGTCAGCATCACTTGGGAAGTTAATAATAGCTCCCAACATGCAGTCATCTGTGAACTTTGTCAGCCAGAGTCCCTTTGTGTTGGCCTGGACTTCAGAGAAGAAGATACCAAACAGGAGAGGACCCAGGACCTAACCCTGTGGGACTCCACTCATGACTAGTCAGCTGTCTGACTTGGAGTCAGCTAGTTTCACACTGTGGGTTCTATCTGTGACCCAGTTTGCAATCCACCTGGTGATATAGGGGTTGATGCCTAGCTTAGTGAGTTTTTCTATGATTCCTGTGTGAAGAATGGTGTCAAAAGCCTTGGCCAGATCAAGGTAGGCTGCATGAACCACCTTGCCTTCATCCACAGCTCTGGTGATTGATTCAAAGAAGTCAACCAAGTTGAGTAGGCATGATTTACCCTTCACAAAACCAAACTGTGTGGGATCCAGAGTTTGGAGATTTCCTATATCCTTGCTTAATATGTTCATGATGATGCATTCTATAGCTTTTCATATCAGACTCGTCAGGCTAATGGGGTGATAGTTCCCTGGGTCTGTAGTCACTCTTCCTTTATGGAGAGGGATGACTGTAGCAGTGCACCATTCAGTAGGGACAAAACCTGAGGTGAGGCTGTGATTGAACAGGGCACACAGGTGAGGTGTCAGTTCACTCTGTAGTTCATATAGAACACAGCCAGGGATATTGTCAGGTCCCATAGAAGCTGTATCCTTGGCCTTGGACAGTGCTGTTTTAACCTTTTCAGCAGTAATACTGGGTGCCTGGCAATCTACTGGTATTGTGATTGGTCCTTTGGGGGGGGGGTAAAGTTGGCACTGAATCTGTCGGCCAGTATATTGGCAATATCTGTTGGCTTGGTATAGGAGGTACCATTGTGCAGTAGCTCAGAGCAAATCCGGGTATTGCCATGGAGATTCTTTACATAACTATAGAAGGCCTTGTGGTTGTCTTTACTATCTGCTGCATTTCTGTTTTCCTAGCTAGCTTTAGAGGATTTGATGAGGGATCTCAACCTTTTGCTGAGGCTGATAAGGGAGTCTTTCCAGTCTTGGGACTTCACCTTATTCCACATCAGTTTCCTCCTTCTGTTGTAGAGTTTGTTTATGGCAGTGGACCACCAGATTGGTTTCCTTTTTTGGAGGAGAGCATCTTGGTTCTATTGGGTATGGCAAGATCCATGCATTTGTGTACATGTTTGTACAGTGCATTGGTGTATGATTCGGCAGTCATGTAACTATTCTCCATTTGCATGGGTGCCGTGAAGTTAGCTACCTCTGTCTTTAGGAGCCCAAAGTTGGCTTTGGAGAAGTTTTTCATGGTGGTTACCCTTGTGGCGTGGGGGGTGGGGGGTGGGGGGGGGTGGGAGTGATGTGGATTTCCAAGGTGATTAGTTTGTGGTCGGATCTAACCATGGAGGTGTTGATTATTGCTGTAGAGCAATGATTGCCCATGTTAGTAATTACCAGGTCAAGGATGTTGCTACCTCTAGTGGGGTAAGAACAAGCTGGTCGAGGGCATTGGAATTAATGAATTCCAGGAAACGTTGGGCAAGTGTATTGGTACATGAGTAGTTTACTCAGTTAATGAAGGGGTAGTTGAAGTTGCCCAGTATAAGAGTGTTGTGTTGGACCCTAATATTCTCCAGGGTGATTAGGAATGTGGAGTGAGTGTCTTGGGACATGGTTGGGGACCCATATCAGGCTACAACCTGAATTGCTGTCTTATCCAATGTTAGCTGCACCTGAAGTATCTCAGATGTGTTATGTTGGGCTACTAGTCTGGAGGTGTGCGCATCCTTTATAAATATGGAAACACCACAGCTGGAATGAGTTATAGCCTGGTAGTGCAGGGGTGCTTTCTGCTGCCTTGAACCAGATCTCTGTTACAGCACAAATGTCGATGTTAAACAAAGTCCCTCCCTAACTCTTTTCAAGTGCAACCTAGATCAATGGATGAGTGACTGCAAATTCACTCCTGGGGTGGTGCCCATGTCCCACCTGGACACAGGAAGTCAGTATTAGCTACCATAGATTCTTACCTCTGTGAACTTCACTCACCTATCCACTGATAGTTGGGGCAACTCGAGGAAAATATGGCTAGGCTTGTAAGGGCTTTAGGGCCATTAGCCTAGTAAACGTCTATGAACCTATGAACCTATGAGAAGCAGGCCACAGCCTGTTTGGTGATCAACAGTCTTGTCCCAGATGATGCTAATGTTTGTAGGCTTGTTGTTGTCTTTTCCTGGTAGATGCCTTGAATAGCAACCAGACCAAGAAGGTCAATCACAGACACTCACTGCCCAACCCGAAACAGCAGGAATCAATGCACTGTGCTCATTCTCTGACCATGAGCAAAACATAAGCACAAATTCCGAGCTGGCACTTATGAAACAGTTATTAGACTTTCCTGTGGTCATCATTTTTCAGAAAATAATGTTCCTGTGCTCCTTTTCTCACAAGGATTAAAACAGAAGATCCCAAGATGACTATTTAGAGGCAGAATGCGACCTCTCCAATAATTGGTGGTCTTGGAGTAGATGTGGCAGATTTTAAAGGTAAGATGTAAAAAAAAAACATGGGTTACTTATCCCAAGAACTGCAGTGTCCATTGTGCAGTTGGATATGAAAATGGAGGTATCTTAAGCTTTAGCTATCCAAGCGGAGAGACACTAATTTTAAAAGAGCAAGATAGATTGGAAGGGGTGAGCACTTTGTATTATGGTTCTATGTGATATAGTGGGGTGGCAAATAAATTTAAATAGTTGAATACCAGATGACTTAGTGGTTAAAGTCTTTCCCACCCATGCACAAGGTACAAGGTTCAATCTTGAACTCCAACCAATGCCTTTTTGGAGTTTGCATGTTCTCCCTGTGTCTCTGTGGGGTTTCTCCCATGCCCAGAAAACATGCTGAGTGTTTCCATCTCAAACTCACCAATGAATTGGGCTGGGGGTAGCAGCACAGATCTACATGGTGCCCTACAGGGGAAATAGTTGTACACACCAACCACTTTGGGCATCTACTGTGGTGCACAGCATCTTCAAGATAAGAGAATATGGATCACAGACTGTATGCCATAGCGGGGCTAACCACTCAATGGTGTAAAATATGGCTCTAGGTGATTCGGTCATGTTGACTAATGTCACCCAAAATGGGCATGGGTAGTTATTGGTGATAAGTGAGTTGAGGACCCGGCCTACTCTGACCCACCCCAGGTACCTGTGTTAAGGGTGGGGCAGGTATATGGATCACAGACTGTATGCCATGGCAGGGCTAGCCACTCAATGGTGTAAAATATGGCTCTAGGTGATTCGGTTATGTTGACTAATGTCACCCAAAATGGGCATGGGTAGTTATTGGTGATAAGTGAGTTGAGGACCCGGCCTACTCTGACCCACTCCAGATACCCGTGTTAAGGGTGGGGCAGGTATATGTGCCCCTATTGGCCAGTGTGTGCCTGCCATAAAGCCCAACAGCCCTGGGTCAATAAGCTACTGGCTGGCCAGTGTCTAGTTGCTCAGCCTGGGTTAACTGGGATAGCTCTGTTGAACGAAGGACTTAAAACCAACCAACCCGCCAAACATGAACTGACAATTGCTACTCTTAATGTAGGTTCACTGACAGGACACAGCTTGAAAGTGGATGACATAATGATACGGAGGAGGCTGGGCATCCTATGTATCCAGAAGATGAGATGGAAGGGAAGTGCAGCAAAGCCATTTGGCTTGGGATCCAGAGTCTACTACTCAGGTGGGGGTAGGCTAGAAATGGTGTAGGAATTGTTGTGAGAGTGAGGCTTCAGAAGGCAGTAACGGATATCATCAGAATTAATGACAGACTCATGGCAGTCAGACTTCAGTGTAATGATGGGCAGTATTCATAATCTCAGCCTATGCCCCACAGTAGGTTGTGATAGTGAGGAAAACAGTGCATCCAGACAGCAGCTGCAGGGCCTACTAGATGAAGCAGGACAACATGAATTGGTGTTGATAATGGGTGACTTAAATGCACATATCGGGACAGACAGAACAGGATATGAGGACTGCCTGGGTCCACATGGGTGGAGCAATAGGAATAAAGAAGGAGAAGCCATTCTAGACTTCTGCCTGGCAAATGGCTTGATAGTAGCCAGCACATGGTTCCGAAAGAGAGACAGCCACAAGATCACATACAAGATTAGTCAACATGCAACTCAGGTAGACATCCTCCTAGTAAGGAAAAGGCACTGGGGCAGAATCCATGATTGCAAAGTTATCCCCAGTGAAACGGTCGGCCCACAGCATAAACCACTAGTTGCCAGAATCAACTGCAAGCAGTGGTCACAGAAGGCTCTAAGGTCGACAGAGACCAGGCTGAAGACCTGGAGGTTGACTGGAGAGAAAGTACAACAGTTCAAGGAATTACTCAGGGATCTAGCACCCAAAGAAGAGGAGGAAATAACTAGAGTTGAAGAAGAATGGCAGCACCTAAAAACAGCACGTGTTAGGACTACAGAAAAGATATGTGGCCAAGCCAGGTATGGAAATAAGGTACATAAGGAAAGCTGGTGGTGGAATGCAGAAGTCCAGGAGGTCATCAAAAGAAACAAGAGTGCAGGAAGAAGTGGGAGACAGAAAAGACTGACCAGGTTAGGAAGGACTACTGGTTGGCTAACAAAGAAGCTAAGAAAGAAGTTGCAATAGCAAAGAATAGGGCATCAGAGGCACTTTACCATCTTCTGGAAAGTGACTCAGTAAGGGGCACAAAGAAACTATATCAGGTTGCAAGGCAAAGACAGAAAGATAAAGGCGACAGTCAGACACCCTTCATAAGGGATGCTAGCAATGACCTGCTCACCAGCCCAGAGGACATCAAAGAAAGATGGAAGAAGTATTTCCAGCAGCTACTGAATGAAGAAAACCCCACAGAAGATGTACTGCCCCAGAAACAGCCTACAATGAGAGAAGAAGCGGAGCCCACCTTAGAAGAAGTAAGAACAGCACTAAGGAAGATGAAGTCAGGGAAAGCAGCAGGCTCAGATGAGGTTACAACAGATATGATAAAGATGCTGGGTGAGATAAGGGAGAAATGGCTCCTGAGGGTACTACTAGCAGTGTGGAGAAAAAAACGTATCCCAGATGACTGTCGAATAAGCTTACTTGTGCCAGTGTACAAGAACAAAGGGGACATCCACAACTGTGAGCAGTACAGAGGCATCAAACTCCTATCACACTGCATGAAAGTTCTGGCGAGGGTGATTAATAAATGGATATGCAGAGTAGTAGAATGTAAGATGGGAGATGAGCAGTTCGGATTCAGATCAGGATGCAGCACAACTGACCCGATGTTTGCATTGAGAAAGATACTTGAGAAGAAGCTAGAGATGAGGTGAGTGTCCAAATGGCCATTCCTAGACTCGGGGAAAGCATATGACAAGGTCACAAGAAAGCTGGTCTGGGCAGCACTGCAGTGGTTTGAAGTCCCAAAAACATTGGTAGAATTAATGCAGGCTATGTACAAGAACCCAGTGACTCAAGTACAGACAGTGTTTGGCCTCAGTGGGTGTGGATGTACATCAGGGTTCAGCTCCAAGCCCATTGCTTTTCATACTGGTGATGGACTACATTAGCAAACAGGCTGGAGGGGACGTATCAACAAAGCTGCTGTATGGAGATGATGTGGCAGTACAGGCAGACTCTGAGCTAGAACTTCAGCAAAGGATAGGAGAATGGAATGCAAATCTGAAGGCACATGGGATGAAACTAAGCACAGATAAGATGGTGGTAATGGCAGCACATTGGGGAAATCAGAAGAGGCTGAGAATAGAGATAGAAGGAAAGATAGTGGAACTGGTAAACAGCTTCAAATATCTGGGAGGAGTAGTTGAGGAAAAGAGTAGTCTGAATGAAAGGTCAAAGCTAGAATCAGAGGGGCTGCATCCAACTGGCATAGAGTATCAGGTGTGGTCTATGACAGAAGGATGCCAAAGAAACTGTAAAATTAAGGTGTACAAGACAGTGGTGCGACAAGTACTACTGTATCGTAAAGAAACCTGGGCAGTAAAGGCAGAACAGTTGAAGAAGGTAGAGGTGATGGAAATGAAGTACCTGAGAAAGGTGATAGGATGCACACCGTGGGACAGATGAAGAAATGAGGACATAACAGCAGAAGCCAAAGTAGCTCTAATTGCAGAAAAGATCAAAGAGAACAGATCATGGTGGTTTGGGCACGTGTGTAGAAAAGCAGAAGACAATCTGGTGAGAAAGATTTGGGACAGATAAGAAGGTAAGAGGAAGCGAGGATGTCCAGAAAAGAGGTGGATGGATTGTGTGAAAGAAGATCTTTGACAGTTAGGCATGAGTGTTGAAGAAGGCAGGCATGTGGCACTGAATAGAGAGAGTTGGCGACAGTTAACACAATACCTGACTCTATATGGAAAATGGGAAAAAGGGGGCTGGTGATGATGTTGATGATAAGCTGAAGGGGAGTGATTTCAAAAAATGATAATTTTGTGCTTACTCACAGCAGCCAATGAAAGAGGAGAGGGTAGGAGATGTATGGTCAAATTAACACAATGGGCAGACAATTACAAAGACAGTTGAGTTTAAAAACACAACAGCACAAGGGTGAGAGGGTGTGGAAAACTTAAACTTGATTGAAGACTTGAGAAAGCGTGGTTTGTTCTACATGAAAGTGCTTGTCTAAATAAACATGTTTTAAGCCATGGTGGTCATCTGGATTTTTTGCTTCAAAACTTAAATTTTGTGTGAGTCACAAGAGAAACAGCTGTGGCCTCTTTCCTAGTTTAAATATGCAGTGAAACACAGAATACAAGTAAAACACAGTGTAATGAAAATAAATCACAATATACAAAAAAGAAGGCAATAAATAAAGCAATACATGAAAGCAAGACCAGATTACCTTTTCCAGCAAGTTGTGTCAGAGTCTGGGTGAGGTTTTCCAGTAAAGCCTTGAAATGTTTTATTTTACTCCTTAAACAGAAGGTTTAGCTCTTAGCTCCACCCTCTGTTTGCAGGTAACTAACCTTAATTGATTAATTCTAATTTCTGTGTGAACCACAAGCAACAAAATCTAAAAGATTTAGGATTTTTACCTGGAAGTGTTTGCACAGATACTTTTATACCCCAAGGTAGATGGCAAATGGTGGGGATGCAATGGGGGAAGAAAGAAGTACTTGGGAGAATATGATCTTGGAGTTTAGTGAGTTGGCAAACTTTACAAATTCCCCACAGAGCACTCTGTTAAGAATTATGGGCGAGCAAATGAGTGCAACTAAGCAAATTACTTTTTTTTAGCTTGGATACAAAATATGAATTACCCAGACAAAGTAAAGTCTTGTTAAATTTAATTCTGGTGGCTACCAAAAAATACAGTTACTAGAAAATGGAAATCAAAGTCTAAACCAACTATACTTGAAGTACTGATTATTGTAACAGAGGAACAGAAAGCAGGATCTTTAGAAAAGGGTAGGATTAACTTAGAAAAAACTGGAAATTATAGGAACAGTGCATGCAGAAAGATGCGTTGGAGGAGGGATTACATTTAAAAGAAGGCAGGAATTGAACAATTTATATAATTATATAATGTTGGTTTGATTATATGGTATAGAACAATATAGTCAATATGTAACATCTGTAAATATGAACTTAGTATGGTTTGATTACTTGTATATAAATGTAAGTTTGGCTATGTTACAAGTGATAATTCAATGCCTTTGTCCCATGGAAGTGGCTCATAACTGTTACAATGCTGCTCCACAAGGGTGATCCCACCACTGACCCCAGTAATTAGACCTATCAGTCTAACAAGTCTTATATGCAAAGCCATGGAACATATTATAACTGACCTAATTAACTATGATAGCAAAAATCTTAGCAGATGTGATCCCCAGAAGTTTAGCTTTGCAAAGGGTAGAGCCTCCCTAATAAATCTTGTGAACCTTACCCAGGCTGTAGAATGCAGACAAGCTGTCCACACGGCATACCTTGACCTCACAAAGGCATTAAATATTATACTGCATGCAAATGTGATAAACAAACTGCAGAAGCTCTGAACTGACCTGTATGTGGTTAGATGGATAGCCATATTGCTTAGGAACAGAGCTCACACAGTAAGAGAAGTGAGTGCATTCTCTGACAGTATGAAGGTGACCAGTAGAGTTCCATAGGGTTCTGTGTTGGGACCTCTACTACTCGATATCTGCTTTTCAGATCTCAACTTATCAAATCAGGATCTCTGATTAACAAAGTTCATGTATGCTGAGAGTCATTGTCAAGTCCCTGTCTGACATACAGATGCTTAAACAGGAGCTTATTGTCAGCAGCTGGTGTACAAAATATAGGCTCAAACACAGTGCCAAAAAGTGCAACAGTATAGCATTTGGTAAGCACTCCCTAGCACAGATAACACACCACTTCAAAATGTAAAGGTCACGAGAGACCTGAGTACTTGGATGGAGAACTTGCTCATGTTTAATCATCATGTTGCAACAGTGACTAGGAAATCATTTTACCTTACACATCTCACAGCAAAAGGCATTTTACCAGATCAAAAGACGTTTTTATTGAATACAGTGCCTCCTTTGTGATGTAACTTAGTAAGAATATGGAGCAATTGGAAATACATCAGAGGTTTGTAACTAAAATGATCAGTCCTTTAATACATCTAAGCTACCAAGAAAGATTGGAGACATTATTCCTATACTCAGTTTCATACAGACTCCTTAGCATGACCTGTGCCCTGCTTATAGGGTTATAAGAGATCTAGTGGCCAAATAGCTCGTATACCTCCATAAATCAAACAGTTCATCTAACACTAGGACCACAGATCTAAATATTCTTCAACAAATAAATAAGACACAGAGGAGTACAGCACCTACCACTTCTCTAGAGCAAACTTCCTCTCAGTGCGACATACTGTCTGCCAAAAAAGAGCGGCCCCAAAAGATGGGTGGTCATAAATTCATCCCCCACCTGGTATGACTGGCCTGGCCCTCCTTGAAGAAGGAGGCAAAGCCTAAGGGTGGGCACTGGCAAGGTGGAAATGGCCTTGTGGCTTAGTTACTTAGCAATGGCTATGATCCTATATACTCCAATTTATTTGACAAAGCATAATATGTTTTGGTGAATGTGGTATATTAGTTTTCTTTACAGGAACTTCATAAACGAGGGACAATTAAAGCTTCTGTGGGCCTATGCAGGTATTATGGGCTATAAAAGTTGTGTGGCATATGTTGCTTTCCCAGAAGAATATTGATGTATATATTTTTTTTCTTTTTCCAGTTGGGTCTAAGGTTCATAGGGTCATAAGTGATTAGTAGTCTAATGACCCCAGGAGGGAATTTTTGAGCCTAGCCATGCTTACTAAATGTATCTGACAAGTTTGACACCCTAGGGTTATTTTAAGGGGTATATTTAAGCTTGGGCTTAGATGGTAAAGCATTTACAGGCTGCCTCTCTCTACTAGAGACATACCAGACCAGGGGTAAATTTTCAAGTACCCATCCACTGGTCCAAGTTTTGCCTGCATTGGATTAGTGATGAACACTGCTTCAGATGGACAGAAAGCTTTTTCTAGAAAAGGTGTCATCTCTGAGACACATGCCTGTCTCTCCAACATCTATTTATGTTGCAGATGAGTTTTATGTTTCCAGACCGGGTAATTATGAGAGCGTTTGTTTTGTGAACGTGTAACAGGTCCGTCAGAGTGGGATGAGAAGATGCTTTGCAGGCCAGGAATATATTGTCTCTCAGCAGTCTATAGCAGACTGAGTACAGTGATAAGACTTTGATTCAGTCACATAGGACATGTTGTTTGTTCAGTTTTTGGATAGTCCTGGTCAGATAAATACCAAAGGGGTTGTTGCACTCAATGACTGATCTGATGAGAGCCAAGTACAACAGACAGTGATATAACTGGACTTAGCTGCCCGCATAGAATGATTTCCTTACTACCGTAGAGACATGATGATAAAAGGCTAGGTTACTGTCTACATGAGCTCCCAAATCCCTGACCACGGTAACTACTCTTAGAGGTGTATTAGCAATGCGATTGTTTCCTTGGAGTAGCCATCACCCCAAAGGATACTATTATGCATTTAGGTTCATAGGTGTGCACTAGGCTAATGGCCCTGGGGCCTTTACAAGCCTAGCCATAGGATTACCCTGGCATAGTGCCACCCGACCTTAGTTCCCAATACCTCTGTGGAGTTATCCCCAGGGTGAATTTTAAGTTTTAGACCATGGTCTGGCACCATTTATTAGTCTGTGTCAGGCCTTCTTAGAGAGTATTTGTGTCTTTGTGGGAATTTATGACTCTACATAGTTTGCAAGCATCTGCAAAAATTGTCAGTCAGAGGCCCTTGACTTGGCCTTGACTTCAGAGAAGTGGATCCCAAAAAGGAGTGGCCCCAACAATTAGCCCTGAGGGACACCACGAGTGACTGCCCTCTTTGTGGAAGTAGACTCTCCTGTCCTAACTTCTTGGATCCTATCTATTTGCCAACCAGGGTGACATAGAGGATTATACCTAATTTAGAGAATTTGTTTACAATGCCTGAGTGGGGATTTGTGTAAGAAAAGGCCATTTGCTAAACTGTTCAAGTTCTTACTTGAACTTGTCTTGTGTGTGTGTGTGGGGGGGGGGACTGCTTGTGACATTATAGTACAGAGAGGGCTGGAGAATCAGATTGGAACAGGAGCTCGATCAGAAGTTGAGGGTTTAGGTTACTAACTAGCCTCTAGTGTCATCATTATCAGGTTTAGGCTGATTTGATGTGGCAAAATGGGGGGGGTCTCCAAACTAGGTGATGGCAATGGATACATTTGAAGGGGATGTTGCTCAGAGGTAGGCAAAGATAATAAGATAGACAGGAAGGACAGGTGGAACAGAGGCTGTAGAGTAGTTAGGAGGAAAAGAAAACTATAAGTATTAGAAGGGGACTTAGCTCAAAGGATTAAGGTTATGAGCTGTTAGTGAACTCTTTTCTGTAGTCAAGGTTACAGGGTTTGATTACTTCCACCACCATTTGCTAATTGTATGGCTTTGTGCAAGTTAATTAATTAGACAGGGTTCCTGAGTTGTTCCTGAAAAGGCACACTTTATTCAGTGGGATTACCATGTTAACAAATAGATTAAAAAGGCAAGGTATAAGATTGCATGTTTGTAGAAAACAGAACTTGAAATAAGCAAGGAAAATTCAGATCAAAGAGCTTCCCAACAACTCATGCTAACCATAAAACTGGAGGAGGAAAGAAAGGAGCTATGATATCGTTTCATAGCTTCCTACAGATGATCACTAAGACAGTAAAAGCAAGTATAGATGTGGAAATTCAGTTACTTGTCGGGGAGATTCAACTGACATTCATGCTGAGATAACATAATTGTTTAGAAGGTAGTGCATTTCAGAAGCGTTTTGTTAGCTGCTTTATGTATCGCTAAATCGCTGGTGCTGGGAGGGAAGTTTTTAGCGATTGTCAACACTAACTGTTTGAAAGAGTCCTTGTGACTGTCTTGATTATTTGCTGTAGGAGGTAGATAATATGCTTCTAACTTGTTACACAGGTTAAGATAAGAAAGGCCATGTATCTTGTTCTGTAACACTGAAACTCTAGTCACTGTTCACATATGTATATGCAAACACTTTGAGGGGATGTTTGTTACTATCTTACTCATTGTAGGGTCAAAATGAAAGTGCGGCTTAGTGTTTAAACTAAGGATTGTGGTTTAACTGTTATGTCTTGGGTTCTGTAACACTGAATATAGTCTACATTGACTACTCTCCTGTCCTCACAGCTACCCTTGCACTCCATTTCACAGCCTCACTCTTCTCCCTGTATGTACTTCCTACCAATACTTACAACCTTCCTATTTCTCTTCCTTTTTAGCCTGGAAGCCCAGCACTACTAATCGGGTTGTACCCCCTCTGCTGTAAGACTTCCCTCAATTATCTTGCTTTTTCAGAAGCTACAACGCAGTCTACCAAAGTGTGGACACCTCGACGCATCCCTTATACCTCTCAGCATTGGCTATAGCAGATAGCCCTAAAGACTCGTTGTATGTGTCTCTATCTTTTTAAATTTTCTAAGACCATTTCTGAACCGGGCCAGCACACTCGCGGAACTTACCTAGGCCGTTTTATCTCCCACATAGAATAATTTCTTGCTTAATCTTAGAGTTGAGGTCTTTCCTCCCTTACACCACTAGATGACAGTATAATACAGTGACTGATTTTCTATAGTCTGCTGAGCTTTGTTCTGGATCTCTGCTTAAGTAACTTATTTGGTAACCTAATTTATCCACTAAACATGTGTATAGCAGACTCTGATTTCTAGAGTAAAGGATAGCTGGTCTTGTTTAAATTACTGCCATAAACATCCATAAGGTGCTTCTTATCTGTCTGAGATGCATCGGCAATAAGCTTTCTGGAAGGCCTGATTGGCTTCACACAATCTACTGACTGGTTCTGCCCCACTTCGCTCCCCTACCCTACCCCCATATCCCACACACCCCCCAGTGCTCTTACTCTTATACCTCCCTAACCACACCCCCTCCCTGAGTCATCCTATCCCTTGTAACTGTTAATTAATATAACTCCACCTCATCCCTCCTTAATTACTTTATATATTATCTCTCTCTTAATTGAAATAACTCCACCTCATCCCTCCTAACTTACTTTATCTATTACTTATCTCCTAACACCTACCTCTTACTTATACACTTAACTACTCCACTCAGGAAAACTATACCTTTCCTTTATTTTAACTTGTTCTTACTTTTTAACTCTATCTCCTTAAGGCTTTATAACTCTTCTTAGCAATATGTCTCTCATATCTAAAACTTTCCTAACCAAACTAATATTCATATACATATGTTTTCTAAGCTTAACCATGATCTATCTCCTTACTTCTTATGAAAAAGCTTATTATTACCACTTTAGTTACTGTCGCAGACAAACAGCCATCCAATATCCTATCCAAACACATACTCATTTAAACATTACATGTACCCCCAACTACCTACTAGCTAAATACCATCAACTTACACACATTAACTTCAACAATCCAAATATAAGGAGACTAAAATATCTAACCAACTTCTTGCGCAAACCATCATTAGAACTAAAAACTCCAACCCTTAGCGATGGTGACATCCACCCCAACCCAGGACCAACTAATAACTCCACTAACATAACTTATAATATGTCAAGTTCTACCCTCCCAACACTAACCACTGTTTCCAATGTCTTACTTATCGGACATCTCAATATCCGAAGTATTAACAATAAGATTGCCCATCTCCATGCCCTCCTTGATACTCACTCCTTTGACATCTTCTGTCTTACTGAAACTTGGCTGAAACCTGGTACTAAAGACAATGCAATACTTCCCCGTGGCTATGATGTATTGAGAATGGACCGCATAAAATGCAAGGGTGGAGGAGTAGCACTTCTGTTTAAAAATGGACTAAAAATCTCCCCTCAACCTTTTAACCCATTAAAAGATAGTAATGCTGAAATCCTTATTTCTAAACTACAACTAAATCCTAATAAATCAGTCTATATCATCTGCATCTACCTACCTCCTGGCAATAATCATACCACAATTGAGAATATCCTAAGTTGGGTATCTTCTACCTACCCACAGCAAACAATCATATTAGGAGACTTTAATTGTGATTGGTCCTCTGTCAATACAAATAATCCTTCCTCACATATTAATCTTCATGGCTTTACTCAGACAATCAATAATTCCACAAGAATCAATAAATCCAACAACAAAGAATGTATTTTAGATTGGATTCTTACTAACAAACAGCAACAAACATATATAGTAGGAACTCTGCCTGATGATGTAAGTGATCATACCTTAACTTACATCATAAGACAAAAGAGTGACATTAATTACACCCCTACCTACAGGATCTCACATAGCAATAAACACTTCAACCCATTATTATTCCAAAATGCACTAAAGGCCTGTAACTGGAATCTTCTAAAAATCCTAACCCTTGAAGAAGCTATCAAATATTTCAATACCAAATTCCTATCAATCCTTGACCAACATGCTCCAAAATGATCCATCAGAGTTAAATCTAAACCTGCACCCTGGCTGTCCAAAGAGACAAGACAAAAAATACTACTTAGGAATAAATCTTGGGCTAAATGGAGAACTACAAAAACTACCTCAGACCAACAAGCCTTTTGACAGTTAAGAAATAGCACTAAAAAAGCCATTTTTATAGATAAAAAGAACTACTAATGTAAATTACAGCAAACTCACCATGACAACCCTAAAAGGTTCTGGTCAACCTTAAATTCACTCCTACACCCAGGCCACTCTAGTACACCTTCCCCTTTAGGGGCTGAAAAGAATACCTCACATCAAACTGCTAATGCCTTTAATTCCTTTTTTACTGTCACCATTAATTCACTAGCAAGTCACCTCACAATAGACAAGTCTAATCTTCCCACCTGTACATCTGCTAATCTCCCTACATTCCAACTACAACCCATCTCTACTACCTATATCCGAAAACTCATCCAAAAACTTAAACCTTGTACCCCATCTGCTGATCAGTTACCATCTGAATACATTCCAAAAGCAGCTGAAGCAGTTGCTTATCCCATATCCATCCTTATAAACAGAACCATCAATGAAGGAACCATCCCTGCTATCTGGAAAATCTCCCACATAATCCCTTTACATAAAGGAGGTAACTCTAATGAGTATTCTAACTACAGGCCTATAGCACTCTTATCACCCCTAGCAAAAATTATGGAGAAATGTATTCACCATCAGCTAATGCACCACTTAACTCAATATACCTTACTAGCTAACTGCCAACATGGCTTTAGGCCATTTCATAGCACAGCCACAGCTCTCCTATCTTTTACCGAGTGTATCAATAGAAACCGCAATAATAGTATCCTGTCATCAGCACTCTTTATAGATCTGTCAAAAGCCTTTGACATGGTAAACCACAATATGCTCATAAAAACACTCAAATCTCTTTCTCTAGATACCAAAGCTGTTCAATGGTTCACTTCCTACCTTAGTAACAGGCAACAGGCAGTTCTCTGGGAAAACACACTTTCATCCCTTCTGCTAGTCTCTCTTGGGGTCCCACAGGGCTCCATCCTAGGACCTCTCCTCTTCACTTTATTCATAAATGACTTACATGTAGCAATACCTCAAGCTACATGTATTCAATATGCTGACGACTCTACACTCATATGCTCTGCTAACACCTCCTCTGAACTACAAACTCTAACACAGAATGTATTTAGCACAGTTGAGGCATGGTTCTTGAAATGTTGCCTCCTTTTGAATGCCAAAAAAAAAACAAACTCCTGCTCTTCAGGCCTAATAGTAAGTCCCCCCACACAGACTTCTCTATTAAATCCAATAATGGCACACATATATCCCCTGACTCTACCACTAAGCTGTTAGGTATTATAATTGACAATAATCTCACTTTTGATAATCACATTAATAACACTATTAAAACCGTAAATAGAAAACTCAGCTCCTTCTATAGAATTAAAACCTTTTTAACTCATAGGTTCATAGGTTCATACTAGGCTATCTGCCCAAGGGCATTTATAAGCCTAGCCCATAGTTATGTGGCTTTCGCCACCCCTTTAGTTTGAATAAAAACTATGCCTATCATTTTGCTGTGCCTCTGTCAAGCAGTGACACTGAAGTAATCCCTGGGGTATATCTGCGATCTCCCATCCATTGGTCAAGATTCCTCTTGAACAAGGCCAGCGAGGTGCTCTGCCTCACATGTACCGGGATTTTGTTCCACAGCATAGGGAGTCTCTGGGTGATGAATCTGTCCCTCCAGCACGTTCTATTTATAACCGTGTCAAGGTTTAAGTCTCCCGCCCTTGTGGTTCTGAGGGATCTAGACTTTTTGAGGTGAAGCATATTCATCAAATCTGGGTTTGACATGGCCTTATATGTCAGGCACAGGTCACCTCTGAGCAAGCGGTATGAGACTGAATAGAGCTGGAGTTCTTTCAGTCGGGCAGCATAAGACATATTTTTGAGACCCTTTATCCTTTTGGTGAGGAACTTTTGGGGCCTTTCAAGCTGCAGCAGGTGTCTGGTCAGATACATTCCGAATGGGGCATTGTACTCAATCATAGGTCTAATGAGTGATGAGTACAGGGGGACGATGACCTCCCTTGATCTAGATGTGAATCCCTTCATGATCAGGTGGGCGATATAGAAGGTTTTCCTAACTACTTTAGCAACATGAGTGTCAAGCGAAGGCTACTGTCAACCTGGGTCCCCAGATCCCTGTTCACTTATTCTGTGCTCAGTGGATTGCCACCTATATGGTAGCTAGGGTTAACCTTGTTTTTCCCGAAGGGTATGACTATGCATTTTTTTTGCATTTAACTTCAGGCCATGGCTCTGGCACCAGTTATCCATTTCTGTGAGGCCCTTCTGGAGGATATCTGTGTCAGATGTGTTTTCGACTATGGCGCCCAGTTTGCAGTCATCTGCAAACTTTGTCAGCCATAACCCCCCTGTGTTTGCTTGTACTTCAGAAAAGTAGATGCCAAACAAGAGTGGACCCAGGACTGAGCCCTGTGGGACACCACTTGTGACAGGCTTTGAGTCTGACATGGCTCCAGCAACTCTGACCCTATGGGTTCTGTCACTTAGCCAGTTTGCAACCCATCTTGTGATGTATGGGTTTACATTCAAGCTGATGAGTTTTTCGATGATACCTGAGTGGGGTATTGTGTCGAAGGCCTTTGCCAGGTCGAGGTAGGCTGTATGGACTGCCTTTCCTCATCAATGGCCTTGGTGACTGTCTCAAAAAGTCAACCAAGTTTAAGAGGCAGGATCTGCCTTTGACAAAGCCAAACTGGGTTGGATCCAAAGTCTGCAAGTTCCCTATGTCTTTATTTATGAGTTCCATTATGATCCTCTCCATGGCTTTGCAGATAAGGCTTGTCAAGCTAATGGGCGGTAATTTCCAGGGTCTGTGGAGGCACCGCCCTTATGAAGTGGGACCACAGTCGCCGTGCGCCACTCCTTGGGTACGTATCCTGAGGTGAGGCTAAGATTAAAGAGCTGTCCTAACTGTGGGTTTAATTCCTCGTTGAGTTCATGAAGCACACAGCTGGGGACACCATCCGGTCCCATGGATGCTGTGTTTTTTGCCTTAGTGAGGGCAGTTCTCACCTGGGCGTTGGAGATGTTTGGGGGGCTACAATCCTCTGGAATAGATATCTCTCCTTTTGGGGGGGGGCCAAATTTACATTTGCTCACTCTCATCTTATTTCCACTCTTCTTTATGCTTCACCCATATACACTAACCTAAAGAAAAATAATCTCACTAAACTAGCAAATGCATACAATAGCATTGCTAGATTTGCTACTGGAAACCCATTCAGAGCTCACCACTGTCAGAATCTACAACTACTAAGCTGGCTAGAACTTAAAAAACATGTTACTTTCCCAACTTACCTTTGTACATAGGATATTTTACCAACCAAAAAATACCCCTATACTTTCTGACCTTATTTCTCCTTATTCTAACCCAAATTCATTACGCTCCTCTAACGAACTTCTTGTGAAGTTAACTAAGTCTAATAACATCGCCGGTGACTCACTATTCTCCAATACCATAGGTAAATACTGGAATCTTCTACCTACTACTCTAACCTCCATTCCTTCACCCTTCCTCTTTAAACAAAAGCTCAAACAACATCTTAAAACACTCTGGTTATGCCCATGCATCAATCCCGACTAATCTTATGATTTTACTAATTAATACCCACTTTTACCTCTCTCTACTCACTCCCCTTGAGAAGCTAATCTCTAAATCTCCCTTGCTAACTAGCCTCTGATATTAATTAATATTGAACTGTGCATGTGTATATATTTACCGAATCAAGTATATTCATGAATGTTTTCTAAACTCCCCTATCTTATACTGTAAATAGAATTAGAGTAAGTGTCCTTCCTAGTATATATTTTCAATTAGTATAATCTAGATTGAACCATATCTCTGTTTGTATTTTACTAACTGCTTACTTTCTTTATGTAAATGATTTGTTTTGTATTAACTTCAATGTGGAGCTTTTCTCCCCGGGCCTCTGCTGAAAATGGAAATGTTTCCAGTTGGACTAGCCCGGTAAACAAATGTAAAATAAAAATAAATAAAATAGTGCAATTAAACGGTAGGAAGTAAGAGACTGGATCACTGAGGTGGAAGTTTGAAGCAGCAAAACAGGGAAGGCCAATTGAGGGTCAGTGAGAGGCAGTAGACAGTGATATAGGGGAAAGTGAGGCCCAGCAGTATTTTAATGGCCTGAAAGCCAACCCAGCAGCTGGCACTGACAGGGTATCAGCTTAGTTATATAAATGGGAGAGAGAGATTAATGTATATAGTTGGCATATCTATATCATTGGCTGACTGGAGCAAGTTGTGATAGTCACTAAATCTAATCAGGCTGTAATTACAGTTTTATCCAAAGAAGATAAAGACGAGCCTGTGGCATGCAGTTTTAGTCCAATCTCCCTTATCAGTCTGGATCTAAAAATGTTGGCAAAGGTCTCATCTAGACATGTACAGAAAGTTGTCCTTCTGTTTCCTGCTAAGGAGCAAATTTAGTTCAAAATGGAAGAATTATACTGGAGAACTGTTTGAGGCTGGTGACCTTCCTAGAGAAATATAGTGGGGTAGATTTGGAGGCAGGATCATGTTATTTAATATCAGCAAGGCTTTTGATGTGGTGCCTTGGGGATTTATGATGGATGGTTGGAAAAAAGTGGGCTTTGGGGAAGGTTATTTGTATATATACCATTCTTTCAGAGTGTTGTTGAGTGAAGGTATATCAAAACCAGGTTTTATAGAAAGGGGAACTTTGCAGGGCTACCCATTGTCACTATGGCTATTTATAGGGGAACTTTGCAGGGCTACCCCTTTGTCACTATGGCTATTTATAGGGGAACTTTGCAGGGCTACCCGTTGTCACTAGGGCTATTTATAGGGGAACTTTGCAGGGCTACCTGTTGTCACTAGGGCTATTTATAGGGGAACTTTGCAGGGCTACCCGTTGTCACTAGGGCTATTTATAGGGGAACTTTGCAGGGCTACCCATTGTCACTAGGGCTATTTATAGGGGAACTTTGCAGGGCTACCCATTGTCACTAGGGCTATTTATAGGGGAACTTTGCAGGGCTACCCGTTGTCACTAGGGCTATTTATAGGGGAACTTTGCAGGGCTACCTGTTGTCACTAGGGCTATTTATAGGGGAACTTTGCAGGGCTACCCGTTGTCACTAGGGCTATTTATAGGGGAACTTTGCAGGGCTACCTGTTGTCACTAGGGCTATTTATCACTGAAATGGAGGAGCTACTCTTTCCAGTCAAGAAGTTTCTAGCTCAGCAGCAAGCAGGAAGGGAAGACTGGTTAATTCTGGAATAAGTGGATAAACGTATTTTAATAACCAACCACAGTGATTTAGTTGTGGAAGGATTACTGGAGATATTTAGAGAGTTTGAGCGTGCATTGGGATTAACCGCAGTGATTTAGTTGTGGAAGGATTACTGGAGATATTTAGAGAGTTTGAGCGTGCATTGGGATTAACCGCAGTGATTTAGTTGTGGAAGGATTACTGGAGATATTTAGAGAGTTTGAGCGTGCATTGGGATTAACTGCAGTGATTTAGTTGTGGAAGGATTACTGGAGATATTTAGAGAGTTTGAGCGTGCATTGGGATTAACCGCAGTGATTTAGTTGTGGAAGGATTACTGGAGATATTTAGAGAGTTTGAGCGTGCATTGGGATTAACCGCAGTGATTTAGTTGTGGAAGGATTGCTGGAGATATTTAGAGAGTTTGAGCGTGCATTGGGATTAACCGCAGTGATTTAGTTGTGGAAGGATTGCTGGAGATATTTAGAGAGTTTGAGCGTGCATTGGGATTAACTGCAGTGATTTAGTTGTGGAAGGATTGCTGGAGATATTTAGAGAGTTTGAGCGTGCATTGGGATTAACCGCAGTGATTTAGTTGTGGAAGGATTGCTGGAGATATTTAGAGAGTTTGAGCGTGCATTGGGATTAACCGCAGTGATTTAGTTGCGGAAGGATTGCTGGAGATATTTAGAGAGTTTGAGCATGCATTGGGATTAACCGCAGTGATTTAGTTGTGGAAGGATTGCTGGAGATATTTAGAGAGTTTGAGCATGCATTGGGATTAACCACAGTGATTTAGTTGTGGAAGGATTGCTGGAGATATTTAGAGAGTTTGAGCATGCATTGGGATTAACCGCAGTGATTTAGTTGTGGAAGGATTACTGGAGATATTTAGAGAGTTTGAGCGTGCATTGGGATTAACCACAGTGATTTAGTTGTGGAAGGATTGCTGGAGATATTTAGAGAGTTTGAGCGTGCATTGGGATTAACCGCAGTGATTTAGTTGTGGAAGGATTACTGGAGATATTTAGAGAGTTTGAGCGTGCATTGGGATTAACTGCAGTGATTTAGTTGTGGAAGGATTACTGGAGATATTTAGAGAGTTTGAGCGTGCATTGGGATTAACCGCAGTGATTTAGTTGTGGAAGGATTACTGGAGATATTTAGAGAGTTTGAGCGTGCATTGGGATTAACCGCAGTGATTTAGTTGTAGAAGGATTACTGGAGATATTTAGAGAGTTTGAGCGTGCATTGGGATTAGACTGTAATGAGGACAAAAGGTATCAGTCAGATTAGGGGAAGGTAATGTGGTTAAATAAATTAGTGTGAAGGAGGCATGCTGTCTCAGATATCTAGGTTTGATTGACAGAGAAATGTGGGAAGATACATATCAGGAAATTAAAAGGTACTGACAGGAAAAATAAATACAGAATATGGTGTAGCAAAATCAATGAACTTCATGCAATTTCTAAGTGAGGTAGAGCAATTAATACAATGATACTGTCACGTATCTGTTTTGGAATATTCTCATGTTTGGATGAAGGCAGGAAGACGTGAAAATTCACACATTACTTTATGATTGTGCATTGAGGAGGGACAGGAAAAGAATCTCACCAATTAAGGCCCATGTTTTTGCATTTATGGGGGATTGAGGGTCCCCTGAGTTAGATAGGCATGCCCTAGCATTTGATATTGTGCAACAAATCCAAGAAATGAAGCAGTGCACTGAAAAAAATAGTATGTCAAATCACTTTGTGACAGGCTGGATCCTGGATCCTGTATCACTGGTATACAATTTGTTAGAAAGAGGCAGTCAGGCTTGGGAATAACAGATGGGACAGGAGGGATGATATGGGTAGGGACAGAATAAACAAAGAAAGCTATCTATGGATGAGTGCAACTCGAAATGGAGTCAGGCACAGGTGTTCTGAAGGTATTTGAAGATTTGCAGGTTAACTTTTGGTTGGCCAAAGGTGAATAGTTCTTTGAATGGTTGAGGGTAATGTTAGGAGAGGTATGTAGGTAAAAAGGCTGGGGCTAGTCTAATATATAAGGAGTTGTAGTAAGGGATGACAATAACAAGAGGAATTCAAAACAACTGAGAGAAAAGGGGAAAGGTATTGCTAGTGTGGAAAGAATAGAGGTCATTGTGGTGGAGCTGAAAGAGGGAAATTATATAGATTGAAAGACCAGCAGCTGAAAATTTTATATAATTGCTACCTTACCCTTTAGAAATTATGTAGGCAGAGCAGACAGATGGCCACTAGTAAGATGAGTAGTGTCAGTGAACCAACAGTTAGTCCACTTGCCTTTGATGCAGAAGGCTGTGGATTCTCTTCTCACACCAGGTAAATTGGTTTGCTGACAGTGCAGTGCAACATAACTGGGGTAGTGTACTCCTGTATGTGCTATCTTAGACATGAGATGTTAAACCAAGGCCCCATCCACTTGAGCTTGTGGTAGCTCAGGTGGATGTAAAAGATCCCATGGCACCTATTGAAAAGAGTAGTGGAAGTTTCCCAGTGCACTAGCGAAATGCCTCCTAGCAGTATAAATACCACATTAAGTCTTCCCTGAAAAGAGGCTACTAGCGAAGTAGGATTAAACAAAGGATAAATAAATACATTTGGACATGGAAGGGCAGGTGCTGGAATGATTCATGTATTATAGAAATGCAAAAGAGCAAACAAGCTGGCTGGAGCTGAGGAAGGTGTTAAGAAATATTTTTTATGAGGAGTCCCCCTATGGGGTGCTGATGGGGGAAAATGATTGCATTAAAGACTATGTCTGTTTGTTGAGTGCAGGTGAGTGCCATCAAAATGTGATTAGCACAGGAGTGGTAAAAATCTAGCAAAGCTCCCTGTGACAGAATAACAAAGGTTTATTTTATCTTTCAATGCTTCAGGGGTAAATTTGGAGATACCAGTTGATTGTGTTAATGTATTCAAGGTATTAGGTTTTGTGAAAGATGTCTTTTAAATGTGAAAGAGAAATGTATAAAAAGTAAGCTATAAAGTATTGTAGAACAGTTTATGAGTCTGCTCAGAGCAAATAAAGTGTACATAGTTTGATGGCATATAGTCATTTTTAAAATTTATTGCATTTTTTTTATATTTTTAGGTTCATAGGTATATACTAGGCTAATGTCCACTAGGGCCTTTATAAGCCTAGCCATGTATCCTTGCCCTAGACATTATTCTAAAGGGTGTATGGTACCTGAAGCATGATTTAATGGTTGCCTAAGTCCATCAGAGACATACACCCGGGGAAAACGTTTGGTTTCCCATCTACTGATTTAGGTTACACTTGAATAGGGTTAGGGAAGGGATCTGCTTCACATGGATAAGAAACCTATTCTACAGAATGGGAATTCTCTGAGATACATACCTATCCCTCTGACATGTCCTGTTTATGTCGTAAGTGATGTTTAGGTCCTTAGATCATGCAGTTCTGATGCTCTTCATTCTGCAAATATGCAAATTGTCCATTAGAGTTTGCCATCCAAGGGTACCTTGTATGCCAGGCATAGGTCACCTCTCAGCAGTCTATAAGAAACAGAATATAGAAATATGGCTTTAAGGTGATCTGTATAAGACATTGTGTTTATGCCCTTTATTCCTTTTGTGGGGAAACACTAGGAGCATTCCAGTTGTTGGATGTGCCTAGTTAGGTACATATCAAAGGGGGTGTTATACTCAATGATGAGTCTGTTAATGGCCGAATACAGTGGCATGATGACCTCCCTTGACCTAGATGCTATGCCTTTACATTGAGTGAGATAGAGTGACTTTCTTACTACCTTAGACACATGTTGGTAAAGGCCATGCTCTTATCTATATGCATCCCCAAATTCCTGACTACTGAGTCTACTCTTAGGGGTGTTTTATCAATGAGGCAGTTTTCCAGAGTGCACACATTTTTAAAAGGTACCATTATGCATTTCTTGGGATTGAGTTTTAAGCCGTGGCTTTGGCACCAGTCATTTGTCCACTCCAGACCTTCCTGTAAGATGTTAGCACCCCTGGGGATTTTTTGGCTGCTGCTTTTTGCAATCATCTGCAAATCTGGTCAGGCCAGATGTCCTTGACATTGTCCTTGCCTTCCGAGAAGTAGATGCCAAAGAGGTGCGAACCCAGCACAAAGCCCTGAGGGACTCAGCTAGTGACCAGCCTCTTTGTCTTGGTAGTCTATCTAATCCTGACTTACTGGAGCCTATCTGTGAGCCAGCTGGCTATCCAGTATGTTACACAGGGGTTTCTGCCTAATTCAATGAGTTTGTTTACAATACCTGAGTGGGGTATTGCATCAAATGCACTAGCCTGGTCAAGATAGTTAGTATGCACAGTTTGTCCTTCATCCATTGCCTTGGCGACCTTCTCAAAGAAGTTCACCAGGTTTAGTAGGCATGACCTGCATTAGACAAAACCAAACTGGTGGGATCTAATGTCTGAAGGTTTCATATGTCACTGTTAATCATTCCATGATAATTCTTTCCATGGCTTTGCATGTGAGACTAGTCAGACTAATGGTTCTGCAGTTTCCAGCATGCCCTTATGCAGAGTGATGACTGTTGCAGTCCTCCATTCATATGGCACAAAGTCTGTTCAGATGCATTAGTTGAATAGTGACTCCAGTGGCCATAATAGCTCATATTTCAGGTTATTTAGGAGGCATCCTGGGATATTATCAGGGCCCATAGAAGCTGTGTTCTTGGCCTTAGTGAGTGCTGTTAAGACCTACTCTCTACTGATAGTTGGAGAGTTTATGTTAGATCATATTTCCTATGAGGTGGCTGGGGATGAGTGGGAGGTAAAGTTAGAGCTGAATATGTAGGCAAGATCTGCTATATCTCTTAGCTCTGTGAACGTGACTCCACTTAGAAACGGTTTGACACACGGTTGTATGCTACTTTTGAGGTTTCTGATGTAACTAAAAAAGGCTGTATAGTTGTTCTTGGTCTGGAAAGCTAGCTTTACCTCAAAATTGGCTTTTTTGGACTTAATTAGTTGTCTATTTAGCTTGATGAGAGAGTTCTTATCTTTTTGGGTGTTACTATTCCTAATTTTAACTACGACTGGTTTCTTTTGCTATACAACCTGTTTAATTTTTGGATTCCACCTGAATGATTTGTTTCTGAGTTTGTTTCAGGTTACTTTTCATTGGTATAACATCCATTATGCCACTATTGACATGGTTGTAGAGTTTCTATGAACAATTCTACATAGGCTTCTGTGTTATCTGAGTTTGGAGAGGCTTGGCATTTTAAGAGGTTATCTCTTAATAAAAAGTAGTTTGTGTTGGAATGGTTCCTAACTGTTACAGGTTTTACTGGGGTTGCAGAAGGGGTTTTTATTTAAAAGGAGACTGCTTTGTGATATGACATTAACAGAGATGATAGGACACTAGGTGGGGTGCAGCGTTTTCCCATATTTGTGAGCACCAGGTCCAATATATTTGTACCTCTAAAGAATGTAGCATGCTTGTGTTTACAAAGTCCAGGAAGCTCTGCAACTTTGGGGTGGTGTAGGATTCCTAGTCCATAGTGGGGTAATTAGTCTTCTTCTGAATTATTCATTTGCCTTTCTTTGTACTTATTTTGAAAAAAAAATGTTTCACATTTTCTGTTCTACTGAGTAACTTGCTCTGAATTCATTATCTAGGTTGCTGTTGGATAAAGTAGTATATTTTTATACTCTCACAAGCTCTTGTGGCACTAGGTGGTAGCTCGGTCTGTATAGATTGGGGAAAGACACTAGAGATTCCTGCATGCAGCTGTTTTATTGGCTGGAGGGCTTATAAATCACCTTACCTTGTTCTTAGTGCCTTTACAAATTCTACAGAATTGATTAGCTCTTAGTTCATTTCTACAAATCAAAATACTTATATTGAATAATCACACTTTTCTAAGCTGTTTAAAGTGCACTGCTGTAGCTTGAATTACTTAATTGTTTTTCCTTAAGTTTACATTTGTTTCTGGTAACATTTCACTCTGAACACTCTTTTACTGTGTTTTTATATTAGGAGGAGTGGGATTATTCATCTAGTGGCAGTAGGTGTTTATCTGGTCTATTTGAGTTGGGCAGCACACACAAAGGATCTAATTGTAGTCATTTTATTGGACAGAGGGCTCAGTAGTCAGTTTTTCTGTATTTGCAGTGCAGTTATCAATTCAGCACATTTGCACAGAGCTACTCACTGTGCCACTGCCCTGTACAAAATGCAAACATCTGGTAACATTGTTTATTTTCATTATATTTTGAAAGCTTTGTATGCTATTTATTTTTTGCATTGCTTTAAAGTTAAAAGTTGCAGTTTTAAACTGCTGTAAGGGCAGCTGTTCTGCACAGAAATGCATTGTATCTAGTGTTTATAGTTAGTATTAGGCATCTGTGGTATGAGGGCAGCTGTTCTGCACAGAAATACATTGTATCTAGTGTTTGTAGTTAGTATTTGTCATTAGTATTAGGCATCTGTTTGTGGTATGAGGACTGCTGTTCTACACAGAAATACATTGTATCTAGTATTTGTAGTTAGTATTAGGCATCTGTGGTATGAGGGCTGCTGTTCTGCACAGAAATACATTGTATCTAGTGTTTGTAGTTAGTATTAGGCATCTGTGGTATGAGGGCTGCTGTTCCACACTGAAAGACATTAAATCAAGCGTTTCTTAGTATTAGGCATCTGTTTGTGGTATGAGGACTGCTGTTCTGCACAGAAATACATTGTATCTAGTGTTTGTAATTAGTATTAGGCATCTGTTTGTGGTATAAGGACTGCTGTTCTGCACAGAAATACATTGTATCTAGTGTTTGTAGTTAGTATTAGGCATCTGCGGTATGAGGGCTGCTGTTCTGCACAGAAATACATTGTATCTAGTGTTTGTAGTTAGTATTTGTCATTAGTATTAGGCATCTGTTTGTGGTATGAGGACTGCTGTTCTACACAGAAATGCATTGTATCTAGTATTTGTAGTTAGTATTAGGCATCTGTGGTATGAGGGCTGCTGTTCTGCACAGAAATACATTGTATCTAGTGTTTGTAGTTAGTATTAGGCATCTGTTTGTGGTATGAGGACTGCTGTTCTGCACAGAAATACATTGTATCTAGTGTTTGTAGTTAGTATTAGGCATCTGTGGTATGAGGGCTGCTGTTCCACACTGAAAGACATTAACTCAAGCGTTTCTTAGTATTAGGCATCTGTTTGAGGTTCCTTAACATTTGGCCTCCAAACCAGTCATTTTACATTAAGAGGGTCAAAGTCTGCACTCTTGTGGCAGAAGAGGGCTGATTTCACCTATCTGAGCTGAGAATTGCTGTTGGGAAGCTTATGGTGTGCTTACATGATTGGCATTAGGGCATAGTTAGTGTAGTTTGCTTTTGTCTAATCATATATAAACCTCGCTTTTGTGTGAAGCTGCTGATTGCACAGCGACAATTACTGGTGCCTTGTGTATATGCAATCACCAGAAGTTGAAATTTCCATATAAAAAACACATTGGAACTTTACCTCAGTCCTGCATTACTCATTGGACAACTAGTTTGTGCATTAAGCAGAATGTATGCATTTAGTTCGGACTATTTCGGTCCACCTTACCTTATTATAGCCCCCAGGACTATTGCAGCTCATCGACCAGCTGTTTTGGGTGCTGGGCAGCACAGCTGGCTAGGTTAGCTGCAGATTACACCAAGTAAGCACACTTCCCTCATCTAGTTACAAACATCTTCCACTCCTATCCTTTCAAAAACACATTAGGCCCTGTAACCATGGATGGGCACTTTCCTGCCATCTCTATATCCAGCTTGGTAGACATGGGCATCCTGAGGCAATGTAACAATTAACTTATATACAGTAACAACCACTTAATTCTCAGACAAATGCAGTATGTGACAGATATATTTACATTTTGACACTGGAGGCTAACTCTCACATACAGACACAAAAAACAACAAACGGTTTGTCAGCGACTCACACACATCACTCACTGTACCTGCAAAGGACCACACACATAGACCCATATATGCAGAGGTGCTCATATGTAACTTATCCAAAATTCAAAGGCCTCTCAGGTGCAGTCCTCAGAAATTCTGCTTGCACACAAACAAGACAATTCCCATCACAACACATAAAGCCACATCTCATTGTGTCTCAACTACCAAGTCCATAAAGCAAAACACTCCGCAACCAATATTCTGGTTATGAGACTCCATTGTGAGACACACTGATGTCCCTCTTACCAGACTGGATAACAGGAAGGTTACAGTTAGTAGCCTCTCAGGGGCCAGGATTCACCAAATCACACAAGCACTCAGGTCACTTACCCCTAAGTACTAGTATGATTCAGTCATAGTCCATGTGAGCAGGAATGACGTGAGATGTACCTCCTTGGACTATATGAAGAAACACATGACTGAGCTCTCAGAATATGTGTCGCAAGCAGGTATGAGCCTAGCACTGAGCAGCATTCTACCATCTTCTCCAAGGATCATGCGGAAAATGATCAGCTTTAACAATCGGTTTATTGATGACATTATAAACGAGGCTGATACTTGTCACCCTGGGAGGGCATGGTTGACAGGCCACCTTGCTTTGCCAGGGATGGTCTTCACCTGTCACCTTTAGGCTTTTGGATATTGACGAAAACATTATCCACCCCATAGTCCCTTTTTAGGAATTGCCAAACAGACAAACTTTCCAACATAACAAAAGCTACTCAGGACAAGCTAAAGGTGTTGCTGCTCAGTGCTAGGAGTCTCAGCAAGAAACTGCACTCCCTAGAAGCTGTCCTCATTCTGGAGAATGCTGATGTCTGTGCAGTTACTGAAACATGGTTCAAAGCCATGGAAATCACTCCAGCTGTGCATGGCTATAATGCCTTTTATACATTCTGACCACCCACTGCACATAAAAGACCAAACAGAAGAGGGGTATCTAGCTACATAAAGGAAGAATATGACATGGTTGAGCTACCACATGTCCACCTAACCATGTGAAAATCCATTACCATATTCTTGCTTGCTATAGGCCCTCCACTATGAACCAGAAAACCCACACATCATACCTGATGTTAATAGAATCACTCACCATCCAGCCCAATACCATACTCATGGGTGATTTTTAACTACCCCTCCATTAATTGGAAGACATACACGACCACTAACAGGCAGGCCCAAAGATTTCTAGACTTTGTAAATTTAAATGCCCTGGAGCAGCTATCCTGGGTTCTATATCAGTTCAATGAAACAGCTCATCATTGAATACAACAGCCTCGAACTTCTAACCACAAAATCTAAAAACATCGAAAGCTGAGAACAGCAAATTTTTTCCCTGGGAAAAATTCACTGTTCCGAGAAACATACACACAACACAAGCACACCAAAAAAACAGCAATCCACACAAATACACTTAAAATCCTACATTTAACCCTACACTAAACTGTACATACATTACTATCTATCCACTATCCTTAACCCAAACCCTAACCCTAAGGTCCATCACTATCACACACTCACCTCACCCGCGCCCTAACTCTAACTCACATACCCCGCCCTAACCTTAAAGTCTATCACTATCACACACTCACCTCACCCGTGCCCTAACCCTAACTCACATACCCTGCCCTAACCCTAAAGTCTGTCACTATCAAACACTCACCTCACCTGTGCCCTAACCCTAACTCTCATACCCTGCCCTAACCCTAAAGTCTATCACTATCACACACTCACCTCACCCACGCCCTAACCCTAATTCACATACCCCGCCCTAACCCTAATGTCCACACAATCGCACACTTACCTGAACACAACCCATAATTTTCTACCACAGTGCTGAAAATAGTGAAGCCACAGAAATGGACAACCAAATTCTTTCCCTAGGAAAAAATTTGGTTATCTGCAGCTTCACTATTTTCAGCATTCACTGTTTTCAAGTCAATAGTACACCATTCGAAGTATTAACACTTTGATGATCTAATATAAACTTGCTATCCTGCACTCTCACTAAGGGAACAAGTATCTTAGATATGGTACTCACAAATTTGGGAGAGTGCTGTCCCCACCCCCATGTGATGTCCTCACTGGTAAGATAAGATCACAAAGCGGTCTGCCTTGAAATAAAGGTAAAACTGGTCTCTCCACCTAACCTGAACAATTTAAGAACTTCTCTTAAGGTAAATTACCCACAACTAAGGAACAGCATGCTCCCTCAAATCCAGAAAACACAGAAACTTTTGCAGGAGCATATACAAAAACCCAGTACAACCGTATAAACAACTGCATGGAAACACTAGTACCAGACAGAAATAAACCCAGGTCAAACCACAAAAACAAGCCACCCAGGTGGACCCCTGGTATTGATAAGTTGTACAACAAAAAAGGAAGTACTGTCAAGACATAAGAGGGAATGAGCACAACTGAGCAAAAAGTCCATCATTAGTCTAAACAAGCAAAGCAGGGAACTAGTCAAATCTCTGAAAGCACACTTTGTGATAAAAATAGCTTCCAAAGCTAAGTATAACCATAAAGAATTTTTCAGTTAAGTTCACAGTCTTAAGGGAAACACCCTGTGAGATTTGAAATATTATGGTTTCAGCAGTGAACAAGTTAAAAAATGGCTTTCAGTGGATTTGTCCGAAAATGTAAAATAAATAATCTGCTTTTCAGTGTAGTACAGAGTGCACATAGATTAAACTCTTGGAAAAAAGCATATAGCTTGGCATTCATTGTTGTTAGAGTCAGAAGTAAAATATTTTATCTTTATAAACTATGCAGTTTATGAAATTCTCTATCTACAAGCAGGTCAAGATGAACTCTTGTACGTGGCTGTGTCTCATCAACAGGACATGCAAGATAAGAGCAAGGCCGCAGAGTTATTCTTCAGGAATGGAATGTTTGAAATATGAGAAAACAAATTGTCTGCAGACCAGCTTCAAATGAAAGACTTATTATTCTGGCAAATTCTCTAAACTGCTGATGCAGGCAAGAAAGAGACTATAAAGTTTGGACTTCTTCTTTTGTTTGAGGGACATTTATTCTTACAGTTTGATGCTGTAAGCTGAAGTACGGTTTTGTTACATGTGTATCTTTAATTGTTATACTAGATGTTTACTTCGTATGCAGTAAAAAGAATGTTATATCAGATTGAACCATCCCAATTGCCTTCATTGAGTAATGGTACAGATTATCTTTCAGTGTAGTAACAAAAAATTTACAGTGACGAGACCAGGCCAGTTCAAACAAATCAGGGAGGTGTGACCTGCAGAGATACCTCTCACAGTGTGACTTTCTGCACAGTTCTTCTTTTGAGTCAACTCTTATAGGTTCATAGGTTCATACTAGGCTATCTGCCCTAGGGCATTTATAAGCCTAGCCAGAGTGTGTATGGCTTTCGCCACCCATATTAAATTAATTTTGCTATGCCCTTTTTCAAGGTTAGTATACTGTGCCTCTGTCTAACAGTGACACAGAAGTGATACCCGGGGTAAACCTACGATCTCCCATCCACTCATCAAGATTCCTCTTGAAGAGAGTCAATGAGGGACTCTGCCTAACCTGGACTGGGATTTTATTCCAGAGTGAAGGGAGCCTCTGGGTTATGAATCTGTCCATCCAGCATGTCCTATTTATTTCAGTGCTGAGGTTCAAGTCCCTCGAGCGCGTAGCTCGATGGGATTTGGATTTTCTGAGGTACAGCATGTCCATTAATTTCGGGTTGGACATGGCTTTATACGTCAGGCACAGATCGCCTCTGAGCAGGCGGTATACCACTGAGTAGAGCTGGAGTTTCTTTAACCGGGCAGCATACAGCATCTGTTTGAGCCCTTTGATCCTCTTGGTGAGGTACTTTTGGGGTCTTTCCAGTTGCTGCAGGTGTCTGGTAAGGTACATCCCAAAAGGGGCATTGTACTCAATTATGGGCATGATGAGAGATGAGTAAAGAGGCACGATGACCTCCCCTAATCTAGATGTGAATCCCTTCATGATTAGGTGGGCTATATAAAATGTTTTTCTAACCACTTTGGCCACGTGGTTGTCAAATGAGAGATTGCTATCAACTTGGGTCCCCAGGTCCCTAATTACTTCTTCTGTACTTAATGGATTACCACCTATGTGGTAATTTCTGGGCACTTTGTTTTTGCCAAAGGGGATGACTATACACTTTTTGGCGTTTAGCTTGAGGCCATGGCTCTGGCACCAGTTGTCTGTTTCTATGAGACCCTTTTGGAGGATGTTTGTGTCAGCTGGAGAGTCTATTATGGCACCCAGTTTGCAGTCATCTGCGAACTTGGTCAGCCACAGTCCTTCCATGTTGGCCTGTACCTCCGAGAAATATATACCGAACAAGAGAGGTCCCAGGACTGAGCCTTGTGGGACGCCATTTGTAACTGGTTTGGAGTCTGACATGGCTCCAGCTATTTTAACCATGTGGGTTCTGTCCTTGAGCCAGTTTGCAACCCATCTAGTGACATAGGGGTTTATATTAACGCTGGTGAGCTTATCTATAATGCCCGAGTGGGGTATTGTATCAAAGGCTTTTGCGAGGTCCAGGTAGGCTGTGTGGACCACCTTCCCCTTGTCAATGGCCTTGGTGACTGTTTCAAAGAAATCGACCAGGTTCAAGATGCAGGATCTGCCCTTAACAAAGCCGAACTGGGTAGGATCCAGTGTCTGCAGGTCCCCAATATCTTTATTTATAAGGTCCATGATGATCCTTTCCATAGCTTTGCGGACCAAGCTAGTGAGACTTATGGGGCGATAGTTTCCAGGATCCGTTGAGACACCACCTTTGTGGAGAGGGACCACTGTTGCTGTACGCCACTCTTTGGGTACATATCCTGTAGTAAGGCTGAGATTGAACAATAGTTTTAGGTTTGGGTTTAGCTCTTCTTGGAGTTCATGTAGGACGCAGCCTGGGACACCATCTGGTCCCATTGATGCTGTGTTTCTTGCTTTGGAGAGGGCAGCTCTTACCTGAGCATCTAAGATGTCAGGGGGGCAGCACTCTGCTGGGATAGATATTAGCCCTTTTGGTGGGGGGGGGGGGTTTGCGCTGAACCTGTCAGCTAGGATGTTGGCAATGTCTGTGGGTTCAGTGTATTTTTTGTCATTTTGGACTAATTCTGAGCATATCTGGGAATTCCCACCCAGATTCCTAACATAATTAAAGAAAGCCTTCTGATTATCCTTAGTGTCCTGTGCAATTTTTCTCTCGAAGCTGGCCTTAGACGATTTTATGAGTGCCCGTAGTTTTTTGCTAAAACTGATCAGAGATGCCTTCCCTTTTTGGGATTTTGCTCTATCATGTAGTAGCTTCCTCCTTCTATTATTCATTTATTTATTTTATTTATTTATTTTATTTATTTTATTTATCATTTGTTGACCGGGAAAGTCCGACTAGGTTCCGCAGAGCCTGTTTTCAGTGGAGGCCCGGGGAGAAATGCTCCAGATGCATGTCTTTGGAATGTGGGAGGAAACCGGAGTACCCTGAGGAAACCCATGCGAACACAGGGAAAACATGCAAACTCCACACAGAAGGCACCCGAGAATCGAACCGGTGAACCTCTTGCTGTGAGGTGACAATGTTAACCGCTGCACCACTGCGCCGCCAATTATATAGTTTGTTTATGGCTGGGGTCCACCAGACAGGACATCTGCCTTTGGAGGATTGGGTCTTGGTTTTATTTGGGATTGCATGATCCATGCATTCCTGAAGGTGTTCATAGAATGCGTTTATAAAGGATTTTGCAGTCTGGGCTGTATTATCCACAGGCCCGGCTTTGAAGGATTCCACCTTGGTTTTGAGGAGTGTGAAATTTGCTTTAGAGAAGTTTTCCACTGTGGTTTTCTGGGCATGGGGTGGGGTCGGGATGTGAATATCCAGTGAGATTAGTTTATGGTCTGATCTTACCAGTGAGGGATACACTTCTGGTCTGGAGCACAGAGTCCCCATGTTGGTGATGATCAGGTCCAGTATGTTTTCCCCTCTTGTGGGAGTGGTAACAAGTTGTTCCATAGCATTTGAGTTTATAAATTCTAGGAACCTTTGGGCTAGGATGTTAGAGCTAGAGTAATGCTCCCAGTCTATGGCTGGGTAGTTGAAGTCACCCAATATAATGGTGTTTGGAGAGACCTTCATATTTTCCAGTGTTCTCAGGAAGGCCGAGTGGGGTTCTTGGGTTTGGGAGGGTGGTCTGTAGCAGGCTATAAACTGGAAGGCAGTTTTACCCACTGTTAGTTACACATGGATGGTCTCTGATGCTTCGTGCTGTGCCACCAACCTGGAGGTGTGGGTATCTTTGACGAATATTGATACTCCCCCTCCTTTTGTGGTTCGGTCCAAGTTTTGGGGCCGAAAAGCATGGTATGAGGTATAACCTGGTAGTGCTGGGGTGCTCTCGAGAGCCTTGAACCAGGTTTCTGTTACTGCACAGATATCAATGTTCTCCATGCTAAGGAGAGTTTTGAGTGCGTGCATCTTGAGGTTTAGACTTCTGGCGTTGAGTAGCATTACTCTTAGTTTCTTATCCCTTGTGATACCTATGGAGATGGGTTTGTCTTTTGAGCCTTGCCTAAAAAGGCACTATGGGGTAGCAAGAGCCTTTGCCAATATCCGAAAGCCCAGGGTGACAGGTGTAAGCCGTCCCTAGCGAAGCATCATGGTTTGTCGAGCATGTCATCCCAGGCTGACAGGCATTGGATCCCCTTTGAATGACACCAATACTTAAGCCAATTGTTGAAATTGATAATCTTGTCTTCATACTGTGGCATCATTCTTGGTGAGGGTAAGATGCTACTCAAGGTCAGGGTCATACCGGCCTGGGCTACATGCTCAGAGAGCTCCTCTATGTCTCTTTTCATGTAGTCCAGGGAGGTACGTCTCAGGTCATTCACACCAGCATGGACAATGACTGAGTCATATTTGTAATTGCTTTGGAGTGACCTGAGTGCTTGTGTTATGTGGTGGATCCTAGCACCCGACAGGCAGCTCACCATGACCTTCTCCTTGTTCAGCCTGGTGAGGGGGAAGTCAGTGTGCCTGATGATAGAGTCACCTATTACAAGTGTATCAGGTGTGTTGTTTAGCCTTAAGGGCTGTGACTGTTCGGCACACTGGCTTTGTGAGCTATGTGTTGCACGTGTTTTGTTTTGGGGTAGTTGTTGCTTAGGTGTCTGCTTTGGAGGTCTCTGCTGCTTAGGCAGATTTTTATTTAGAGCCTCCAAGTATGTTTTTGTGTGTTTATGTGTTTGGTTTGCTGTCGTGGTAGGTCTATGTGAGACTGGAATTGTAGTGAGTGTGGTTTCCTTCTCCTCCTGACTGGTTACGCCAGTACTGAGTTGAGAGAGCTTAGCCTCCAGTTTGGCTATATGGTTGCATCTCTCACATGTGTTGGAATTTGTTGGGAGGAGGAGAGGGTTGTCTGTGTACATGAGGCAGTTGTAACATTGCCTCAAGATTCCCAGATTCACCAGCTGGACTGGAGAGGAGATTGACAACTGACCTTTGGACATGCTAGAATAGTATTGGGAATTTCTTTATCATTGAAAAAATGGCCATTGGGGAGCAAGGTACTCCAGGGGGAGTTTGTGAGGGTGTAGTGCTTTTAATTTTTTAGTGCTGACTTATATAATTGCTTTAGTGCGCAAGTGCCAGGTAACTTAAATGCAAAAATGACAAACAGTAACTTTCTTTCAAGTGAAACAAGGAAATACGTACAGTAAGCAATGCAGATATCACTAGGGATCCACAGAAGTGCTGAAAAGCCACGTTTTAGGTGGAATTAGCTTTTCAGGGAAACAACAGGGAGGTGTGACATGCAGAGCTACCTCTCACAGTGTAACATTCCTGCACAGTTCTTCTGTGACAATCCTGCACAGTTCTTCTCTCGAGTTGACTCTTCTTTACAAAACAGAGAAGTGAGACCTGCAGAGATACCTCTCACAGTGTGACATTCCTGCACAGTTCTTCTCTTGAGTCGACTCTTCTTTACAAAACAGGGAGGTGTGACCTGCAGAAGTACCTCTCACAGTGTGACATTCTTGCACAGTTCTTTTTTTTTTTGAGTCAACTATTCTTTACAATACAGGGATGTGTGGCCTGCAGAGGTGCCTCTCAGAGTGTGACATTCCTGCATAGTTCTTCTCTTGAGTCGACTCTTCCTTACAAAACAGGGAAGTGTGACCTGCAGAGGTGCCTCTCACAGTATGACATTCCTGCACAGTTATTCTTTTGAGTGCACTCTTCTTTAGAAAAAAGGGAGGTGCGACCTGCAGAAGTACCTCTCACAGTGTGACTTTCTGCACAGTTCTTCTTTTGAGTCGACTTATCTTTACAACACAGGGAGGTGTGACCTGCAAAGGTACGTCGCACAGTGTGAAATTCCTGCAAAGTTCTTCTCTTGAGTCGACTCTTCTTTAGAAAACAGGGGGGTGTGACCTGCAGAGGTACCTCTCACAGTGTGACATTCCTTCACAGTTTTTTTCGGGTTGACACTTCTTTACAAAACAGGGAGGTGTGACCTGCAGATGTACCTCTCACAGTGTGACATTACTGCACAGTTCTTCTCTTGAGTCAACTCTTCTTTACAAAACAGGGAGGTGTGACCTGCAGAGGTACCCCTCACAGTATGGCATTCCTGCACAGTACTTCTCTTGAGTCGGCTCTTCTTTACAAAACAGGGTGGTGTGATCTGCAGAGGTACATTTCACAGTGTGACATTCCTGTACAGTTTTTCTCTTGAGTCAGCTCTTCTTTACAAAACAGGGTTGTCTGACATGCAGAAGTACCTCTCACAGTGTGACATTCCTGCACAGTCCTTTTTTTGAGTCGATTCTTCTTTACAAAACACGGAGGTGTGACATGCATGGGTACGTCTCACAGTGTGACATTCCTGCACACGTCTTCTCTTGAGTCGACTCTTCTTTACAAAACAGGGTGGTGTGACCTGCAGAGGTACCTCTCACAGTGTGACATTCCTGCACAGTTCTTCTCTTGAGTTGACTCTTCTTTACAAAACAGGGAGGTGTGACCTGCAGAGGTGCCTCTCACAATGTGACATTCCTACACAGTTCTTCTTTTGAGTCGAATGTTTATTACAAAACAGGGAGGTGTGACCTGCAGAGGGGCCTCTCACAGTCTGACATACCTGCACAGTTATTTTCTTGAGTTGACTCTTCTTTACAAATAAGAGAGGTGTGACCTGCAGAGGCACCTCTCACAGTGTGACATTCCTGTACAGTTCTTCTTTTGAGTCAACTCTTCTTTAAAAAAATGGGAGGTGTGACTTGCAGAGGTACCTCTCACAGTGTGACATTCCTGCACAGTTCTTCTTTTGAGTCAACTCTTCTTTTCAAATCAGGGAGGCGTGAACTGCAGAGGTGCCTCACACAGTGTGACATTCCTGCACAGTTCTTCTTTTGAGTCGACTATTCTTTACAAATCAGGGAGGTGTGAACTGCAGAGGTGCATCACACAGTGTGACATTCCTGCACAGTTCTTCTCTTGATTTGACTCTTCTTTACAAAACAGGGAGGTGTGACCTGCAGAGGTGCCTTACACAGTGCGACATTCCTGCACAGTTCTTCTTTTCAGTCGAATTTTCTTTAAAAAACAGGGAGGTGTGACCTGCAGAGGTACCACTCACAGTATGACATTCCTGCACAGTTCTTCTTTTTAGTAGACTATTCTTTAAATATAGGGGATGTGTGACCTGCAGAGGTGCGTCACACAGTGTGACATTCCTGCACAGTTCTTCTCTTGAGTCGACTCTTGTTTACAAAACAGGGAGGTGTGACCTACAGAAGTACCTCTCACAGTGTGACATTCCTGCACAGTTCTTCTCTTGAGATGACACTTCTTTACAAAACAGGGAGGTGTGACCTGCAGAGGTGCCTCTCAAAGTTTGAGATTCCTGCAATTTCTTCTTTTGAGTTGACTCTTCTTTGCAAATCAGGGAGGAGTGTCCTGCAGAGGTACCACTCACAGTGTGACATCCCTGCACAGCTTTTCTTTTGAGGGCAATCTTCCTTACAAAAAAGGGAGGTGCGACCTGCAGAGATACCTCTCACAGTGTGACTTTATGCACAGTTCTTCCCTTGAATTAACTCTTCTTTATAAAACAGGGAGGTGTGACATGCAGAGCTACCTCTCACAGTGTAACATTCCTGCACAGTTCTTCTGTGACAATCCTGCACAGTTCTTCTCTCGAGTCGACTCTTCTTTACAAAACAGAGAAGGGATACCTGCAGAGGTACCTCACACAGTGTGACATTCCTGCACAGTTCTTCTTTTAAATCGACTCCTCTTTATAAAACAGGGTGGTATGACCTGCAGAGGTACCTCTCACAGTGTGACATTCCTATGCAGTTCTTCTCTTGAGTCGACTCTTGTTTACAAAACAGGGAGGTGTGACCTGCAGAGGTACCTCTCACAGTGTGACATTCCTGCATAGTTCTTCTCTTGAGTCAACTCTTCTTTACAAAACAGGGAGTTGTGACCTGCAGAGGTACCCCTCACAGTGTGACATTCCTGCACAGTTCTTCTCTTGAGTCGGCTCTTCTTTACAAAACAGGGAGGTGTGACCTGCAGAGGTACCCCTCACAGTGTGACATTCCTGCACAGTTCTTCTCTTGAGTCGGCTCTTCTTTACAAAACAGGGAGGTGTGACCTGCAGAGGTACCTCACACAGTGTGACAATCCTGCACAGTTCTTCTTTTGATTCGACCCTTCTTTACAAAACAGGAAGGTGTGACCTGCAGAATTACCTCTCACATTGTGATATTCCTGCACAGTTCTTCTCTTGAGTCGACATTTCTTCACAAAACAGGGAGGTGTGACCTACAGAGTTGCCTCTCACAGTGTGACATTCCTTCACAGTTCTTCTTTTGAGTCAACTCTCCTTTACAAAACAGGAAGGCGTGACCTGCAGAGGTACATTTCACAGTGTGACATTCCTGCACTGTCCTTTTTTTGAGTCGACTCTTCTTTACAAAACACGGAGGTGTGACATGCAGGGGTACGTCTCACAGTGTGACATTCCTACACACTTCTTCTCTTGAGTCGACTCTTCTTTACAAAACAGGGAGTTGTGACCTGTAGAAGTACCTCTCACAGTGTAACATTTTTGCATAGTTCGTCTCTTGAGTCGACTCTTCTTTACAAATCAGGGAGGTGTGACCTGCAGAGGTGCCTCTCACAATGTGAAATTCCTGCACAGTTCTTCTTTTGCTTTGACTCTTCTTTACAAATCAGCAAGGTGTGACCTGCAGAGGTGCCTCTCGCAGTGCGACATTCCTGCACAGTTCTTCTTTTGATTCAACTCTTCTTTAAAAAACAGGGAGGTGTGACCTGCAGAGTGCCTCTCACAGTGTGATATTCCTGCACAGTTCTTATGTGACATTCCTGCACAGTTCTTCTCTTGAGTCGACTCTTCTTTACAAAACAGGGAGGTGAGACCTGCAGAGGTACCTCTCACAGTGTAACATTCCTGCACAGTTCTTCTCTTGAGTCGACTCTTCTTTACAAAACAGGGAGGTGTGACCTGCAGAGGTACCTCTCACAGTGTGACATTCCTGCACAGTTCTTCTCTTGAGTCGACTATTCTTATCAAAACAGGGAGGTGTGACCTGCAGAAGTACTTCTCACAGTGTAACATTTTTGCATAGTTCTTCTCTTGAGCAGACTTCTTTACAAATCAGGGAGGTGTGACCTGCAGATGTACCTCTCGCAATGTGAAATTCCTGCACAGTTCTTCTTTTGAGTTGACTTTTCTTTACAAATCAGTGAGGTGTGACCTGCAGAGGTGCCTTTCGCAGTGTGAAATTCCTGAACAGTTCTTCTTTTGAGTCGACTCTTCTTTACAAAACAGGGAGGTGTGACCTGCAGATGTACCTCTCACAGTGTAACATTTTTGCATAGTTCTTCTCTTGAGTCGACTCTTCTTTATAAATCAGGGAGGTGTGACCTGCAGAGGTGCCTCTCGCAGTGTGACATTCCTGCACAGTTCTTCTTTTGAGTCGACTCTTCTTCACAAGACAGGGAGGTGTGACCTGCAGTGGTACTGCTCACATTGTGACATCCCTGCACAGCTGTTCTTTTGAAGGCAATTTTCCTTGCAAAAAAGAGAGGTGTGACCTGCAGAGTGCCTCTCACAGTGTGACATTCCTGCACAGTTCTTCTATTGAGTGCACTCTTCTGTACAAAAAAGGGAGGTTCAACCTGCAGAGGTACCTCTCACAGTGTGACTTTCTGCACAGTTCTTCTTTTGAATCGACTCTTCTTTACAAAACAGGGAGGTGTGACATGCAGAGCTACCTCTCACAGTGTCACATTCCTGCACAGTTCTTCTGTGACATTCCTGCACAGTTCTTCTTTTGAGTCGACTCTTCTTTACAAAACAGGGAGTTGTGACCTGCAGAGGTACCTCTCACAGTGTGACATTCCTGCACAGTTCTTCTGTTGAGTCGACTCTTCTTTACAAAACAGGGCAGTGTGAACTGCTGAGGTGCCTCTCACAATGTGACATTCCTGCAAGGTTCTTCTTTTGAGTCGACTCTTCTTTACAAACCAGAGAGGTGTGTCCTGCAGAGGTCCCTCTCACAGTCTGACATTCCTGCACAGTTCATCTCTTGAGTCGACTCTTCTTTACAAAAACAGGAAGGTGTGACCTGCAGAGGTACCTCGCACAGTGTGACAATCCTGCACAGTTCTTCTTTTGAGTTGACTCTTCTTTACAAAACAGGGAGGTTTGACCTGCAGAGGTTCCTGTCACAGTGTGACATTCCTGCGCAGTTCTTCTTTTGAGTCAAATCTTCTTTAAAAAACAGGTAGTTGTGACCTGCAGAAGTACCTCTCACAGTGTGACATTCCAGCACATTTCTTCTCTTGAGATGACTCTTCTTTACAAAACAGGGAGGTGTGACCTGCAGAAGTACATCTTGCAGTGTGACATTCCTGCACAGTTCTTTTTTTGAGTAGACTTTTCTTTAAAAAAGGGGAGATGTGACCCGTAGAGGTTCCTCTCAAAGTTTGACATTCCTGCAGATTTCTTCTTTTGAGTCGACTCTTCTTTACAAAACAGGGAGGTGAGACCTGCAGAGGTACCTCTCACAGTGTGACATTCCTGCACAGTTCTTCTTTTGAGTCGACTCTTCTTTACAAAACAGGGCGGTGTGACCTGCAGAGGTTCCTCTCACAGTCTGACATTCCTGTACAGTTCTTCTCTTGAGTCGACTCTTCTTTACAAAACAGGGAGGTGTGACCTGCAGACATACCTCTCACAGTGTGACATTCCTGCACAGTTCTTTTTTTGAGTCGACTATTCTTTACAAAACAGGGATGTTTGTCCTGCAGAGGTACCTCTCACAGTGTGACATTCCTGCATAGTTCATCTCTTGATTCGACTCTTCTTTACAAAACAGGGAGGTGTGACCTGCAGAGGTGCCTCTCACAGTATGACATTCCTGCACAGTTCTTCTTTTCAGTGCACTCTTCTTTAGAAAAAAGACCTGCAGAGGTATCTAGCTACATAAAGGAAGAATATGACATGGTCAAGCTACCACATGTCCACCTAACCATGTGAAAATCCATTACCATATTCTTGTTTGCTATAGGTCCTCCACTATGAACAAGAAAACCCACACATCATACCTGATGTTAATAGAATCACTCACCATCCAGCCCAATACCATACTCATGGGTGATTTTAACTACCCCTCCATTAATTGGAAGACATACATGACCACTAACAGGCAGGCCCAAAGATTTCTAGACTTTGTAAATTTAAATGCCCTGGAGCAGCTATCCTGGATTCTATATCAGTTCAACAAAACAGCTCATCATCAAATACAACAACCTCGAACGGCTAACCACAAAATCTAAAAACATCAAAAGCTGAGAACAGCAAATTTTTTACCCTGGGAAAAATTCACTGTTCGAGAAACATACACAACACAAGCACACCAAAAAAACAACAATCCACACACATACACTTAAAATCCTACATCTAACCCTACACTAAACTGTACATACATTACTATCTATCCACTATTCTTAAACCAAACCCTAAACCTAAGGTTCATCACTATCGCACACTCACCTCACCCGCGCCCTAACTCTAACTCACATACCCCGCCCTAACCCTAAAGTCTATCACTATCGCACACTCACCTCACCCGTGCCCTAACCCTAACTCACATACCTTGCCCTAACCCTAAAGTCTATCACTATCACACACTCACCTCACCCACACCCTAACCCTAACACACATACCCCACCCTAACCCTAATGTCCACACAATCACACACTTACCTGAACACAACCCATAATTTTCCACCATAGTGCTGAAAATAGCAAAGCCACAGAAACAGACAACCAAATTATTTCCCTAGGATAAAATTTGGTTATCTGCAGCTTCGCTATTTTCAGTGTTCACTGTTTTCAGGTCAATATTAGACCATTCGAAGTATTAACATTTTGATGATCTAATATAAACCCGCTATCCTGCACTCTCACTAAGGGAACACGTATCTTAGCTATGGTACTCACAAATTTAGGAGAGTGCTGTCCCCACCCCCATGTGATGTCCTCACTGGTAAGATAAGATCACAAAGTGGTCTGCCTTGAAATAAAGGTAAAACTGGTCTCCCCACCTAACCTGAAAAATTTAAGAACTTCTCTAAGGTAAATTGCCCACAACTAAGGAACAGCATGCTCCCTCAAATCCAGAAAACACAGAAACTTGTGCAGGAGCATATACAAAAGCCCATACAACCGTATAAACAACTGCATGGAAACACTAGTACCAGACAGAAATAAACCCAGGTCAAACCACAAAAACAAGCCACCCAGGTGGACCCCTGGTATTAATAAGTTGTACAACAAAAAAGGAAGTACTGTCAAAACATAAGAGGGAATGAGCACAACTGAGCAAAAAGTCCATCATTAGTCTAAACAAGCAAAGCAGGGAACTAGTCAAATCTCTGAAAGCACACTTTGTGATAAAAATAGCTTCCAAAGTTAAGTATAACCATAAAGCATTTTTCAGTTAAGTCCACAATCTTAAGGGAAACACCCTCTGAGATTTGAAATATTCTGCTTTCTGCAGTGAACAAGTTAAAAAATGGCTTTCAGTGGATTTGTCCGAAAATGTAAAATAAATAATCTGCTTTTCAGTGTAGTACAGAGTGCACATAGATTAAACTCTTGGAAAAAAGCATATAGCTTGGCATTCATTGTTGTTAGAGTCAGAAGTAAAATATTTTATCTTTATAAACTATGCAGTTTATGAAATTCTCTATCTACATGTAGGTCAAGATGAACTCTTGTACGTGGCTGTGTCTTGTCAACAGGACATGCAAGATAAGAGCAAGGCTGCGGTGTTATTCTTCAGTAATGGAATGTTTGAAATATGAGAAAACAAACTCTCAGTAGACCAGCTTCAAAGGAAAGACTTATTATTCTGGCTAATTCCCTAAAGTGATGATGCAGGCAAGAAAGAGACTATAAATTTTGGACTTCTTATTTTGTATGAGGGACATTGATTCTTACAGTTTGATGCTGTAAGCTGAAGTACATTTTTGTTACATGTGTATCTTTCATTGTTATACTAGATGTTTAGTTCGTATGCAGTAAAAGGAATGTTATATCAGATTGAACCATCTCAGTTGCCTTCATTGAGTAATGGTACAGACTACCTTCCAGTGTAGTAACATAAATTTTACAGTGGTGAGACCAGGCCAGTTCGAACAAATCAGGGAGGTGTGACCTGCAGAGGTACCTCTCACAGTGTGACATTCCTGAAGTTCTTCTTTTGAATCGACTCTTCTTTACAAAACAGGGAGGTGTGACCTGCAGAGGTGCCTCTCACAGTGTGACATTCCTGCACAGTTCTTCTCTTGAGTCCACTCTTATTTACAAAAAAGGGAGGTGAGACCTGCAGAGGTACCTCTCACAGTGTGACATTCCTACACAGTTCTTTTTTTGAGTAGACTCTTTTTTACAAAACAGGGAGGTGTGACCTGCAGAGGTACATCTCACAGTGGGACATTCCTGCACAGGTCTTCTTTTGAGTCAACTCTTCTTTACAAAACAGGGAGGTGTGACCTGCAGAGTTGCCTCTTACAGTGAGACATTCCTGCCCAGTTCTTCTTTTGAGTTGACTCTTCTTTACAAAACAGGGAGGTTTGACCTGCAGAGGTTCCTGTCACAGTGTGACATTCCTGCGCAGTTCTTCTTTTGAGTCAAATCTTCTTTAAAAAACAGGGAGTTGTGACCTGCAGAAGTACCTCTCACAGTGTGACATTCCTGCACAGTTCTTCTCTTGAGATGACTCTTCTTTACAAAACAGGGAGGTGTGACCTGCAGAGGAACATCTTGCAGTGTGACATTCCTGCATAGTTCTTTTTTTGAGTAGACTTTTCTTTAAAAAAGGGGAGATGTGACCTGTAGAGGTTCCTCTCAAAGTTTGACATTCCTGCAGATTTCTTCTTTTGAGTCGACTCTTCTTTACAAAACAGGGAGGTGAGACCTGCAGAGGTACCTCTCACAGTGTGACATTCCTGCACAGTTCTTCTTTTGAGTCGACTCTTCTTTACAAAACAGGGCGGTGTGACCTGCAGAGGTTCCTCTCACAGTCTGACATTCCTGTACAGTTCTTCTCTTGAGTCGACTCTTCTTTACAAAACAGGGAGGTGTGACCTGCAGACATACCTCTCACAGTGTGACATTCCTGCACAGTTCTTTTTTTGAGTCGACTATTCTTTACAAAACAGGGATGTTTGTCCTGCAGAGGTACCTCTCACAGTGTGACATTCCTGCATAGTTCATCTCTTGAGTCGACTCTTCTTTACGAAACAGGGAGGTGTGACCTGCAGAGGTGCCTCTCACAGTATGACATTCCTGCACAGTTCTTCTTTTCAGTGCACTCTTCTTTAGAAAAAAGACCTGCAGAGGTATCTAGCTACATAAAGGAAGAATATGACATGGTCGAGCTACCACATGTCCACCTAACCATGTGAAAATCCATTACCATATTCTTGTTTGCTATAGGTCCTCCACTATGAACCAGAAAACCCACACATCATACCTGATGTTAATAGAATCACTCACCATCCAGCCCAATACCATACTCATGGGTGATTTTAACTACCCCTCCATTAATTGGAAGACATACATGACCACTAACAGGCAGGCCCAAAGATTTCTAGACTTTGTAAATTTAAATGCCCTGGAGCAGCTATCCTGGATTCTATATCAGTTCAACGAAACAGCTCATCATCAAATACAACAACCTCGAACGTCTAACCACAAAATCTAAAAACATCAAAAGCTGAGAACAGCAAATTTTTACCCTGGGAAAAATTCACTGTTCGAAAAACATACACAACACAAGCACACCAAAAAAACAACAATCCACACACATACACTTAAAATCCTACATCTAACCCTACACTAAACTGTACATACATTACTATCTATCCACTATTCTTAACCCAAACCCTAAACCTAAGGTTCATCACTATCACACACTCACCTCACCCGCGCCCTAACTCTAACTCACATACCCCGCCCTAACCCTAAAGTCTATCACTATCGCACACTCACCTCACCCGTGCCCTAACCCTAACTCACATACCTTGCCCTAACCCTAAAGTCTATCACTATCACACACTCACCTCACCCACACCCTAACCCTAACTCACATACTCCACCCTAACCCTAATGTCCACACAATCACACACTTACCTGAACACAACCCATAATTTTCCACCACAGTGCTGAAAATAGCAAAGCCACAGAAACAGACAACCAAATTATTTCCCTAGGATAAAATTTGGTTATCTGCAGCTTCGCTATTTTCAGTGTTCACTGTTTTCAGGTCAATATTAGACCATTCGAAGTATTAACATTTTGATGATCTAATATAAACCCGCTATCCTGCACTCTCAATAAGGGAGCACGTATCTTAGCTATGGTACTCACAAATTTAGGAGAGTGCTGTCCCCACCCCCATGTGATGTCCTCACTGGTAAGATAAGATCACAAAGCGGTCTGCCTTGAAATAAAGGTAAAACTGGTCTCCACACCTAACCTGAAAAATTTAAGAACTTCTCTAAGGTAAATTGCCCACAACTAAGGAACAGCATGCTCCCTCAAATCCAGAAAACACAGAAACTTGTGCAGGAGCATATACAAAAGCCCATACAACCGTATAAACAACTGCATGGAAACACTAGTACCAGACAGAAATAAACCCAGGTCAAACCACAAAAACAAGCCACCCAGGTGTACCCCTGGTATTAATAAGTTGTACAACAAAAAAGGAAGTACTGTCAAAACATAAGAGGGAATGAGCACAACTGAGCAAAAAGTCCATCATTAGTCTAAACAAGCAAAGCAGGGAACTAGTCAAATCTCTGAAAGCACACTTTGTGATAAAAATAGCTTCCAAAGTTAAGTATAACCATAAAGCATTTTTCAGTTAAGTCCACAATCTTAAGGGAAACACCCTCTGAGATTTGAAATATTCTGCTTTCTGCAGTGAACAAGTTAAAAAATGGCTTTCAGTGGATTTGTCCGAAAATGTAAAATAAATAATCTGCTTTTCAGTGTAGTACAGAGTGCACATAGATTAAACTCTTGGAAAAAAGCATATAGCTTGGCATTCATTGTTGTTAGAGTCAGAAGTAAAATATTTTATCTTTATAAACTATGCAGTTTATGAAATTCTCTATCTACAAGTAGGTCAAGATGAACTCTTGTACGTGGCTGTGTCTTGTCAACAGGACATGCAAGATAAGAGCAAGGCTGCGGAGTTATTCTTCAGTAATGGAATGTTTGAAATATGAGAAAACAAACTCTCAGCAGACCAGCTTCAAAGGAAAGACTTATTATTCTGGCTAATTCCCTAAAGTGCTGATGCAGGCAAGAAAGAGACTATAAAGTTTGGACTTCTTATTTTGTATGAGGGACATTGATTCTTACAGTTTGATGCTGTAAGCTGAAGTACGTTTTTGTTACATGTGTATCTTTCATTGTTATACTAGATGTTTAGTTCGTATGCAGTAAAAGGAATGTTATATCAGATTGAACCATCTCAGTTGCCTTCATTGAGTAATGGTACAGACTACCTTCCAGTGTAGTAACATAAATTTTACAGTGGTGAGACCAGGCCAGTTCGAACAAATCAGGGAGGTGTGACCTGCAGAGGTACCTCTCACAGTGTGACATTCCTGAAGTTCTTCTTTTGAATCGACTCTTCTTTACAAAACAGGGAGGTGTGACCTGCAGAGGTGCCTCTCACAGTGTGACATTCCTGCACAGTTCTTCTCTTGAGTCCACTCTTATTTACAAAAAAGAGAGGTGAGACCTGCAGAGGTACCTCTCACAGTGTGACATTCCTACACAGTTCTTTTTTTGAGTAGACTCTTTTTTACAAAACAGGGAGGTGTGACCTGCAGAGGTACATCTCACAGTGGGACATTCCTGCACAGGTCTTCTTTTGAGTCAACTCTTCTTTACAAAACAGGGAGGTGTGACCTGTAGAGGTACATCTCACAGTGTGACATTCCTGCATAGTTCATCTCTTGAGTCGACTCTTCTTTACGAAACAGGGAGGTGTGACCTACAGAGGTGCCTCTCACAGTATGACATTCCTGCACAGTTCTTCTTTTGAGTGCACTCTTCTTTAGAAAAAAGACCTGCAGATGTATCTAGCTACATAAAGGAAGAATATGACATGGTCGAGCTACCACATGTCCACCTAACCATGTGAAAATCCATTACCATATTCTTGCTTGCTATAGGTCCGCCACTATGAAGCAGAAAACCCACACATCATACCTGATGTTAATAGAATCACTCACCATCCAGCCCAATACCATACTCATGGGTGATTTTAACTACCCCTCCATTAATTGGAAGACATACATGACCACTAACAGGCAGGCCCAAAGATTTCTAGACTTTGTAAATTTAAATGCCCTGGTGCAGCTATCCTGGGTTCTATATCAGTTCAACGAAACAGCTGATCATCAAATACAACAACCTCGAACTTCTAACCACAAAATCTATAAACATCGAAAGCTGAGAACAGCAAATTTTTACCCTGGGAAAAATTCACTGTTCGAGAAACATACACAACACAAGCACACCAAAAAAACCAACAATCCAAACACATACACTTAAAATCCTACATCTAACCCTACACTAAACAGTACATATATTACTATCTATCCACTACCCTTAACCCAAACCCTAACCCTAAGGTCCATCACTATCGCACACTCACCTCACCCGTGCCCTAACTCTAACTCACATACCCCGCCCTAACCCTAAAGTCTTTCACTATCGCACACTCACCTCACCCGTGCCCTAACCCTAACTCACATACCCTGCCCTAACCCTAAAGTCTATCACTATCACACACTCACCTCACCCACACCCTAACCCTAACTCACATACCCCACCCTAACCCTAATGTCCACACAATCACACACTGACCTGAACACAACCCATAATTTTCCACCACAGTGCTGAAAATAACAAAGCCACAGAAATGGACAACCAAATTCTTTCCCTAGGATAAAATTTGGTTATCTGCAGCTTCGCTATTTTCAATGTTCACTGTTTTCAGGTCAATATTAGACCATTCGAAGTATTAACACTTTGATGATCTAATATAAACCCACTATCCTGCACTCTCACTAAGGGAACACGTATCTTAGCTATGGTACTCACAAATTTAGGAGAGTGCTGTCCCCACCCCCATGTGATGTCCTCACTGGTAAGATAAGATCACAAAGCGGTCTGCCTTGAAATAAATGTAAAACTGGTCTCCCCACCTAACCTGAAAAATTGAAGAACTTCTCTAAGGTAAATTGCCCACAACTAAGGAACAGCATGCTCCCTCAAATCCAGAAAACACAGAAACTTGTGCAGGAGCATATACAAAAGCCCATACAACCGTATAAACAACTGCATGAAAACACTAGTACCAGACAGAAATAAACCCAGGTCAAGCCACAAAAACAAGCCGCCCAGGTGGACCCCTGATATTAATAAGTTGTACAACAAAAAAGGAAGTACTGTCAAAACATAAGAGGGAATGAGCACAACTGAGCAAAAAGTCCATCATTAGTCTAAACAAGCAAAGCAGGGAACTAGTCAAATCTCTGAAAGCACACTTTGTGATAAAAATAGCTTCCAAAGCTAAGTATAACCATAAAGCATTTTTCAGTTAAGTCCACAATCTTAAGGGAAACACCCTCTGAGATTTGAAATATTCTGCTTTCTGGAGTGAACAAGTTTAAAAATGGCTTTCAGTGGATTTGTCCGAAAATGTAAAATAAATAATCTGCTTTTCAGTGTAGTACAGAGTGCACATAGATTAATCTCTTGGAAAAAAGCATATAGCTTGGCATTCATTGTTGTTAGAGTCAGAAGTAAAATATTTTATCTTTATAAACTATGCAGTTTATGAAATTCTCTATCTACAAGCAGGTCAAGATGAACTCTTGTACGTGGCTGTGTCTTGTCAACAGGACATGCAAGATAAGAGCAAGGCAGCGGAGTTATTCTTCAGTAAAGGAATGTTTGAAATATGAGAAAACAAACTGTCAGCAGATCAGCTTCAAAGGAAAGATTTATTATTCTGGCTAATTCCCTAAAGTGCTGATGCAGGAAAGAAAGAGACTATAAAGTTTGGACTTCTTATTTTGTATGAGGGACATTGATTCTTACAGTTTGATGCTGTAAGCTGAAGTACGTTTTTGTTACATGTGTATCTTTCATTGTTATACTAGATGTTTAGTTTGTATGCAGTAAAAGGAATGTTATATCAGATTGAACCATCTCAGTTGCCTTCATTGAGTAATGGTACAGACTACCTTCCAGTATAGTAACATAAATTTTACAGTGGTGAGACCAGGCCAGTTCGAACAAATCAGGGAGGTGTGACCTGCAGAGGTACCTCTCAACGTGTGACATTCCTGAAGTTCTTCTTTTGAATCGACTCTTCTTTACAAAACAGGGAGGTGTGACCTGCAGAGGTGCCTCTCACAGTGTGACATTCCTGCACAGTTCTTCTCTTGAGTCGACTCTTATTTACAAAAAAGAGAGGTGAGACCTGCAGAGGTACCTCTCACAGTGTGACATTCCTACACAGTTCTTTTTTTGAGTAGACTCTTTTTTTATAAAACAGGGAGGTGTGGCCTGCAGAGGTACATCTCACAGTGGGACATTCCTGCACATGTCTTCTTTTGAGTCAACTCTTCTTTACAAAACAGGGAGGTGTGACCTGCAGAGGTACATCTCACAGTGTGACATTCCTGCACAGTTCTTCTTTTGAGTTGACTCTTCTTTACAAAACAGGGAGGTGTGACCTGCAGAGGTACCTCCCTCAGTGTGATATTCTGGCACAGTTCATCTTTTGAGTTTATTCTTCTTTAAAAAAAACAGGGAGGTTTGACCTGCAGAGGTACTCTCACAGTTTGACATTCCTGCACAGTTCTTCTTTTGAGTCGACTGATCTTTACAAAACAGGGAGGTGTGACCTGCAGAGGTACCTCTCACAGTGTGACATTCCTGCACAGTTCTTCTCTTGAGTTGACTCTTCTTTACAAAACAGGGAGGTGTGACCTGCATAGGTACCTCTCACAGTGTGACATTCCTGCACAGTTCTTTTGTTGAGTTGACTCTTCTTTACAAAACAGGGAGGTGTGACCTGCAGAGGTGCTTCTCATAGTGTGACATTCCTGCACAGTTCTTCTTTTGAGTCGAATGATCATTACAAAACAGGGAGGTGTGACCTGCAGAGGTACCTCTCACAGTGTGACATTCCTGCACAGTTCTTCTCTTGAGTCGACTCTTCTTTACAAAACAGGGAGGTATGACCTTCAGGGGTACCTCTCAAAGTGTGACATACCTGCATAGTTCTTCACTTGACTGAACTCATCTTCACAAAACAGGAAGGTGTGACCTGCAGAGGGGCCTCTCACAGTCTGACATACCTGCACAGTTCTTCTCTTGAGTCGACTCTTCTTTACAAAACAGGGAGGTGTGACCAGCAGAGGTACCTCCCACAGTGTGACATTCCTACATAGTTCTTCTTTTGAGTCTTCTTTACAAAAAAGGGAGGTGAGACCTGCAGAGGTACCTCTCACAGTGTGACATTCCTAAACAGTTCTTCTCTTCAGTCGACTCTTCCTTACAAAACAGGAAGGTATGACCTGCAGAGGTACATCTCACAGTGGGACATTCCTGCACAGTTCTTCTTTTGAGTCAACTTTTCTTTACAAAACAGGGAGGTGTGACCTGCAGAGGTACATCTCACAGTGTGACATTCCTGCACAGTTCTTCTCTTCAGTCGACTCTTCTTTACAAAACAGGAAGGTATGACCCGCAGAGGTACATCTCACAGTTGGACATTCCTGCACAGTTCTTCTTTTGAGTCAACTTTTCTTTACAAAACAGGGAGGTGTGACCTGCAGAGTTACCTCCCTCAGTGTGACATTCTGGCACAGTTCATCTTTTGAGTTTACTCTTCTTAAAAAAAACAGGGAGGTATGACCTGCAGAGGTACCTCTCACAGTGTTATATTCTGGCACAGTTCTTCTTTTGAGCCGACTCTTTTTTACAAAACAGGGAGGTTTGACCTGCAGAGGTACTCTCACAGTGTGACATTCCTGCACAGTTCTTCTCTTGAGTCGACTCTTCTTTACAAAACAGGGAGGTGTGACCTGTATAGGTACCTCTCACAGTGTGACATTCCTGCACAGTTATTTTCTTGAGTTGACTCTTCTTTACAAAAAAAAGAGGTGTGACATGCAGAGGTACCTCTCACAGTGTGACATTCCTGTACAATTCTTCTTTTGAGTCGACTCTTCTTTAAAAAAATGGGAGGTGTGACTTGCAGAGGTACTTATCACAGTGTGACATTCCTGCACAGTTCTTCTCTTGAGTCGACTCTTCTTTACAAAAACAGGGAGGTGTGACCTGCACAGTTACCTCCCTCTGTGTCACATTTGGCACAGTTCATCTTTTGAGTTTACTCTTCTTTAAAAAAACAGGGAGGTGTGACTTGCAGAGGCACCTCTCACAGTGTGATATTCTGGCACAGTTCTTCTTTTGAGTCAACTCTTCTTTACAAAACAGGGAGGTGTGACCTGCAGAGGTACATCTTACAGTCTGACATTCCTGCACAGTTCTTCTCTTGAGTCGACTCTTCTTTACAAAACAGGAAGGTGTGACCTGCAGAGGTACCTCTCCCAGTGTGACATTCCTGCACAGTTCTTTTCTTGAGTAGACTCGTCTTTACAAAACAGGGAGGTGTGACCTGCAGAGGTACCTCTCCCAGTGTGACATTCCTGCACAGTTCTTTTCTTGAGCAGACCCTTCTTTACAAAACAGGGAGGTGTGACCTGCAGAGGTGCATCTCACAGTGTGACATTCCTGCACAGTTCTTTTTTTTAGTTGAGTCTTCTTTACAAAACAGGGAGGTGTGACCTGCAGAGGTGCCTCTCCCAGTGTGACATCCCTGCACAGTTCTTTTCTTGAGTAGACTCTTTTTTACAAAACAGGGAGGTGTGACCTGCAGAGGTGCATCTCACAGTGTGACTTTCCTGCACAGTTCTTCTTTTGAGTCGACTGTTCTTTACAAAACAGGGAGGTGTTACCTGCAGAGGTTCCTCTCACAGTATGACATTCTTGCGCCGTTCTTCTTTTGAGTCGACTCTTCTTTACAAATCAAGGAGGTGTGATCAGCAGAGGTTCCTCTCACAGTGTGATATTCCTGCACAGTTCTTCTCTTGAGTCAACTCTTCTTTACAAATCAGGGAGGTGTGACCTGCAGAGGTACCTCTCACAGTATGACACTGCTGCACAGTTCTTCTCTTGAGTTGACTCTTCTTTAAAAAACAGGGAGGTGTGACTTGCAGAGGTGCCTCTCACAGTGTGACATTCCTGCACAGATCTTCTTTTGAGTCAACTCTTCTTTACAAAACAGGGAGGTGTGACCTGCAGAGGGGCATCTCACAGTGTGACATTCCTGCACAGTTCTTCTCTTGATTTGACTCTTCTTTACAAAACAGGGAGGTGTGACCTGCAGAGGTGCCTCTCACAGTGTGACATTCCTGCACAGATCTTCTTTTGAGTTGACTCTTCTTTACAAAACAGGGAAGTGGGACCTGCAGAAGTACCTCTCACAGTGTGACATTCCTGCACAGTTCTCATTAGTTGACTCTTCTTTACAAAACAAGGTGGTGTGACCTGCAGAGGTACCTCACACAGTGTGACAATACTGCACAGTTCTTCTTTTGAGTCAACTCTTCTTTAGAAAACAGGGAGGTGCGACCTGCCGAGGTACCTCTCACAGTGTGACATTCCTGCACAGTTCTTCTCTTGAGTGAACTCTTCTTTACAATACAGGGAGGTGTGACATGCATAGGTGCCTCTCACAGTGTGACATTAATGCACAGTTCTTTTTTTGAGTCGACTCTTTTTACAAATCAGGGATGTGTGACCTGTAGAGTTATCTCTCACAGTGTGACATTCCTGCACAGTTCTTCTATTGAGTCAACTCTTCTTTACAAAACAGGGAGGTGTGCCTGCAGAGGTACCTCTCACAGTGTGACACTCCTGCACAGTTCTTCTTTTGAGTTGACTCTTCTTTACAAAACAGTGAGGTGTGACCTGCAGAGGTGCCTCTCACAGTGTGACATTCCTGCACAGTTCTTCTCTTGAGTCGACTTTTTTTACAAAACAGGGAGGTGTGACTTGCAGAGGTACCTCTCACAGTGTCACATTCCTGCACAATTCATCTTTTGAGTCGATTCTTCTTTACAAAACAGGGAGGTGTGACCTGTAAGGTGCCTCTCACAGTGTGACATTCCTGCACAATTCTTCTCTTGAGTCGACTCTCCTTTACAAAACACGGAGGGTTGACATTCAGAGGCACCTCTCACAGTGTGACATTCCTGCACAGTTCTTCTTTTCAGTCGACTCTTCACACAAAACTGGGAGGTGTGACCTGCAGAGATACCTCTCACAGTGTGACATTCCTGCAGAGTTTTTCTTTTGAGTTTACTCGTCTTTACAAAACAGGGAGGTGTGACCTGCAAAGGTACCACTCTCAGTGTGCAATTCCTGCACAATTCTTCTTTTGAGTTGACTCTTCTTTACAAAAAAGGGAGGTGTGACCTGCAGAAGTACCTCTCACAGTGTGACATTCCTGCACATTTCTTATTTTGAGTTGACTCTTCTTTACAAAAAAGGGAGGTGTGACCTGCAGAAGTACCTCTCACAGTGTGACATGCTTGCACAGTTCTTCCCTTGAGTCGACTCTTCTTTACAAAACATGGAGGTTTGACCTGCAGTGGTTCCTCTCACAGTGTGACATTCCTGCACAGTTCTTCCCTTGAGTCAACTCTTCTTTATAAAACATGGAGATGTGACCTGCAGAGGTCCCTCTGACAGTGTGACATTCCTACACAGTTATTCTCTTGAGTCGACTCTTCTTTATAAAACAGGGAGGTATGACCTGCAGAGGTACCTCTCACAGTTTGACATTCCTGCACAGTTTCTCTTTTGAGTCGACTCTTCTTTACAAAACAGGGGGGTGTGACCTGCAGAGGTACTGCTGACAGTGTGACATTCCTGCACAGTTCTTCTCTTTAGTCGACTCTTCTTTACAAAACAGGGAGGTGTGACCTGCAGTGGTGCCACTCACAGTGTGATGTTCCTGCACAGTTCTTCTCTTGAGTCGACTCTTCTTTACAAAACAGGGAGGTGTGACCTGCAGAGGTACCTCTCACAGTGTAACATTCCTCCGCAATTCATCTTTTGAGTCGACTCTTGTTTACAAAACAGGGAGGTGTGACCTGCAGTGGTGCCTCTCACAGTGTGACATTCTTGCACAGTTCTTCTCTTGCGTCAACTCTTCTTTATAAAACATGGAGGTGTGAACTGCAGAGGTGCTTCTCACAGTGTGACATTCCTGCACTGTTCTTTTGAGTCTACTCTCCTTTACAAAACAGGGAGGTGAGACCTGCAGATGTACCTCTCATTGTTTGACTTTCCTGCACAGTTTTTCTCTTGAGTTGACTCTTCTTTACAAGATAGGGAGGTGTGACCTTCAGAGGTGCTTCTCACAGTGTGACATTCCTGCACAGACCTTTTTTTGAGTCAACTCTTCTATATTAAACAGGGAAGTGTGACCTGCAGAAGTACCTCTCACAGTGTGACATTCCTGCACAGTTCTCTTTAGTTGACTCATCTTTACAAAACAGGGAAGTGTGACCTGCAGAGATGCCTCTAACAGTGTGACATTCCTACACAGTTCTTCTTTTGAGTGCACTCTTCTTTAGAAAACAGGGAGATGTGACCTGCCGAGGTACCTCTCATACTGTGACATTCCTGCACAGTTCTTCTCTTGCGTCAACTTTTCTTTATTAAACATGGAGGTGTGACCTGCATAGGTGCCTCTCCCAGTGTGACATTCCTGCACCGTTCTTCTTTTGAGTTGACTCTTCTTTACAAATCAGGGAGGTGTGATCAGCAGAGGTACCTCTCACAGTGTGACATTCCTGCCCAGTTCTTCTCTTGAGTCAACTCTTCTTTAAAAATCAGGGAGGTGTGACCTGCAGAGGTACCTCTCACAGTGTGACACTCCTGCACAGTTCTTCTCCTGAGTTGACTCTTCTTTACAAAACAGGGTGATGTGACATGTCGAGGTGCCTCTCACAGTGTGACATTCCTGCACAGATCTTCTTTTGAGTCGACTCTTCTTTACAAAACAGGGAAGTGTGACCTGCAGAAGTACCTCTCACAGTGTGACATTCCTGCACAGTTCTTCTTTTGAGTTGACTCTTCTTTATAAAACAGGGAAGTGTGACCTGCAGAAGTACCTCTCACAGTGTGACATTCCTGCATAGTTCTCTTTAGTTGACTCTTCTTTACAAAACAGGGAAGTGTGCCCTGCAGAGGTGCCTCTCACAGTGTGACATTCCTGCACAGTTCTTCTCTTGAGTGAACTCTTCTTTACAATACAGGGTGGTGTGACCTGCAGAGGTGCCTCTCACAGTGTGACATTAATGCACAGTTCTTCTTTTGAGTCGACTCTTCTTTACAAATCAGGGATGTGTGACCTGCAGAGTTACCTCTCACCATGTGACATTCCTGCACAGTTCTTCTCTTGAGTCGACTCTTTTTTACAAAACAGGGAGGTGTGACCTGCAGAGGTAACTCTCACAGTGTGACATTCCTCCACAATTCATCTTTTGAGTCGACTCTTCTTTACAAAACAGAGAGGTGTGACCAGCAGAGGTGCCTCTCACAGTGTGACATTCCTGCACCGTTCTTCTTTTGAGTCAACTCTTCTTTACAAATCAGGGAGGTGTGATCAGCAGAGGTACCTCTCACAGTGTGACATTCCTGCACAGTTCTTCTCTTGAGTCAACTCTTCTTTACAAATCAGGGAGGTGTGACCTGCACAGGTACCTCTCACAGTGTGGCACTCCTGCACAATTCTTCTCTTGAGCTGACTCTTCTTTACAAAACAGAGAGGTGTGACCTGCAGAGATGCCTCTCACAGTATGACATTCCTGCACAGATCTTCGTTTGAGTTGACTCTTCTTTACAAATCAGGGAGGTGTGATCAGCAGAGGTACCTCTCACAGTGTGACATTCCTGCCCAGTTCTTCTCTTGAGTCAACTCTTCTTTACAAATCAGGGAGGTGTGACCTGCAGAGGTACCTCTCACAGAGTGACATTCCTGCACAGATCTTCTCTTGAGTCAATTCTTCTTTACAAATCAGGGAGGTGTGACCTGCACAGGTACCTCCCACAGTGTGGCACTCCTGCACAGTTCTTCTCTTGAGTTGACCCTTCTTTACAAAACAGGGAGGTGTGACCTGCAGAAGTACCTCTCACAGTATGATATTCCTGCACAGTTCTTTTTTTGAGTCGACTCTTCTTTACAAAACAGGGAAGTGTGACCTGCAGAAGTACCTCTCACAGTGTGACATTCCTGCATAGTTCTCTTTAGCTGACTTTTCTTTACAAAACAGGGAAGTGTGACCTGCAGAGGTGCCTCTCACAGTGTGACATTCCCACACAGTTATTCTTTTGAGTGCACTCTTTTTTACAAAACAGCGAGGTGTGACCTGCAGAGGTGCCTCTCACAGTGAGACATTCCTGCACAGTTCTTCTCTTGAGTCGACTTTTTGTACAAAACAGCGAGGTGTGACCTGCAGAGGCACCTCTCACAGTGTCACATTCCTGCACAATTCATCTTTTGAGTCTACTCTTCTTTAAAAAACAGGGAGATGTGACCTGTAGAGGTGCTTCTCACAGTGTGACATTCCTGCACAGTTCTTCTCTTGAGTCGACTCTCCTTTACAAAACAGGGAGGTGTGACCTGCAGAGGCACCTCTCACAGTGTGACATTCCTGCACAGTTCTTATTTTGAGTCGACTCTTCTTTACAAAAAAGGGAGGTGTGACCTGCAGAGGTACCTCTCACAGTGTGACATTCCCGCACAGGTCTTCTTTTGATTCGACTCTTCTTTACAAAACAGGGAGGTGTGACCTGAAGAAGTACCTCTCACAGTGTGACATTCTTGCACAGTTCTTTCTTGAGTCAACTCTTCTTTACGAAACATGGAGGTTTGATCTGCAGAGGTTCCTCTCGTGACATTCCTGCATAGTTCTTCTCTTGAGTCAACTCTTCTTTACAAACAGGGAGGTGTGACATGCAGAGGGACCTCTCACAGTTTGACATTCCTGCACAGTTTCTCTTATGAGTCGCCTCTTCTTTATAAAACAGGGAGGTGTGACCTGCAGAGGTGCCTCTGACAGTGTGACATTCCTACACAGTTCTTCTCTTAAGTCGACTCTGCTTTGCAAAACAGGGAGGTGTGACCTGCAGAGGTACCTCTCACAATTTGACATTCCTGACAGTTTTTCTTTTGAGTCGACTTTTCTTTACAAAACAGGGAGGTGTGACCTGCAGAGGTACTGCTTACAGTGTGACATTCTTGCACAGTTCTTCTCTTTAGTCGACTCTTCTTTACAAAACAGGGGGATGTGACCTGCAGTGGTGCCTCTGAAAATGTGACACTCCTGCATAGTTCTTCTCTTGAGTCGGCTCTTCTTTACAAAACAGGGAGGTGTGACCTGCAGAGGTACATCTCACAGTATGACATTCTTCCGCAATTCATCTTTTGAGTCGACTCTTGTTTACAAAACAGGGAGGTGTGACCTACAGAGGTGCCTCTCACAGTGTGACATTCCTGCACAGTTCTTCTTTTGCATCAACTCTTCTTTATAAAACATGGAGGTGTGACCTGCAGAGGTGCCTCTCACAGTGTGACATTCCTGCACCGTTCTTCTTTTGAGTCAACTCTTCTTTACAAATCAGGGAGGTGTGACCTGCAGAGGTTCCTCTCACAGTGTGACACTCCTGCACAGTTCTTATCTTGAGTTGACTCTTCTTTACAAAACAGGGTGGTATGACCTGCAGAGGTACCTCTCACAGTGTGACATTCCTGCACAGATCTTTTGAGTCGACTCTTCTTTACAAAACAGGGAAGTGTGACCTGCAGAGGTGCCTCTCACAGTGTGACATTCCTGCACAGTTCTCTTTAGTTGACTCTTCTTTGCAAAACAGGGAAGTTTGACCTGCAGAGGTGCCTCTCACAGTGTGACATTCCTTCACAGTTCTTCTTTTGAGTGCACTCTTCTTTAGAAAACAGGGAGGCATGACCTGCCGAGGTACCTCTCACAATGTGACATTCCTGCACAGTTCTTCTCTTGATTGAACTCTTCTTTACAATACAGGGAGGTTTGACCTGCAAAGTGCCTCTCATAGTGTGACATTAATGCACAGGTCTTATTTTGAGTCGACTCTTCTTTAACATCAGGGATGTGTGACCTGCAGAGTTACCTCTCACAGTGTGACATTCCTGCACAGTTCTTCTCTTGAGTCAACTCTTCTTTACAAAACCGGGAGGTGTGACCTCCAGAGGTACCTCTCACAGTGTGACACTCCTGCACAGTTCTTCTTTTGAGTCGACTCTTCTTTACAAAACAGCGAGGTGTGACCTGCAGAGGTGCCTCTCACAGTGTGACATTCCTGCACAGTTCTTCTTTTGATTCGACTCTTCATACAAAACTGGGAGGTGTGACCTGCAGAGATACCTCTCACAGTGTGACATTCCTGCAGAGTTCTTCTTTTGAGTCAACTCTTCTTTATAAAACAGGGAGGTGTGACATACAGAGGTACCTCTCACAGTGTGACATTCCTGCACAGTTCTTATTTTCAGTCGACTCTTCTTTACAAAAAAGGGAGGTGTGACCTGCAGAGGTACCTCTCACAGTGTGACATTCCTGCACAGTTCTTCTCTTGAGTCAACTCTTCTTTACAAAACAGGGATGTGTGACCTGCAGAGGTACCTCTCACTGTGTGACACTCCTGCACAGTTCTTCTTTTCAGTTGACTCTTCTTTACAAAACATCGAGGTGTGACCTGCAGAGGTGCCTGTCACAGTGAGACATTCCTGCACATTTCTTCTATTGAGTCGACTTTTTTTACAAAACAGGGAGGTGTGACCTACAGAGTTACCTCTCACAGTGTCACATTCATCCACAATTCATCTTTTGAGTTGAGTCTTCTTTACAAAACAGGGAGGTGTGACCTGTAGAGGTGCCTCTCACACTGTGACATTCCTGCACAATTCTTGTCTTGAGTCGACTCTCCTTTACAAAACAGGGAGGGTTGACGTGCAGAGGTACCTCTCAGTGTGACACTCCTGCACAGTTCTTTTTTTGAGTTGACTCTTCTTTACAAAACAGTGAGGTGTGACCTGCAGAGGTGCCTCTTACAGTGAGACATTCCTGCACAGTTCTTCTCTTGAGTCGACTTTTTTTACAAAACAGGGAGGTGTGACCTGCAGAGGTACCTCTCACAGTGTCACTTTCCTGCACAATTCATCTTTTGAGTCGACTCTTCTTTACAAAACAGGGATGTGTGACCTGTAGAGGTGCCTCTCACAGTATGACATTCCTGCACAATTCTTGTCTTGAGTTGACTCTCCTTTACAAAACAGGGAGGGTTGATGTGCAGAAGCTCCTCTCACAGTGTGACATTCCTGCACAGTTCTTCTTTTGTGTCAACTCTTCATACAAAACTGGGAGGTTTGACATGCAGAGATACCTATCACAGTGTAACATTCCTGCAGAATTCTTCTTTTGACTTGAATCATCTTTACAAAACAGGGAGGTGTGACCTGCAAAGGTACCTCTCACAGTGTGCCATTCCTGCACAGTTCTTCTTTTGAGTCAACTCTTCTTTATAAAACAGGGAGGTGTGACATGCAGAGGTACCTCTCACAGTGTGACATTCTGCACAGTTCTTATTTTGAGTCGACTCTTCTTTACAAAACAGGGAGGTGTGACCTGCAGAGGTACCTCTCACAGTGTGACATTCTTGCACAGTTCTTCTCTTGAGTCAACTCTTCTTTACGAAACATGGAGGTTTGACCTGCAGAGGTTCGTCTCACTGTGTGACACTCCTGCACAGTTCTTCTTTTCAGTTGACTCTTCTTTACAAAACATTGAGGTGTGACCTGCAGAGGTGCCTCTCACAGTGAGACATTCCTGCACAGTTCCTCTCTTGAGTCGACTTTTTTTACAAAACAGGGAGGTGTGACCTGCAGAGGTACCTCTCACAGTGTGCCATTCCTGCACAGTTCTTCTTTTGAGTCAACTCTTCCTTATAAAACAGGGAGGTGTGACATGCAGAGGTACCTCTCACAGTGTGACATTCCCGCACAGGTCTTCTTTTGATTCGACTCTTCTTTACAAAACAGGGAGGTGTGACCTGCAGAAGTACCTCTCACAGTGTGACATTCTTGCACAATTCTTGTCTTGAGTCGACTCTCCTTTACAAAACAGGGAGGGTTGACGTGCAGAGGTACCTCTCACAGTGTGACACTCCTGCACAGTTCTTTTTTTGAGTTGACTCTTCTTTACAAAACAGCGAGGTGTGACCTGCAGAGGTGCCTCTCACATTGAGACATTCCTGCACAGTTCTTCTCTTGAGTCGACTTTTTTTACAAAACAGGGAGGTGTGACCTGCAGAGGTACCTCTCACAGTGTCACTTTCCTGCACAATTCATCTTTTGAGTCTACTCTTCTTTACAAAACAGGGAGGTGTGACCTGTAGTGGTGCCTCTCACAGTATGACATTCCTGCACAATTCTTGTCTTGAGTCAACTCTCCTTTACAAAACAGGGAGGGTTGATGTGCAGAGGCTCCTCTCACAGTGTGACATTCCTGCACAGTTCTTCTTTTGTGTCAACTCTTCATACAAAACTGGGAGGTTTGACATGCAGAGATACCTATCACAGTGTGACATTCCTGCAGAATTCTTCTTTTGACTTGAATCATCTTTACAAAACAGGGAGGTGTGACCTGCAAAGGTACCTCTCACAGTGTGCCATTCCTGCACAGTTCTTTTTTTGAGTCAACTCTTCTTTATAAAACAGGGAGGTGTGACATGCAGAGGTACCTCTCACAGTGTGACATTCCTGTACAGTTTTTATTTTGAGTCGACTCTTCTTTACAAAAAAGGGAGGTGTGACCTGCAGAGGTACCTCTCACAGTGTGACATTCCTGCACAGGTCTTCTTTTGATTTCACTCTTCTTTACAAAACAGGGAGGTGTGACCTGCAGAAGTACCTCTCACAGTGTGACATTCTTGCACTGTTCTTCTCTTGAGTCGATTCTTCTTTACGAAACATGGAGGTTTGCCCTGCAGAGGTTCCTCTCACAGTGTGACATTCCGGTACAGTTCTTCTCTTGAGTCAACTCTTCTTTACAAACAGGGAGGTGTGACATGCAGAGGTACCTCTCACAGTTTGACATTCCTGCACAGTTTCTCTTTTGAGTCGACTCTTCTTTACAAAACAGGGAGGTGTGACCTGCAGAGGTACCACTCACAGTGTGACATTCCTGCACAGTTCTTCTCTTTAGTCAACTCTTCTTTTTAAAACATGAAGATGTAACCTGTAGAGGTGCCTCTGACAGTGTGACATTCCTACACAGTTCTGGGCACTGATACAGTGTAACTGCTGTGACACATTCACATGGTATTCTTGATGTGGGCATGCTACACAATGTTCTCAGCATGCTCATGGTGGTCGCACCACTGGACACTGACACAGTGCAACTGCTGTGATATCCTACCATAGTATGGTAGCTGTGGGCATGTTAACTACTGTTCTCAGCACCCTCATGATGGCTGCAGGACTGGGCACTGATACAGTGTTACTGCTGTGACACAGTACAATAGTAGGCCAGCTGTGGGAATGTTACATACTGTTCTCAGCACCCTCATGGGAGCCACAGCACTGGACATTGATACAGTGCAACTGCTGTGATACAGTACCATAATATGCTAGCTGTGGTCATACTGCATACTGTTCTCAGCACCTTCATGGTGGCTGCAGTACTGGGCAGTGATACAGTGAACTGCTGTGAGACAGTCCCATAGTATGTTAGCTGTGGGCATGCTACATACTGTTCTCAAAACAATCATGGTGGCCACAGTACTGGGCACTGATACAGTGTAACTGCTGTGACACAGTCACATACTATGTTATCTATGGGCATGCTGCATACTGTTCTCAGCACTCTCATGGTGGCTGCAGCACTGGGCACTGATACAGTATAACTGTTGTGACACAGTCCTATAGTATGCTAGCTGTGGGCATGCTGCATATTGTTCTCAGCAACAGCATGATGGCTACAGCACTGGGCACTAATGCAGTGTAACTGCTCTGACACAGTCCACAGTATGCTTGCTGTGGGCATGCTGCATTCTTTTCTCAGCACCCTCATAGTGGCTGCAGAACTGGGCACTGATGCATTGTAACTGCTGTGACACAGTCTCACAGTATGCTAGCTGTAGGCATGCTACATACTGTTCTCAGCACCCTCATGATGGCCACAGCATTGACACTGATACAGTGTAACTGCTGTGACACAGTTCCACATTATGTTATCTGTGGGCATGCTACATACTGTTCTCAACACCCTCATGGTGCCACAGCACTGGGCATTGATACAGTGTAACTGCTGTGACACAGTCCCACATTATGCTAGCTGTGGGCATGCTACATATTGTTGTCAGCATCCTCATGGTGGCCACAGCATTGGCACTGATACAGTGTAACTGCTGTGACACAGTTCCACATTATGTTATCTGTGGGCATGCTACATACTGTTCTCAGCACCCACATGCTGGCTACAATACTGGGCACTGATACAGTGTAACTGCTGTGACACAGTCTCACAGTATACTAGCTGTTGGCATGCTACATACTGTTCTCAGCACCCTCATGGTCACCACAGCACTGGGCACTGCTGCACTATAACTACTGTGACACAGTCCTACAGCATGCTAGCTGTGGACATGCTACATACTGTTCTCAGCATCCTCATGGTGGCCACAGCACTGGGCACTGATACATTGTAACTGCTGTGACACAGTCCAACTGTATGGTAGCTGTGAGCATACTGCATACTGTTCTCAGCACCCTCATGGTGGCCACAGCACTGGGCACTGATACAGTGTAACTGCTGTGACACAGTCCCACAACATGCTAGCTGTAGGCATGCTACATACTGTTCTCAGCACCCTCATGGTGGCCACAGCACTGGGCACTGATACAGTGTAACTGCTGTGACACATTCCCACAGTATGCTAGCTGTGGGAATGCTGCATACTGTCAGCATCCTCATGGTGGCCAAAACATTGGGCACTGTGATAGTGTAACTGCTGTGACACAGCCCCACAGTATATCTGTGGCATACTACATACTGTTCTCAGCACCCTCATGGTGGCCACAGCACTGGGCATGGATGCAGTGTAACTGCTTTGATACAGTCCCATAGTATGCTAGTTGTGGGCATGCTACATACTGCTGTCAGCACCCTCATGGTGGCCACAGCACTGGGCACTGAAAGAGAGTGCAACTGATTTGACACAGTCCCACAGTATGCTAGCTGTCAGCATGCTACACATTGTTATCAGCCCTCTCATTGTGGCCATAGCACTGGGCATTGATTCAGTGCAACTGGTTTGACACAGTACCACAGTATGCTTGCTGTGGGCATGCTACACACTGCTCTCAGCACTGTCATAGTTATCACAGTGCTGAGCACTGATACAGTGTAACTTCTGTGGCACAGCCCCACAGTATGCTAGCTCTGGGCATGATACACACTGTTTGCAGCACCCTCATGGTGGCCACAGCACTATGCACTGATACAGTGTAACTACTGTGGCACAGTAACATAGTATGCTAGCAGACAGCATACTACACACACTTCTCACCATGAGGGTGCTGAGAACAGTGTGTGCCATAATGTGCTAGGTGACGGCATGCTACATACTCTCCCTAGCACCCTCGGGGTAGCCACAGCACTGGGCACTGACAGTGTAACTGCTGTGGCACAGTCTTGTAGTATGCTAGCTGTGGGCATGCTACACACATTTCTCAGCACCCTTATGGTGGCCACTGCACTAGGCACTGATACAGTGTAACTGATGTGGAACAAACCCATAGTATGCTAGCTGTGCACATGGTTAACACTGTTCTCAGCACTCTCATGGTTGCCACAGCACTGGGCACTGATACAGTGTAACTGCTGTGACACAGTCCTGTAGTATGCTAGCTGAACACATGCTACATACTGTTGTCAGCACCCTCATGGTGGCCACAGCACTGGGCACTGATAAAGTGTAACTGCTGTAACACCGTTCCATAGTATGCTTGTTGTGGGCATGCTACATATTGCTCTCAGTGTCCTCATGGTGGCCACAGTAATGGGCACTGATACATGATATGGTAGTTGTGGGCATGCTAGTCATGCTTAGTGTCCATCAAACTTGTGCAGAGTGCATAATCTGTGCTAAGTCTGCTGGATGACCAATATCCCACATAGCATGTCGTGTTCAGCATGTATATATGGCACAGTGTGCTATTTATTACTCAGCAATGCTGTGACTTAACCACCCTCCTGACAAGACTGCTTCCTGTCCTGACTGTTGTCTGTGTCCTGTCAAGTTGCCCACCCAAAGGACTGCATCCTGTCCTGGCTGTTCTCTGTGCCCTGTCAAGCTAACCCCTCCAGTGGGACTGCAACCTCATTTCTTGGCCTCTGTATCCTGTCAGGTTGACCTCCTCAACATAATTGAGCATGTCCTGCCTGCCCCTGCTGCCCTGACACATTGTGTGCCACTAAAATTGCCAATCCCCTGTCTCTGTCATACCCTGTGAGTATCACTCTGATATAAAATACTGCACTATGAAAAGGATTGCTGCTTCCTTGTACACTTATGTGGTCACTGCAACACTGAGATGTATTACCAGTTGACCTAACTGATGTCAGTTTGCCTATACGACAGTTCATTCTGATAGCCACTATATTCTAATTGGGTATGTATGGAGATAGTAACCTGGCTTCCAACCAACATGTAACTAAATTCCACAGCAGGACTAGCCACCCAATGCTGTGTACCTTTCTCTAGATAATTATCACTGTTAAAGTGACACCCCAACCCCATGTGCAGAACTGGAGAATGGGGTTGTGAATGGATGGATGGGTTTTAACTAAGGTAGCAAGGAAATCATAAAGTGTTACTCGACTTTTGTGCAATGACATGGTATCTAGGTCCATGGATCTCATTGCTCCACTATATTCAGCCATCATCAAGTCCATCATTAAGTACAGTTCCCCCTTCTCAATGTACCTGACCAGGCATGTGCAACAACTGGAATGTCCAAAGGGGTGCCTCAAAAAAAGAATACAAGATGTAAACAACGTGTCCTATGCAGTTCGCCTCAAAGCCCTATCTCTATAGTTTGTTTTCTATGGAGTGTAGAGAGGTGATCTATGCCTGACATACAAGGCATCCTTGGATACTACTCTGATGGACCTTTTGCATATCTGCAAAATGAATAGCATCAGGATTAATTGAGCTGCATCTTTAAACTTCAGTTCTGACATAGTAGACATTGGAAGGACAAGTATATGTCTCAAAGAAATCCTAACTGGAGCAGACTTCCCATCCATGTGAACTAGAGTTCTTCCCTAACCCTGTTCAACAGAACTCTGGATCAGTGGATGGGAAATTAGGAATACACCCTGGGTCTAGCACCTACATCTTTAATGGACAGAGTCAACCTGTAAATCATGCCCTAGTTATAATATACCCCTTAAAATAACATGTAGGGCACATAGGTCGGTTCATAGGTAGGTATAAGGCTATCTGTCTGAAGGTATTTATAAGCCTAGCCAGAATGTGTTGGCTTTTGCTGCCCCCTTAAATTAGTTTCCTGTGCCTCTGTCCAGCAGAGCCATTGAAGTGATCCCCAGGGTAAACTTTCTGTTTCCCATCCACTTGTCAAGGTTCCTCTTGAAGAGTGTTAGCGAGGAGCTCTGCTTAATGTAGATTGGAATTTTGTTCCAGAGCATGGGAAGTCTATGGGACAGGAATCTATCCCTCCAACGTGTCCTATTTATTGTTGTGGTGAGGTTTAGATCCCTAGAGCATGTAACTCGAGGGGATATGGTTTTCCTTAGGTGGAGCATGTCCATCAATTCTGGGTTAGACATGGCCTTGTATGTCAGGCAGAGATCACCTCTGAGTAGGCAGTATGCAACAGAGTACAGCTGGAGTTTCTTAAGTCGAGCTGCATAGGGCATCTGTTTGAGGCCAGTGATCCTCTTGGTGAGGTACTTCTGTGCTCTTTCCAGCTGTTGCAGGTGTCTTGTAAGGTACATCCCAAATGGGGCATTGTACTCTATGATGGGTCTGATGAGTGATGCGTAGAGGGGCACAATGACCTCTTTTGATCTGGATGCAAACCCTTTTGTGATTAGGTGGGCTACATAGAAGGATTTTCTAACCACTTTGGCAATGTGATTATAAAAGGAGAGATTACTATCTACTTGGGTCCAAAGATCTCTTATTACATCTTCCGTATTTAGTGGACTACCACCTATGTGATAGTTTGTGGGTATTTTGTTTTTTCCAAAGGGGATGACTATGCACTTTTGGCATTTAGCTTGAGGTCATGGTTTTGACACCAGGTATCTATCTCAGTGAGACCCTTTTGGAGGATGTCTGTGTCAGCCGGAGAGTCAATTATAGCCCCTAGTTTGGAATCGTCTGTGAACTTGGTCAGCCACAGTCCTCCTGTGCTTGCCTGTATCTCTGAGAAGTATATGCTGAACAGGAGGGGCCCTAGGACTGAGCCCTGGGAAATGCCACTTGCATTTGGTTTAGAGTCAGAACTAGCTCATGCAACTCTTACCATTTGGTTTCTGTCCACGAGCCAGTTGGCAACCCATCTCATGACACAGAGGTTTATGTTCAGGCTGATGAGCTTGTCTATAATATCAGAATAGGGAATGGTGTCGAAGGACTTTGCGAGGTCTAGGTAGGCTGTGAAGACCACCTTTCCCTCATCTATAGCCTAGAAACTGTCTCAAAGATGTCCACCAGGTTTAGGAGGCATGATATGCCCTTAACAAAGCCAAACTGGGTAGGGTCCAGTGTTTGGCGGCTCCCAATGTCTCTGTTAATGAGATCCATGATGATGCACTCCATAGCCTTGCAGAACAAGCTAGTCAGGCTTATAGGGCAATAGTTCCTGGGGTCTGTTGTGGCTCCACCTTTCTGAAGCAGAATAAACATTGCTGTGTGCCACTCTATGGGCATGTAGCCTGTGGAGAGGCTGAGTTTGAACAGCGTGTTTAGGTGAGGGGTTAGTTCATTTTTGAGCTTGTGTAGGACGCAGCCTGGGACACCGTCCGGTCCCATTGATGCTGTGTTTTTGGCTTTTGAGAGGGCTGTTTTAACCTGAGTGTCTGTGATTTCAGGGGCACTACATTCTTCTGGAATGGGTATGGGCCTTTTTGGGGGTGGGGGGGGTGATGTTTGCACTGAACCTGTCTGCCAGGATGTTGGCGATATCGGTCGGTTCAGTGTATTTTATGACATTTTGCACTAACTCCGAGCAGATCTGAGAATTGCCACTTAGATTTTTAACATAGCTAAAGAATGCCTTGTGGTTATCTTTGGTGTCCTTGGCAATTTTTCTTTCGAAGCTATCCTTGGATAATTTTATTAGAGATCATAGTTTCTTGCAAATACTTATCAAGGATGTCTTCCCTTCTTAGGATTTTACTCTTTTCTGTACTAGTTTCCTCATTCTATTGTATAGCTTGTTTATGGCAGGGGTCCACCAGACTGGTTTCCTTTTTTTTTGGAGGAGTAAGTCTTGGTTTTGCTTGGGATAGCATGATCCATGTATTCTTGTAGGTGTCCATAGAGTGCATTAGTAAAGGATTTTGCAGCTTGAGCGGCATTATCCATTAGTATGGGGGCTTTGAAACTTTCCACCTTGGTCTTAAGTAACATGAAGTTTGCTTTTGAAAAGTTTTTCACCGTGGTTTCTTTAACTGGGAGTGGGGGCCGGAATGTAGATCTCTAGAGTGATTAGTTTATGGTCAGATCTAACCAGTGAGGGGTTGACCTCTGGTGTGGAACACCGGTCGCCCATGTTGGTGATGACCAGGTCCAATATGTTGTCATCTCTGGTGGGGGTGTTGACCACTTGATCCAGGGCATTTGAGTTTATAAATTCTAGGAAATGTTGGGCAAGGGAGTTAGTACTTGAATAGTTCTCCCAGTTAATGGTTGGGTAATTGAAATTACCCAATATCAGGGTGTTTGGTAGGGCCTTTATGTTTCCCAGTGTTTCCATAAATGCAGAATGGGGGTCCTGGGACATGGTGGGTGATCTGTAGCAAGCTACAGTTTGAAATGCAGTTTTGCCAGTTGTTAGTTGCACGTGGATGATCTCTGAAGCATTGTGCTGTGCCACTAACCTGGAGGTGTGGATATCCTTGATGAATATGGATACACCCCCGCCTTTTGTATTTTGATCCGAGTTTTGTGGTCAGAATGTATGGTATGAGTTGTAGCCTGGTAGTGCTGGGGTGCTCTCTGGAGCCTTAAACCAGGTTTCTGTTACTGCACATTATATCAGTTTCCTCCATACTGAAGAGTGCCTCAAGCGTGCATTTTGATGTTTAGACGTCTGGCATTGAGTATCATTACCCTTAGTTTTTTGTTACTTGTGCTATTTATGTTGGTGGGTTTGTCTTTTGAGCCTTGCCTAAAAAGCACTATGGGGTGGCAAGAGCCTTGACTAGTATTCGAAAGCCTAAGGATGACAGGTGCAAGCTGTCTCTAGCAAAGCAGATGGCTTGTCGAGCATGTAATCCCAGGCTGACAGACTGGATCCCCTTTAAATGACACCAGAAGCTTAGCCAATTGTTGAAATTGATCATTTTTTTCTTTATACTGAGGTATTATTCTTGGTGAGGGTAGGATGCTACTCAGGGTCAGGGTAATACCGGCCTGGACTACATGATCAGAGAGCTCTTCCATGTCTCTTTTCATGTAGTCCAGGGAGGTATGGCTCAGGTCATTCACACCAACATGGACAACGACAGAGTCATATTTGTACTTGTTCTGGAATGACCTGAGTGCTTGTGTTATGTGGCGGATCCTGGCACCCAACAGGCAGCTAACAGTAACCTTCTCCTTGTTCAGCCTAGTGAGTGGGACGTCAATATGCCTGACTATAGAGTTACCTATTACTAGTTTGTTGGGTATGTTATTTTGACTTAAGGGCTGTGAATGCATGGCACACTGGTTTTGTGAAGTATGTGTTTCATGGTTTGTGTTGGGGGTGGAGGTTGCTTGGATGTCTGCTTTGGAGGTGTCTGTTGCTTTTGAAGATTTTTATTTAGAGCCTCCAAGTATGTTTTCATGTACTTATGTGTGTCTTTTGCTGGTGCTGGTTTCATAGGTCTATCTGAGACTGGTGGTGTGATGCAAGTAATTTCTTTCTCCTCTTGACTGTCTGGGTCCAGTCTTGGGTTGAGAGATCTTAGCCTCCAGTTTGGCTGTATAATTGCATCTCTCGCATGTATTAGTGCTTGGTGGTAGGAGGAGAGGGTTGTCTGTGTACATGAGGCAGTTGTAACATTGCCTCAAAATGCCCAGATTCACCAGTTGGACTGAAGAGTACACCTGAAACTGCCCTTTGGACATGCCTGGATAGGTACAGTGAACTGTTTTACTGACTGGATGGTAAGGTCGAATAGTGAGTCTTGTCCTTCTCTGCAGTATGGGGGGGTCTAATGCTAAGGTTTATTAGTGCTTGCTATGAGTTTTGAGCAAGCACCGGGCTGAGAAGTGAATGGTTTGAGTGCTTAAGTTGAATGTTTGTCTAGTTCCAAGGGAAAAATTGAAGAGTAGACTATGTGGAGCTGGGAATAGTTATACCCTAGCTAACCGGTGCTGCCCAGCTCGCAAAACTGCGCAAATACGGGTTTTATATCAGGGAAATGGAAGAGATAGAAATTAGCCCAAAATGGCCAATACACTACTACTTTCTGGGTGGAAACCACTCCTCCAGGGACAGATAGGCTGCTCAAAGCTCCCCTCTCTCACAGGTGAACAGAGAAACTTCCTTCTATCGAAGTAAGGTATGGGCAAACACAAAAACTTGAAACACAGCCCTGAATTCAGCACTAACCTGAAAACTGGACTATACTAGCTTAGAAAGGCAGGAAAACAAGTTTTTTTTTTCAGAAAATAAAGCAGATATAATCAAAAAAACACTTTAAATGCACAGAAATGGCTATCACTATACTAGCTTTCGCTCAACGTTTTCTGGAATTCATAAATTCCAACGCCTTGGATCAACTTATTCACACCCCCACCAGGGGCAGCAATATCCCAGACCTGGTCATTACCAACATGGGCAACTGGTGTTCCACACCAGAGGTCAATTCCTTGTTGGTCAGATCCAACCACAAGCTAATCACCCTAGACATCCACATCCCACCCCCACCCCCAATTAGGAAAACCACCATAAAAAACTTCTCCAAAGCCAACTTCACACTTCTTAAAACAGAAGTTACAAACTTCATGACACCCATGCAGATGGACAATAAAGGTACGACTGCTGAATCCTACACAAATGCACTTTATAAGCACTTACATTAGTGCATGGATCATGCTATCCCTAATAGTACCAAGATGCTATCCTCCAAAAAAAGGAAGGCAATTTGGTGGTCCTCTGCCATAAATAAACTCTACAACAGAAGAAAGAAACTGTAGCAAAAAAAGAGTAAAATCCCATGACTGGAGGAACTCCCTGGTCAACCTCAGTAAGAAGCTGAGATCCCTCATAAAATCCTCCAAAGCAAGTTACAAAAACAAAATTGCCACTGACTCTAGACAACCACAAAGCATTCTATAGCTATGTCAAGAATCCCAATGGCAACACTCAGATCTGCTGTGAGTTACAGCACAGTGGCACTAAATATACAGAACCAACTGATATTGCCAACATCCTAGCAGATAGGTTCAGTGCTAACTTTACACCCCCCTCTCACCCCCTACAGGGCCCAGCTCTATACCGGAAGAATGCAAAGTTCCTGTAATCATGGCTGCACAGGTAAAAAACACACTCTCCAAAGCCAAGAACACAGCATCCATGAGACCTGACAATATCCCAGGCTGCATTCTACACAAACTACAGAATGAGCTGGCATCCTACCTAAGTACAATGTTCAATCATAGCCTCACCTCAGGCTTTGTGCCCACTGAATGGTGCACTGCAACGGTTATCCCACTCCACAAAGGGGGAGCCACGACGGACCCTGGGAACTACCACCCCATTAGCCTGATGAGCCTGGTCTGCAAGGCCATGGAACATATCATCATGGAACTCATAAACAAAGACATTGGTAATCTCCAAACTCTGAAACCCACCCAGTTCGGGTTTGTAAAAGGCAGATCATGTCTCGTAAACCTGATTGACTTCTTTGAAGTGGTCACCAAAGCCATAGATGAGAGTAAGGTGGTTCACACAGCTTACTAGATCTCGCCAAGGCTTTTGACACCATCCCCCACTCTGGAATTATAGATAAGCTTACTGAACTATGCATAAATCCCTATGTCACAAGATGGGTTGCCAACTGGCTCACGGACAGAACCCACACTGTGAAAGTAGCAGACTCCAAATTCGACTTCAGACCAGTGACAAGTGGAGTACCACAGGGTTCAGTCCTGGGTCCTCTCCTGTTTGGTATCTACTTCTCTGAAGTACAAGCTAACACAGAAGGTCTTTGGCTAACAAAGTTTGCAGATGACTGCAAACTAGGAGCCATAATCAAAACTCTTGACGATGTGGACATACTACAAAAGGGCCTCAATGAGACAGATGCCTGGTGTCAAAGCCATGGCCTGAAGCTCAATGCCAAAAAGTGTATTGTCATCCCCTTTGGTAAAAACTCTGTACCCATGAACTACCACATAAGTGGTAGTCTACTTAACACCAAAAGTGTGATAAGAGACCTTGGGACACAGGTGGACAGTAGTCTCTCCTTTGATAATCACATCACCACAGTGGTCAGGAAATCCTTCTATGTGGCTCACCTCAACACAAAATGTTTCTCATCCAGAAAAAAAGAGGTCATTGTTCCCCAATACTCATCACTCATTAGACCCATTATAGAGTACAATGCCCCTTTTGGTATGTACCTTAAAAGACATCTACAACAACTGGAAAGGCCACAGAAATACCTCACAACGTGGATTACTGGCCTCAAACAGATGCCCTACGCAGACCGTCTAAAAAAACTCTAGGTTTATTCCATCGCATATCGCCTACTCAGAGGCAATCTCTGCCTGACATACAAAGCTATGTCAAACCTAAAGCTGTTGGACATGCTCCACTTAAAGAAATTCAAATTTCTCCGAGCTACACGCTCTAGGGACCTAAACCTTGTCACCATAATAAACAGAACATGCTGGAGGGATAGATTCCTGTTCCAGAGACTTCCCATACTCTTGAACAGACTACCTATCTATGTCAAACAGAGCTCCTCATTAGCACTCTTCAAGAAAAATCTTGATGATTGGATGGGAAATAGGAAATTCACCCCAGAGATCACTTCTGTGGCTCTGCTCGATAGCGGTACAGGAAAAATTTTTTTGGCTAGGCTTATATAGGCCCTAGGGCTAATAGCCTAGTACCTACCTATGAACCTATGAACCTATCACATTTGAATGTGTAGCCTACGACAGTTAGACAGGTAATTTAAACACAAAAACATCTTTGTTAAAGTGCAGGCAGTAAAATAAGTACAATACGTAGCTATAACAAGCTTTTTAAATCACAGAAACTCTAAAAATCGGCGTTTTAGGCATTATTAGATAAAGACAGCAAGAAAATACAGAAAAATGCAGAAAAATGATACTTCATCACTTCAAAGTCCCTCTTTTGTCTCTCTGCTGCTTTAGAACTCTGCAGGGCACCAGACAGGAGCTTGCTGAGCTGTATACAAGTGCAAAAACCTCGCAAATGTGGGTTTTATAGCAGGGAAATTAAAGAGATAGAAATTAGCCCAAAATAGCCAATAAATTACTAATTACTGGGCTGAAACCACTCCTCCAGGGACAGATAGGTTGCTCAAAGATCTGTTCTCTTACAGATGAACAGAGAAACTTCCTTCTATCCAAGTAAGATATGGGCAAACACAGAAACTTGTAACACAGCCCTGAATTCAGCATTAACCTGAAAACTGGACTATACTAGCTTAGAAAGGCAAGAAAACAAGTATTTTTTTTTCAGAAACTAAGGCAGATACAATCTTAAACGTGCGTGATACAAATGGGATGCTTGGCTCCACTTATAAAGGCCCCAGTGTTTGTTAACCTAGTATACATCTATGAACATGTGATTCCCTGTGCTTTTCAATGTGACATGGTCTCCCATGAACTGGAGACTATAGTTTTTGTCATGTTAAATGCAACTTATAGCATGGTTATTATTCTAATGAGGTGAAGTGGCATGGGTGTCTTTGAACTACTGTATTAGCAAGATGAGTTATCACCCCTACCCTGTAATACCAGGCCAGCTCTTGTTCATTTATGGTCTAGGAGGTGACATAGGCTGCACATGCATGTAAAGACTGGTTGTGCTGATGTCACTTTGCATCATGCTACTGAATATGGGCATCACACTGCTGTTACAAGGGATTGTTATACCCTGTTGACCATCCAGCTTGTTCATTGGCCAGGATGTCATATAGTATGTGTGCGTGTGTGTAAGTGTGTGTGTGTGTGTGTGTCTGTGTCTGTGTGTGCATGTGTATGGGTGTGCATGCGCATGTTTGTGTGTGTGTGTGTGTGTGTGTGTGTGTGTGTGTGTGTGTGTGTGTGTGTGTGTGTGTGTGTGTGTGTGTGTGTGTGTGTGTGTGTGTGTGTGTGTGTGTGTGTGTGTGTGTGTGTGTGTGTGCATGTGTGTGTGTGTGCCTGTGTGTGTATGTGTGAGTATGTGCATGTGTATGTGTGTGTGTGCCTGTGTATCTGTCAGTGTGTGTGTGTGTGTGTGTGTGTGTGTGTGCATGCTCTTGTGTGCATGTGTGCATATGTGTGCGTGTGTGTGCGTGAGCGCGTGTGTGTGTGTGTGTGTGTGTGTGTGTGTGTGTGTTGCTGTGTGCCTGTGTTTGTGTGTGTGTGCATGTGTGTGAGCCTTAGCTTCATTTTGCATTATACTATTCACTATGTGCCTTATGCTACAGTTAATGGTCATTGAACTGCCCTGCATATCAAGTTGTTTTCACTGTGTGAGTGGATGGGCACTCTGATTACCATTGTTCTCCTAGAGTGACTGGACATAGGGACATAGGAACTAGAGTGACTGGAGATAGGGACATAGGAACAATCCTAGGCAAGCAATCACTGGGATCAAAGGATGCCTTGACATATACATCTTTAAGTAGACACCCTTAGAAGAATTTATTATCCTTTTCAAGCTCTTAATAATGCTCATCTGACATGGACTCAGCAGGAATATACTATGGCAGAGTTTCTACATACTGCAGCAGGGACTTAAAGATATTTTTACACCTGCTGCTCTGGGACCATCGGGGACACCTGCTGGTAGACGATGAGGGCCTGCTTTTTAAAGCAAATGCCTAGCACCAGCTTGCCAGGACAGTGAGTGATGCTGAAATCACTCAGATCTTCTCTGAAACTAGAAACAAGACATTAGAGAAGCAGATCCACCATTTTTGTAGGCATTCTGTTCCTGTTTTGTCAATGTACAGTACTCATTACCATTTGTTTACAGTTTCCAACACCACTGCTGATCAAATAGAAAGTATAGTTGGGTATACTTATCATAAATGTAGATGTTCGAGTGTATTCACTGTTGCAGTCATCACCTGTGGGTTATGCCTGCTGTGGTAGCCCTCAGCCAGCCAGAATACCAGAGTCAATGTTTTTCTGCATAGGCTGCTGTTGCTTGCTGCCTGACATCAGGACGTCAGTGCTATAAATAGGCAGCCAACACCATTACATCAGTTTTTCTTGCCCTAACCAGTCAGAGGCCCAAGTAAATATGGTAAAGTTGTCTTGGTGGCTAAAAACCACCATTGCAAACGTATGTCTCCTTAAAGAAAGAAGGTATAAGGGGGACGGAGAGTGGGAAACCAGGACTGCAACAGTGAATACACTCGAACAGCTACATTAAGTGAACAAAACTGTACTATGTTCTTCATGTTTCACTGTTGCAGTCATCACCTGTGGGAGGATTCCCAAAGCTGAGGGGGAGTAGGATTAGTAAAATACCTAGGAATGGGTCAGCATGCCCTGCAGAACTGCAGAGTCAAACCCTGCCCTAGCCTTAGAAAACAGAGGTAGGTGGTAATGCTCTGTAAAGATATGGACAGAAGTCCAGGTAGCAGCTTCCAGGATGTCAGTGGTGGGACCTCCACTGAGGAATGCTGTGGAAGTGGAGGCTGCCCTAGTGGAATGGGTTTGAATAGACTTGGGGGGGGTTCCCATACAATCTGTAGCAGAAATGAATACAGTGTGATATCCATTTGGAAATGGTTTGTTTGGAAATGGGCTTCCCCCCTGCCCCTGGGGCAAAGCTGACAAGTAGTTGGTCTGTTTTCCTGAAGGGTTTAGTATGGTCCAGATAGTATTTGAACTGTCTGTGCATGTCTAGTGAGTACAGAATTCTTTCCCCCTTGTTTTGAGGGTTAGGAAAGAAGGTGGGTAGATGTATGGCCTAGTTGAGAGTTACATTACATATCACCTTGGTCATAAAGGAGGGATTAGTCCTCAGGTAGACCCTGTCTACATGGAAGATGATGAAGGGCTCAATGGCCATTAGTGCCTGAAGTTCTGAAACCATTCTGGCTGAGGTGATAGCTAGGAGAAAAGCAGTCTTCCAGGAGAGGTATCTTAGTTCTTTGGAAGCAGCAGGTTCGAAGGGAGGTAAAGTTAGTTTTTCCAAAACATAATTCAGGTCTCAGGCTGGAGTGGGTGGCCTTCTGAAAGGTCTGATATTAGAAGCCCCTCTGAAGAATTGTTTAATCAAAGGATGGGAGAACAGGGGCTGTTCTGTATAAAAATGAGCTGAAATGGCTGAGGCATGGATTTTAATAGAGGGGAAGGAGAGGCCACTATTAAGTAGCTCTGCTAGGTAGTCCAGGATAAGAGGGATGGAAGGTTGTGAGGTATTGCCCACTATCAACTGGCTCCAGGAGCAGAATCTTTTCATTTTCCTGCATAAGATTTTCTGGTGCTGGGCCTTTTGGCCTCTGTGATAATGTCTAGAACCTGTTTGCTTAACAGGGGTCCCTTGCTTGCTTTTAGAGTATTAGCCATGCTGATAGTTTGAGAGTCTGCAAGTCTGCGTTAAGAGGTCTGAGATCAGGAGAAGATGCCTGGGAGGCTGTAAGGTCAGGATGCATAGTAAGGGGTACCAATGTTGTCTGGGTCAATCTGGAGCAATGAGGATGGCCTTTGGTCTCACCTCCCTTATTTTGATCAGTACCTTTGGAATAAGAGGCAGAGGAGGGAATGCGTACACAAAGATGGTGTTCCAGGGGATGGTCAAGGCATCCACTTTCCACACTAGGTACAGATTTTTTTCAGCCTGATGGGTGAGATGCAAAGCAAAGAGATCCACCTCTGGAGTTCACCATGCTTTGTAAAAAGATTTGTCTGTGGAGTTGCTATTCGTGAGGGTCCAGTAAGTTTCTGCTTAAGTGATCTGCCAGGGTGTTGTTGATCCCTGGTAGGTATTGGGCTATCTGGTGTAGTCCCATAGAAGAGACTGTCAGCCAGAGGTTCATGGCTAGCCTGCACAGAGGGTAAGATTGAGTCCCTCCCTGTTTGTTGATGTACCATATTACTGTGGTGTTGTCTGTTTTGATAAGGAGAACCCCTGGCTTGAGATGGGGTTTGAAGGATGTCAGAGCCTTTTGTACTGCCATAATTTCCTTCTGGTTGATGTTAAGGGAAGGTGCTGGGCATCCCAAAGACCTTGGGTACACCTGCCTTCTAGGAGAGCGCCCCAAGCTATGTCTGAGGCGTTGGCGCTAATGGTCTGCCCAGTTGGGCGGAAGGTGAAGGAAAGACCCTTGGTCTGGCCACAGGCCCCTGCCCACCAGAGAAACTCAGCCCTTATACAGAGGATTAGAAGGAGAGAGGTCTCTAGAGGTTGAGAGTGCTGACACAAAGGTTCTTAAGGTATCACTGAAGTTTTTTCATGTGAAGCCTGGCCAGAGGAATTAGAAGGATGCAAGCTGCCATGTACTCTAAGGCTTGCAGGAACTTCCTTGAAGTGAGGTGATGTTAGAAAAATATGTATTTGAACATATATAAAGTGCTAGTTTAAAAGCAAATAGTATATAATGCATTTTATTCTATTAACAAGATGGCAATAAGAATGATTTTACATGTAATTGCTTGAAGCTTTGGAACTGCAGTGTATTTGAACTCTGACCCTGGCAGTAGCTAGCTCAGCAAGCTTATGTTTTTCACTAATGATTATCTGCTGGGTCAGGAAATTAAATGTATAAAGCATTGAAAATCTTCTACTCCTTCCTCTGGGACAATTGGCCTTGTGAATGTTATCAAGATAAGACACAGCTGCTGAGAAAATGTTGCAAGAAGAACAAAGAAGTGTATTACAAGACTGAACCAACTATTGTATTCGAGCAGGCCTGAAACCTTGAAGGAGTAACATTTACAGAAAGACATTATAACTGACCAGGTGCTTTGCAAGGCTGTATTATTCCCAAGGGAAAGCTTTTTTAAAAATATAACATCAGCAATTCTTATGAATAGAATACTGTTAGTAAAAGTGATGTAGATGCCCTGTGACTAACCACATCAGTAAGGTGGGCAAAACCTGAATGAAATACTATAAAATATTCTGTACTTCCTGCATCATGTCAGACAAAACTCTGTACTTGTATGTTTTTGCCGCCTGGTGTACACTAGTAAACTTTTGCATCTGAGCCTCCTGTGTTGTTATCTTTGTTTTTATTTAACAGTTTGGTCCTTCTGAATCGGAAGCCCTCAGACAGCTACAGATCAGAGTGTACCGGTGGTCGAACACTGCGCAGGAGAAGCTACCGAAACGGTTCTTCTTGAAATACAAAGACCTCCGACTGAATTGTCATTTTGAGAGGCTGGCCACTTTCTGATCTGCGGCCGAAGAGCGGTCTCGAACTGGTCGACTCAGGAGGCTCAGGTAGGAAGATATTTGCCTTTTTTCTGTTTTAGATCAGGGACTAGGTTACAGTAAATACTATTGTCAGAAGATTTGTTATACAGATCAGGGACAAAAGGAAATTACTGTATATTTTGTCAGAGATCAGGGAAACAGAATAAGGTAGGCAGTCATTCTAGATAAACTGTGTAAGGAACTGAAATACCACGTGGTGAAAAGGGTTACGTAACATTTTCTTTTAGAATGGGAAATCAGTGCACTAAAGAATCGCGAGATCCGCCCCTGACTGAAGACGCAAAATATATGCAATTACAACGGGCTGATAATGTAAGGTATTATACAAAATGGGTTAATAAATACGGATTTGATATGCAATTACAACGGGCTGATAATGTAAGGTATTATACAAAATGGGTTAATAAATATGGATTTGATGGTAAATTAGATAACATTTCATTAGTTAAACTTTTAAAACAACTTAAATCTGATGCAGAAGGTCAGGCAAAAAAACAACAGCGATTAGGCATTCCTCAGGCACACAGGTGGATTGAGGAAGTAAACCGAAGGGAACAAAAAACTAAAAATGCTAAGACGTTATTTTTAGATAAAGAGGATAATAATACAGTAATAGCGACGGCTTCTCCTCCCCCGCCCCCTCCAATGCCTTTTTCAGGATATGAAGCAGGAGGACAAGCTGGTCCACCTCCACGTTATCCTGACGTCACAAGAACACTAAAACCATTTGTTAGAGATCCTATTGAAACTAGGTCCCGGACACGTAAAACACTTGGGGGCACAGACTTGTATCAAGTAGGGAGAAACACACTAGAGGAAAATGAGGAAGAAATCTGTCCACTAATCGAGGTACCAAATCCTCAGGCAGGACAGGAAGGGCAGGACCCAACTCTTCTAGTATAGAGACCATGGACACCGGAAGATATTCGGAAAGCTACAGAGGGAATCCCTCATCCAAAAGTTAATTACACAAAGTTTTTACAAGATTTACAAAGTATGAGACTATGTTACCACTTAAATGGGGAAGAAGTAGAAAAGGTAGTTAGACAAATTGTGGGTCCAGAATGGCACATGATTTGTGGCACCTGGAATCCTCGTAATGCAGGGCTTAAACCACTCCCACATAGTGACGCAGAACTAGACAACAGAGTGAAAGGTCTTACAGACTGAATTTCTGAAAAATGGAAACCTAGAGCAGATTGGACTTGCATTAATCTATGCATGCAACAAGAGAATGAAACTGTAGATGGGTACTATGGTAGATTATTGGAATGTTTCAATAACCATAGTGGTATGGCTATTCCTGAAAATCAGACACATGATACCTCGTATGAACAGCAACTGAAAAATGCATTTTTGAAAGGTTGCATTGCACCTATCAGTAGCTTTATTACAAAGCATATGATAGATCATCGAACAAGTAGGGTACAAGCCTTACTTGAATATGCTAGACATGCTGAAAGACACTTTAATAGTAAAAAAAAAAAAAGAAGACACAAGTCTTCACTGCTGAAGACGGAGCTGATGTCTTTGTAGTACAGTCAGGTAAAAAGGGTAAGAAAAATGCCCAGGGAAATAGACAATCTGACAAAAGGTCAGAAGATTTTGAAGAGAGAAAAAAGAAAGGTGAGTGCTTTAAGTGCGGAAAGAAAGGACATTTAGCAAGGGATTGCAGGCTAAATAAAAAGGTGCCTACAGAAAGTAAGGGTGATGAGGACTGACTATATGATAGTGATGAAAGTCAGAAATCATCAGGAAAGGCTAACAAACAAAGGACAAATGTAAATGTAGTGGAAGGAACAGAGGAAGTGCAAGCAGATGTAGAGGATGAAGAAAGGGAAATTTTAGATTTGGCATTACTGAGCTTGGAGCTCTATCTGGCAGACACAAAACCGGAAGTCACACTTCTGGTGGAGGGAAGGGAAGTAAAATTCCTGTGTGACTCAGGAGCGTCACGAACTTTGATACACCCCTCCAAGTTACCAGAATATTCCGAATCACCTGATTATATATTAGTAAAAGCAGCAAACGGACAGCTATATAGGGAGCCACTCTCCCATGATATAGCAATAACTGACCCTGTTTCAGGTATGACTCAGAAAAGTAAAATTGTAGTTTCTGCAAAATGTCCAGTAAACTCACTGGGAAGAGATCTTATGCAGATATTTGGCATAGCGGTAGTTCCCACTATGCAGGGTATGGAGGCACAAAGACAAATGGATACTTTCGTGGTGCGATCGGAGGGTGAGACTTTTTACTGGTACAGCCAGGACCTAGTTACGACTGGTCCAGGGGCAGTAACCGAGGAACTGATGAATGTAGCCATCGGTAAGGCCCCCTCCCTTGACACTGACCAACAGCATTTGTTACATTGTACTCTATACTACTGTAGCATGCCAGGACCTGATAAAGAATATGAGCAAGAATTATTCAAAAATCCTGCTAACAGATTAGTATTACAAACCTTGTATTGGGATACTGAGGGAAACAGTGTGGTAAGCTGTTCATTACCTCAGGAATTCATGAAACTGTACAAATCTAACCGACTACCACATGTCAGCTTAACAAAAAACAAGAATTTGAAATGGGCGGACTTAGGAGAAAAAGTAACAAGATGGGAAAAACAAACTGATTTAGAATTATCAGAACCGGGAATACAAAAACAGAAATAGAATTGGCTAACACAGACACATCCAGCTGTACACTTACAAACTAGTGAAGACAGCTGATTAGCATTCTTATTAGAAGAAGAAGAAAAAGCCTTGTGTGATATACCAAAGATTCTTTGATCAACAGGCAAATCAGATGTAGGACTTATTCAAACAGCAGGACCAGTTACTATTACACCAAAATCAGCATTTGGACCACAGAAAAGACAATACCCCTTGAGGAAAGATGCAGAGCAAGGAATCAAGCCTATAATAGCAGCATTACTCAAGGAAGGAGTACTGGTAGAAACTCTTGATTCACCATGTAATACCCCTCTATTTCCTGTTAAAAAAGCAAACGGGGAATGGCGGATGGTACAGGATTTACAAGCTGTAAACAATGCAATAATACCTAGAGCACCTATGGTGCCAGACCCACACACCTTGTTGAACGATTTAAAGCCGCAACAAAAATATTTCACTGTAGTAGACATAAGCAATGCTTTCTTTTCAATACCTATACATCCTGATAGCCAGTATTGGTTTGCATTTACATTTCAAGGTAAAAGATATACCTATACTCAGCTACCACAGGGATATTGTGAAAGTCCAACGATATTTGCACAAGAAATGGCAAGCAACCTGGCAGGGTTTACCCCACCAGGAGGTAGTCAGATTCTACTTTATGTAGATGACATTTTGCTAGCAGCCCCCACCCAGCATCAATGCAGGGAGGATACGATAGCATTATTGAAATTTTTAGCAGCACAGGGACACAAGGTAAACAAAAGTAAGTTACAACTTTGGAGAAAACAAGTTAGATACCTAGGATATGTAATATCCAATGAAGGTAGAATATTAGACGAAGACAGAAAAACAGCAATTTTACAGGCACCTAAACCAGCAACCAAGAAGGAAATGATGTCCTTCTTGGGAACGACTAATTTTTGTCGAAGCTGGATATCAAACTATGCTTTGGAATCTGCTCCACTGGCTGATTTAATACACAAAACACCAATGGCAGCACAAGATATATTACAATGGACACCCGGAGCAGAAACAGCTTTCTGCAAACTAAAACAATTGATAGCCTCTTCATTAGTTTTAGGACTTCCGAATTACCACAAAAGATTTTTTCAGACCGTAGATTGTAAACAGGGATACATGACGTCAGTTCTGACGCAACAGCATGGGGATAAGCAATGCCCCATAGCTTACTATTCATCACAGTTAGACCCAGTGGCATGATCATTGCCTCACTGTGTGCAAGCAGTGGTCGCAGCTGCAATGGCTGTACAGGCTTCGGCCTCAGTGGTGTTATTCCACCCTCCCACAGTGAGAGTGCCTCATGCAGTCACGATAATTTTACTGCAAGAAAAAATAGCATATCTATCTCCTGCTAGACATCTTTCATGTATGACCATACTGCTGAGCCAACCGCATATGGTAATAGAACGTTGTACAACATTAAACCCATCAATGTTACTTCCGACTCCTGTGGATGGCACACCGCACAGCTGCCTGCAGGAAATTCAGCAAATAACCTTGCCCAGACAAGATCTCACTGATATGCCCTTGGATGATGCCGAGGTGACATTTTCCGTGGATGACTCATACAGAAAGGGTCCTACAGGGAAAAATCTAGTAGGATATGCAGTAGTCACAGATACAGAAATCTTAGAAGCCCAACCTTTACAGCATAACCTATCTGCTCAAGCAGCAGAACTGATAGCCTTAACACGGGCTTGCACTCTAGCGAAAGATAAATGTGTGAACATATATACTGACAGTATGCTTTCTCTACAGTGCATGTTTTTGCACAGCAATGGAAAAATAGGGAATGATAACATTTAATGGCAAACCAATTAATCATGCGCAACTTATTTTAAACTTATTAGATTCCATTCAGTTACCCACTAAAGTAGCTATTTGTAAATGTTTAGCTCATACAAAACAACAGAATGCAATTTCAAAAGGAAATGCAAAAGCTGATGCAGCTGCAAAGCAAGCAGCCTCAGACTCAGAAACTTTACTTTTAACCGAGGAATTACAACCCTCTGAGATTTTAGATCTAGAAATGTTAAAAACAATGCAGACACTAACTACGAAAGCAGAGAAACAAAAATGGGAGAAACGAGGTGCAATCCTCGAAAATGGACTGTATGTCTCCAAAGGGAAAAAAACAATATTACCGTCTAATTTATTTAGATATGCAGCTTTGTTGAGCCATGGGCAGTGCCATGTCTCAACAGGGGGGATGGTACAGTTAGTAAATCGAATATTCCAAACATACGGATTCATAAATTACACAAAAACATTTGTGCAGCATGTCATATTTGTAACAAACATCATGCACAAGGGGCATTCAAACCCAAGCAAGGGAGTTTTCCTACACCACCATATCCGTTCCACACTATTTGTATGGATTTCATAGAACTGAATAAATGTGAAGGGAAAAAATACTGTTTAGTAATTATAGATATGTTTTCCAAGTGGGTAGAAGCATTTCCAAGTAAAAATCCAGATGCAGCAACCGTGGCAAAAGCTCTAGTAAAAGAAATAATTCCTAGATTTGGCATACTGGAGAGGATTTATAGTGACAATGGGACACATTTTGTTAATCAGACGATTCACCAGCTTGGGAGATTCTTTGGAATCTCCTTGAAGAATCATTGTGCTTACCACCCACAGTCTGCAGGACTGGTGGAAAGGTACAATGGAATTCTAAAAAACAAATTGAGGAAGCTAGTGAGTGAAATACAGAAAAACTGGATTTGCTGTTTGCCTTTGGCACTGCTGAGCATGAGAACAGTTCCAAATGTAAAGGGTTTGACTCCCTTTGAAATGATATTTGGAAGGGCATATTATGTGCCACAGTGGAAAGCTGTCATGCCTGCAGAACTAGAGGCTGACAGCTCATTAGCTAGCTATATGAGGAAACTGTTAACAAATAAAACTGTTTTTCAGTTGAACTCTTTTTCAGATAAAAGACAGACCAGACCGTTAGAAGCAGTGCTGACTCCAGGGACCTGGGTGTGGTTGAAGGTTACGAAGAGGAAGAATTGGGCAAGTCCAAAGTGGGAAGGACCGTACCAGGTACTGTTGGCAACGCCTACTGCAGTCAAAGTTGCTGAGAGGTCATCCTGGGTCCACCTGACGCACTGTAAACCGGTAAAGAATTTTCAACTTGATAAACATTTTGGGACTGATACACAACAAAGGCAGGATGGCCAAGAGCAAAATGAGTAAAAATACAGATCAACCCCAAAGATGTTGTTTAATCATCCTGTTGACTATGCATTTATTGACTATGATTGTGATGACCTTCCTTTTGTTGTGGTTTTTCCTACATGTAACCACACAAGTGAAAGTGGAGAAACGTGATGAACTGTCTATAGACTGGCTTCCAAACTTTAACACATACCTAGCTATGAAGCGTGTATATGCAGAAACTATGAACATTTCAAATTGCTGGGTCTGTACTGCTATACCAACAGCATATGAAGGACTGTTAATGTCCGCTGTCCCCTTGGGGATAAATGAGACTTGGGAGAATTTACTTTTTGATACAGGATCTGTAAGATCACAGGACAAAATTGCATTGTATTTGCCTATTACACAGAAGGGAATTGTATGTTTTTACAAGAATGATACACTTCAAGTGGGTTGGAGTAACTGTAACATAACTATATCTTATAAATACTATATTAAAGCTAAAGATAAAGACACTGTTTGTAACACAAATTATGATTCATATTTGAGTTTAATGAAAACAACATTAAGTGATGTGCAGAGAAATCCTGTTTTACATAAACAATTGTCTGTTATAGACAAGAAAATGTTTCATTCAGAATTAACCCGCATCAATACTAAAGTAGAAAACTGTTATTCTGTTTGTGGGAAAAAGGCATACAAATGGCTACCTGAGAATTGGTCTTGCAGTTGTTTTTTGGGTTATCTGGTTCCGGCCATAAGACATACTGCAGAATTACCTCTAGGTAAGATACAAAATGTGAGAGATGTAGCCCGAAAACCTGAAGATCCAATCGGAAAACCTGTGAACCCAGTGGGAAAAATCGAAGCTGGTTGGAAAGACCATCATTCCTTGAAAGATAAAGAAAAATTGACTCATATGGACTTGAGTGACTGTGTTATATCCTGGGCTGAAATACTTCCAGCATATGGAGCAGTCAAATCGATCTGGGAGTTGAGAAAGCTGTCGAAACTTCTCGAAGTAATGAGTAACGCAGCTTTTTCTGCTCTCGAACTAGTGACTGATGAACTGAATGCGATGAGAACTGTTGTGCTACAAAATCGAATGGCTCTTGACTTCACCCTAGCGGTGAGAGGTGGTACGTGCACGCTTATCAAAGAAGAATGCTGTGCATTTATATCAGACAATCGACATGAAATTAATGACCACCTAGAGGTAATAGAGCAGGTATCGGCCATGACTGAACCAGGCCCAAACCCACTGATGAACTTTTTCCAGAGTCTGTTTGGTGGGTGGGGTTCTATCCTAATGAATATCTTAATTGCTATTTGTGTTGGTCTGCTCCTATTAGGAGCATGTGTCTGTTGTGGGATCCCCTGCATGAAAAGATTAATCAAAGATTTTATTGATATTTCTGTAACTGAAACTTTGTACCAAGACATTGAGTTAGAAAAATTAATTTCAGATGAAATTCTTTCCGAAGTATAAACTAAATGACTTACCTGGTTGAAAGTCCTTAAAGGAAGGCCAGGGGATGAAATGACATTGTTTATATTTCAGAATAGAATAAAAGTATTAAAAGGGAGGAAAATGTTAGAAAAATATGTATTTGAACATATATAAAGTGCTAGTTTAAAAGCAAATAGTATATAATGCATTTTATTCTATTAACAAGATGGCAATAAGAATGATTTTACATGTAATTGCTTGAAGCTTTGGAACTGCAGTGTATTTGAACTCTGACCCTGACAGTAGCTAGCTCAGCAAGCTTATGTTTTTCACTAATGATTATCTGCTGGGTCAGGAAATTAAATGTATAAAGCATTGAAAATCTTCTTCTCCTTCCTCTGGGACAATTGGCCTTGTGAATGTTACCAAGATAAGACACAGCTGCTGAGAAAATGTTGCAAGAAGAACAAAGAAGTGTATTACAAGACTGAACCAACTATTGTATTCGAGCATGCCTGCAACCTTGAAGGAGTAACATTTACAGAAAGACATTATAACTGACCAGGTGCTTTGCAAGGCTGTATTATTCCCAAGGGAAAGCTTTTTTTTAAAATATAACATCAGCAATTCTTATGAATAGAATACTGTTAGTAAAAGTGATGTAGATGCCCTGTGACTAACCACATCAGTAAGGTGGGCAAAACCTGAATGAAATACTATAAAATATTCTGTACTTCCTGCATCATGTCAGACAAAACTCTGTACTTGTATGTTTTTTTGCCTCCTGGTGTACACTAGTAAACTTTTGCATCTGAGCCTCCTGTGTTGTTATCTTTGTTTTTATTTAACAGTTGACTTCTGGAAGCCAGCTGGGTAAAATAGAGAGGCAGGAAACTCTGCTTTTCTGGGGATAGGAAGACCATTTGGGATGCTGTGTCCAGCAGTGCTCCCACGAAAATGATCTTTCTGGAGGGTGTTTGCTTTGATTTCTTCTTGTTGATGGTGTACCCTAAGGAGGTTAGGAGGGTTTTGCCAAAGAGGAGGTCCTTGATGAGCTTTTCTTTGCAATCTGCCAGAATGAGACAGTCATTCAGATAAGGGTAAATTTGTATATTTTTCTGTCTGCAAAAGGCTATGACAGGGGGTAATCATTTGGTGAGTACCCTGGGAGCAGTAGATAAGCCAAAGGGTAGGACAGAGAACTGAAAGTGTTGTGAGTCTGCTCTGAAGTGAAGGAATTTCCTGCAGGATTCTCTTATGGGGATGTGGAGGTAGGCATTGTTTAGATCTAGGGTAACTAACTAGGCATTTTTTGTCAGCAGCTGCTGCAAAGTTAGCATTTTGAATTTGGGGACCACCAGGAAGGTGTTCAGAATGGATAGATCCAGGATGGGGCACCAAGTGCTCTCTTTTCTGGGAACAAGGAATAGTCTGGAATAAAAGCCTTTGCCTGTTTGATCTGAGGGGACAGGTTCTACTGCCCCTTGGGATATAAGAGTTTGGACTTGTTTCAATGCCTCTGCATGAATTGGAGGTAAGTCTGGGTACCCTCTTAGAATTTTGAGTTAATTGAAGGAAAACTTGTATCCCTGAAAAATGATCTTTAAGACTCATTGGTCCTTTGTCACAGAAAGCCAATTTTCTTTGCAGAGGGAGAGCCTTCCTCCTAGTTTTTGGTGAGTGAAAAGATTTTGCTTTGTCTTCCATCTTTTTAAGCACCTCTTCTGCTTTTACTTCAAACAAGCGGTCCTTATCCAAGGGTCCATCAAGTAATTTAGATTTGACATGATCAGGGAGAGGTTGTTCCTTCAACCATGCATGTCTCCTAATGACAGATCCTGACACTGCTGTCCTGCTTGGGTGTCATATCCACATTGTAATGAGTGTTTGGCCACTTGACAAGTAGAGTGTAGTAAATCTGCTAACTGTTTTAAATTGGTACAGCCAGGAAAGGTTGAAATCTTTTGTTTTAATACTTCCAAAGTGTCTTGTTGACATTTTAACACGTGGAACTAACAGTTGAGTGCTCTGATAGCTAAGGTTAGAGGTGTATACTTTTTTACCCCATCTGTCCAGAGCTCTGGAGTCATTGTCAAAAGGAATATGATTCTTTGCAGAACTAGCTGTGGCTCCTTTTGATCCCTGTGTAATGACCTCTGGGTCTGCAGAAGGATTTCTGCACAGGTATTTGTGAGAATCCGGTACTCTGTAATACCTGTCGGGTTTTCTGGGAGCAGGTGGGAGGGTGTCAGGAGTTAACCTGGACTGATGGAAGACATCATCAACCACCTCTAAGACTGGAGGGATGGCCAAGGGTCTGTGCTGGGGCAGGTCTAGAAACTCTCTTAGTCTTTTCTAAGGGAAGTCCTGGGATTCCCAGTGGAAATGTTCCTTGAGGGTGTGAAGGGTTTCCCCAAAGGAAAGATCTTCTGGTGGGGAGGCAAAAGGAATGGATTCCTCTGCATCTGAATCCTCATAAGCAGTCAGAGGTTGCTGTTCCTCTTCAAAATCTGAATAATCAGACTCCTCAGAATCCTGTTCTGTCAGTATTTCAGGAGAAAGGTCTCTTTTTCATTTTAGAAGTTGTGGCCTGACTACGCTTGATAAGGGTGATAGGATCCTCTGCTATTTTAAGCATTTAAGCTTGAGGTGGTGGAGCAGGAGTAAAATGGTGGCTAGAGGCAGTTTTCCTAGGAGTAGCTTTGCTTCTAGGCCTAAGAGTATCCATCAGTCTGAGAGAAACAGTAGTCGGAGGAGAAGACATCAGTTTTTGTCTAGATTCTGTAGTGCAAAAAAACTCCTTGGAAGCTGGTGCCTACATAGCGGCTCCAGACCCAACCAAGGCAGATACAGCCAAAGGCTCAGAAGATGAAGAAGATTTCTGCGGCATGCCAGACTCTGAAATGGTTCATAGGTTCCTAGGTAGGTACTAGGCTATTGGCATTAGAGCCTATATAAGCCTTGCCAAAAAATGTACTCTGGCTTTCGCCACCTAAGAAAATTATTTTCCTGTGCCCCTGTTGAGCAGAGCCATAGAAGTGATCCCTAGGGTGAATTTCCCATTTCCCATCCAATCATCAAGATTTTTCTTGAAGAGTGCTAATGAGGAGCTCTGTTTGACATAGATAGGTAGTCTGTTCCAGAGTATGGGAAGTCTCTGGGACAGGAATCTATCCCTCCAGCATGTTCTGTTTATTGTGATGACAAGGTTTAGGACCCTAGAGTGTGTAGCTCGGAGGGATTGGGATTTCTTTAAGTGGAGCATGTCCAACAGCTCTGGGTTTGACATAGCTTTGTATGTTAGGCAGAGATTGCCCCTGAGTAGGTGATAAGAGATGGAGTAAAGCTGTAGTTTTTTGAGACAGTCTGCGTAGGGCATCTGTTTGAGGCCAGTAATCCTCTTTGTGAGGTATTTCTGTGGTCTTTCCAGTTGTTGTAGATGTCTTGTGAGGTACATACCAAAAGGGGCATTGTACTCTATAATGGGTCTAATGAATGATGAGTAGAGGGGAACAATGACCTCTTTTTTTCTGGATGAGAATCCTTTTGTGATAAGATGAGCCACATAGAAGGATTTCCTGACAACTGTGGCGATGTGATAGAGACTACTGTCCACCTGTGTCCCAAGGTCTCTTATCACATTTTCGGTATTAAGTAGACTACCAGCTATGTGGTAGTTCATGGGTACAGAGTTTTTACCAAAGGGGATGACAATACACTTTTTGGCATTGAGCTTCAGGCCATGGCTTTGACACCAGGTATCTGTCTCAGTGAGGCCCTTTTGTAGTTTGTCCACATCGTTAGGTGTTTCGATTATGGCCCCTAGTTTGCAGTCATCTGCAAACTTTGTTAGCCAAAGACCTTTTGTGTTAGCCTGCACTTCAGAGAAGTAGATACCAAACAGGAGAGGACCCAGGACTGAACCCTGCAGTACTCCACTTGTCACTGGTCTGAAGTTGGATTTGGAATCCGCTACTTTCACAGTGTGGGTTCTGTCTGTGAGCCAGTTGGCAACCCATCTTGTGACACAAGGATTTATACCTAATTTAGTGAGCTTATCTATAATTCCAGAGTGGGGGATGGTGTTGAAAGCCTTGGTGAGATCTAGATAAGCTATGTGAACCATTTTACCCTCATCTATGGCTTTGGTGACTGCTTCAAAGAAGTCAATCAGGTTTAGGAGATATGATCTGCCTTTTACAAATCCAAACTGGGTAGGGTCCAGAGTTTGGAGATTACCAATGTCTTTGTTTATGAGTTCCATGATGATACGTTCCATGGCCTTGCAGACCAGGCTCGTCAGGCTAATGGGAAGGTAGTTCCCGGGGTCTGTCGTGGCTCCCCCTTTGTGGAGTGGGATAACCATTGTAGTGCACCATTCAGTGGGTACAAAGCCTGAGGTGAGGCTATGACTGAACATGGTACTTAGGTAGGGTGCCAGTTCATTCTGTAGTTCGTGTAGAACGCAGCCTAGGATATTGTCAGGTCCCATGGATGCTGTGTTCTTGGCTTTGGAGAGTGTGTTTTGTACCTGTGCAGCCATGATTATAGTAACTTTGCATTCTTCCGGTATAGAGATGGGCCCTCTAGGGGGTGAGAGGGGGGGTAAAGTTAGCACTGAACCTATCTGCTAGGATGTTGGCAATATCAGTTGGTTCTGTATATTTAGTGCCATTGTGCTGTAACTCAGAGCAGATCTGAGTGTTGCCATTGGGATTCTTGACATAGCTATAGAATGCTTTGTGGTTGTCTTCAGAGTCAGTGGCAATTTTGTTTTTGTAACTAGCTTTGGAGGATTTTATGAGGGATCTCAGCTTCTTACTGAGGTTGATCAGGGAGTTCCTCCAGTCATGGGATTTTGCTCTTTTTTGCAACAGTTTCTTTCGTCTGTTGTAGAGTTTGTTTATGGCAGAGGACCACCAGATTGGCTTCCTTTTCTGGAAGATAACATCTTGGTTCTATTAGGGATAGCATGATCCATGCACTTGTGTAAGTGCTTATAAAGTGCATTTGTGTAGGATTCAGCAGTCATACCTCTATTGTCCGCCTGCATGGGTGTCATGAAGTTTGTCACTTCTGGTCTCAGTAAAGGCCTGTGAAGGTATCAAATCAGGCATCAGGGGCTGCGAAGGCACCTCACTGAATTCCAGAGAACTGATGACCTGCTTAGCAGTAGAGTCATCAGAAGGCTTAGGCTTGTGTAGTCTGTCTCTATCTTTATCCTTATTTTTTTTGGAATGTCTACGGATTGTTGGCTGATGGATGCCATTTCAGAATGTGAAGAGGGAAGATGAAAATATCTGGCTACAGTAAGAGCTCTACGATGAATGGTTCTCACATTAAAGAGGGCACAGAACCGGCAATGGGGGACGCCGTGGTCTGGGTCTAAACAAGTGACACATTATGGCTGGAAGTCTTGGTGTGGTATTTGCTTTCCACAGGCAAGACAATTGTTAACTTTTTCAGACATCAGTTAATGCAAGAAAAAAGGATCCCCAACGGGGTACTTAGCTTTAGACATTTTCAGCTGTAATTCAAACTCTGGTAGTGACTGACCAGCACACTTGTGAACTGCTTCTGCTATGGGCTCCATGGCAAGAAAGACTGATGTAATGACATCAGCTTCCTTCCTTTATAGCACTGATGTTCTGATGTCAGGCAGCAAGCGACAGCATTTGACACAGAAAAACATTGACTCTGGTATTCGGGCCGGCCGAGGGCTACCACAGCAGGGCTAACCCACAGGTGATGACTGCAACAGTGAAACACGAAGAACATCTGGATTACCTGTAAAAGGAGAAAAGCCAGATTTTTCAAATAGTAGAGCAAGTGTTGTGCATTACTGGGAGCAAAGCAATAGTTTAATAAACTGCACACATAAAAAAATTGGCGGCACCCTATGTGGCTGTGTCAGCTCATCAGAGAGATATGCTTAATCTGTCTTCTTTTTCACACAGAACTTTGAGAAAATAACTTTCTGGGCTTTTAATTGGTAGTACATTAACCTACAGCAGACAGAAGCTTCTGAAAATTAAGCAGTTACTAGTTTCATGCTGCTGTCTACATTCTCTGCAATCAACAGGGTTCCTGGGGCCTACTACACTCACAGAAATATTGGAGCTGTGTATTTTAACCCAGCATGCCTTAAAGTGCCTGAAACATGAAACAGGAGGTTCTGGAACACTCAGGACAAGACGGAAGAGGAAAAGGTGTGAGCAAACCAGAAAAAGGGGCTGCAGGGCTGGAATTTCTGCAAAGCTGAAAAGAAATCCTCACAGGCCTGCTCTGCCTTCAATAGTGCTAGCAAATACATGCTTGATGGACACTAAAATGGCTGACCTGAGGCTGGAATGCTACAGCAAAGATAAGGTGAGAGATACCTGTTTATTGATGATCACTGAGATGTGGCTGCATAACAAGATCAATGAGAGTGCTGTTCGCTTAGAAGGTCTCACCCTCTTTTGTCCAAACACGTCAACCTTGGTGTGGAAAGGCCAAGGGAGGTGGAGTCTGCATCTATGTGAATGAAAGATGGTGTAAGAACTCTGAGACTGTTCAGTCACATTGCTCTGATAATCTAGAGTTCCTGTTCTTAAAACGTAGACCCTTTTATGTATCCAGAGAGCTAATTGGAATATATGTAACAGTGGTATACATTCCACCCAGTGCAAACACCACTGAGGCCCTGAGCAATCTTTATAACTCTATCTGTGAGATGCAGAGGGAAATTTCAGACTTTGCAAATGTGGTTTCTAGTGATTTTAATCAAGCAGATCTGAGAGATGTGCTACCCCACTACTATTAATTTGTAGATTTTCCTACAAGGGGTGCTAACACTCTGGACAAGGCATATTCCAAACATCAAAGGTGCCTACAGAACAATACAACAACCTAACTTAGGAAGCTCTGACCATCTTACCATCACGTTTCTGCCAGCCTACAAACCAGCTCCGATCAGATAAAAGCCCACAGTTAAGCAGATCAGGGTCTTGCATGAGAGGGCTTTGGAATGTCTCCAAGACTGTTTTGACAGTACCTGCTGGGATATTTTCAAAGAGGCTGCTATGTCAGATGGACTGGTGAACATAGATGATTACATGGAAGCAGTAATAGCTTATGTCACTAAGTATACTGATGATGTATCTGACATCAAAAGCATCAGAATCAGAGCAAACCAAGTGCCATGGCTCAACAACAAAGTCTATGACTACCTGAAGGCAAGAAATGAAGCATTTAGGGCCAAGGACAAGAAGGGTCTCAGCAAAGCTAGAGCAAAATAAAAAGGGGCATTAAATTACAAAGTGAGTTTGCAGACATGAGGGATACCAGGAGGTCCTGGCAAGGGATACAACAGATTACTAACTATAAAACCAGGTCAGCTCGGTGTGAAGACGGCATTGAATTCCTGGACAGGTTCAACTCCTTCTTTTGGCAGATTTAAAGAGAAGAACAATATGGCTGCTACAAAGCTACCTATTGACCAGGAGGAGGGGGAGCTCAGCCTTAACTCCAATGAAGTCAGATCTCATCTTAAGAAAGTGAACCCCAGGAAGGCTGCTGGTCCAGATAAAATACTGGGCCAAGTACTTAAAGGCTGTGTAAACCAACTATGCTCAGTCCTGATATTTTCAACACCTCTCTTATTCTTGGCAAAATTCCCTCTTGCTTCAAGGTGATGAATACTGTCCCTCTCCCAAAAAAAAAAACTAATCCAGCCTGCCTGAATGACTACAGACTGGTTGCTCTAACATTAAATGTCATGAAATGCTCTGAGAGACTAGTCAAAAGCCTCTTTCAGCTAACCTTCTATCCACCTTCGACCCTCTATAGTTCACTTATCGGGCTAACAGATTCACTGCAGCTGCTATTTCAATGGCACTCCACCTCTCACTTGATCATATGGAGGGAAGAAACAACTACGTCAGGCTGTCGTTTATTGACTTCAGCTCAGCATTAAATACAGTAGCTCCATGTAGCTTATTGACAAGCTTGTACATCTTGGAGTTAGCAAGCTCATGTGTAACTGGATCCTCGACTTCTTGATGAACAGACCGCAGAAAACATATGCAGGCAAGACCACCTCAGGATGCATAATATTCAACACCAGTGTTCCTCAAGCTTGTGTGCTAAACCCTCTGTTGTTCACCATCCTCACCCATGACTGTTCTGCAAAATACAACCCCAATCACATCATTAGGTTTGCAGATGATACTATGGTCATGGGCCTCATCAAAGGGGAGGATGAAAGAGCTTGCAGAGATGAGGTCTACTCATTGATTGACTGGTGTGCTAAGAACAACCTTGACCTGAATGTCAGTAAAACAAGAGATCATTATAGACTTCAGGAAAAGATCAACAACACACTCACCGCTCTTGATAAATGGCGAAGAGGTGGAAATGGTTAAATCTACAAAGTTTTTGGGGGTGCACATTTCGGAGGATTTCTCTTGGACTGTGAACATTGAACAGTTGGTCAAAAAAGCACATAAACGTCTCCACTTTCTCAGAAGGTTGAAAAAAGTAGTGCTCCTGCCTACTGTTCTCACCACATTCTACAGAGGAGCAGTTAAGAACATTCTCACTAGTAGCTTCACAGTTTGGTTTGGGAACAGTACAATAGCAGAAAGAAAGAAGCTACAGAGAGTGGTGCGAGTTGCCAAAAAAGTCATGGGCACAAACTTACCATCAATCCAGGATCTCTTTGCAGCAAGAAGCACTAAATGTGCATCCAAAATAATTTGTGACCCCTCTCACCCTGCACACAACTGGTTTACACAACTATCTTTGGGCAAGAGATATCAGAGTATCTGCTGCAGGACCACCAGATACTTAAACAGCTTCTACTCAACAGTGTTGAGACATAAACTCTGATACCAGCCACCCATTGTTTAGTTAGTAATCATTCACAATACATTTCTCAGCTGAAAAGTGTGCAATATCTTTTTTTTCTTTGCTGTAACATTACATTTTCTTATTCATGTGCAGTTGCCTGCTGTTTGTCTGATGCAGATGAACAAAGGAGGACAAGGTAACATCCTACACTCATATGCTGCTATGTACAGTATTCTTATGACTGTCGGGGGGGGGGGGCTTGTGTGTTTTTGCTGTTATTATTGATTTATTTATCCTTCTGTGGATCTTGTATTAAATATATTTTTTTAAATTGAACTGTTATACTGTTGCTCTTATTATCATTGCTTCCTGTGTACTCTCTGGTGAGTTGATGCTCAGAATTTTGTTTAGGCTGCACTTGTGTAGTCCTAAATGGCAATAAAGTTTACTTTGACTTTTAATATTACTGAGCAGTCTTGTTTATGTCTTTTTCAGATATGTATATATATATATATATATATATATATATATATATATATATATATATATATATTTTTTGCATTGTGGTTTTGTTCTTCACAATTTATTTTCAGGTTCATACTTATGGCTAGCTTAGTACTTACCCATGAACCTATGTTCTGCAGGAGGTGACAAGAGAGCTAATGAGTTCTGCATCAGCCATTGTCCTGACTAATAGATCCCTAATCAGTCCTCAGTCCTGTCTCTCAGTAAGATGGTAAAGTTCAGGCTGTGGAAGGTGACACGCAGGGCTCACAAGTCACCTCCACTACTATATACGGGGGGGGTGAATGTGTCTCATCTGAAAGTGGTGAGGAAGGCCCCTCCTGAGTCACTCCATGCAAGTTGCAGTTGCTAATAAGGACCAAGATGGACCAATGGCTTGATGTACACATTGTTAGCCTGCATAACCTCTTTGTATGGCTTGTACGGTTGCAATTGCTCCTACTGCCTACCAAACCCTCTTTCCCTGTCTGCTACTTTCTATCAAAGTTAATAGTGTTCTCAGTCCTGTACCCCCTCCTAGTTCTTTTCTTCTGCTGTTTTTCAGTACTCTTGCCTCAACTTTTAGAGTCCTACTGACCTAAACACAGCCCAGCCACCTCTGCTCTTACCTAGAACTCCCTGCCTTTCCTGCTTTCATTCTGTCCTTTGTACCAGCTTCTCTGATTGTTTTCTGAGTCCTTCCTTGTGGGTATAGCCCTGCTTCATTCGCCCTCGCTACGCTTGGGCTCACTTCGCTCCCCTACCCTACCTCCATTCTCACCCACCCCATTACAATTACCTTCATACCTAACTATCCCTCCCCTTCCTGTCCTACTATCCATGACAGCTCCACTTCCTGTCACTCACCTCTTCTGTCAATCTTATCACCATCACTTCCTACACACCACCTACTCTCCCAACCCAACCATATTCTACTCTAACATGCAATATCTACTTATATCTTCTACACTACTTCTTTTTCTCTCTATCACCACATCTTACCACTCCAATCTGTATGACCCACTCCAATGCTCTCCAGCTTCTCACTCTTACAATGTACCTCTAACTACGTAATCTTTTACTATCTCCCCAGATCGCTTCACTACCTGTACCACAAGCCTATACAAACCACCCTTTTATAGGCTATTAAAACTTGCCCAAAGCTAAGTTAAAGCTACTCAAACTCTATCTATCATTTACTACCCTCTCCCCTCTTTCTAAACAACTACTCTGCTCTGGCAATGTCCATCCCAACCCTAGCCCCTCATCATCTCTCCCCTCCCTCAATCTCCACACCACCTCCACAACTAACTCTACACTGCCCCATCTCACATCTGTAATAATCATCGGTGTCAGCCACAACAATCATTCCCTGCCAAAGACTTAATCATTTACTCTCTGAATATTCAAAGCCTAACAAATAAGGTTACTGAGTTGCACTCATGGATTGCTCTCAATACCCCATTCTTTCCCTATCAGAAACCTGGCTTAAGCCACATATCTCAGACAGTGAAATACTCCCACCTGGCTATAACATCTTCAGATCTGATAGACCTGTAAAAAAGGAGGTGGTATAGCCATCCTCTACTCTAACAACCTTAACATCTCTCCTTACCTCTTCTCTATTCCTAACTTCCTCCCAGCTGAACTCATCATTCGCAACTGCCATCTGAACCCACATAAAAAAAAAAACTTGCTATAGTTTCCATCTATCTTCCTCCTGGCAACAATCTGCTCATTCTTGAAAACATCCTATCCTGGTTCTCCCACAATATACCATATGAGGCACTTATCCTTGGCGATGTCAACATAGACTGGTCCAAACTCTCAACTGACTCTCCCCAACTCAGCATCCACCTTCATGGGTTCCACCAACTTATATCTTCACCCACTCAATTCCATAAAAATTCAACTTCCAGCTCCATTATAGACTGGATCCTAACCAATACCCCCCACCACTACCACAGTCCCACAATATTACCTGATTCCCTTAGTGACCATCTCCCTACCTCCATCCTCAGACACAACCACCATACTCCCAAACCCCACCTTATCAAGGACTGTCAAAAACTATCTACTTTCAACTCTTCCCACTTCATCTCTATTCTCCACAACACAGACTGGTCCATCCTTAAACAGCTCCCCCTAAATGATGCTGTCAGTACCTTCAATAACATCTTCTTGAGTAATCTAGACTCCCTATCTCCATCTAGGATGATCAGAGTAAAATCAAATCATGCTCCCTGGCTCTCCAAAGAGACTAAGTCTCTTGTGAAACAAAGAGACAATGCTTGGAAAGCCTGGATTAAAACTAAGCAACCACCTCTTCTACTCAAATATAGACAACTGAGGAACCTTGCAAAAAACTTATCACTAATGACAAAAAGTCATACTACAGTCATACTGTAGTTCTGCCCAGCTCTACAATAAATCCAGTCCTCGTACATTTTGGTCAACTCTCAACAACATTCTCTAACCTGGAAGTCCTGCTAATCCCTCCCCATACCCAAAACTCTTCCCCTCTAGAAACTGTCACCCTCTTAAACAAACACTTTATCTCTTCCATCCAAAATCTCATAACCACTTGTTCTAACTCAACTTCTATACTTGCCCCTCCTAGTCTAACTAGCCCAACTTTGTTCTCCTTTCAGCCTGTTACCACTACTTATATCAAATCTTTACTACTTAAACTAAAATCATGCTCTCCTTCCACTGAGAAATTACCTCCTACATTCCTCAAACGTGCTGCTGACTCTATTGCCTATCCTATATCTATACTAATAAACAGATCCATTCTTGAATCAACTGTCCCCACCCTCTGGAAATCCTTCTTTACTATCCCTCTTCATAAAGGTAGAAATTCCACTGAACCTTCTAACTACTGTCCTATTGCCATTCTGTCCCCATCTCTAAGATACTAGAAAAATGTGTCCACTCTCAGCTTCTCAAACACCTCCTTAACCACCACTTGCTTACCCCTACCCAACACGGATTTCATCCCCACCACAGCACCACCACTGACCTCATCTCCTTCACACACACCACTGCATAGGCCCTAGACAACAATAAACTAATTTCTTGTCTCTTCCTAGATCTCTCCAAAGCTTTTGATACTGTCTCTCATCCTTTACTATTATCCAAACTTGCTAGCCTACACCTATCCCCCTCCTCACTTGTCTGGTTCAGTAATTACTTATCTGCCAGGGAACAATCTGTCACATGGCTGTCAGCCTCTTCCCCTTTTCTTCCCATCTCTACTGGCATTCCTCAAGGCTCCATCTTAGGGCCCCTTTTGTTTAACATCTTCACCAATGATCTTTTCTCCTCTTGTAAAGATTCTTCACTCATTCAATATGCTAATGACACCACACTTATCTCTATCTCTAATAACATTTCTGAACTACACTCCCTAACCCAACAAGCCCTGCTATCCACTGAACAATGGCTTTCTCAAAACCTACTGATCTTAAATCCCAAAAAAACTAAACTCCTACTTTTCCTTTCCCGTTCTCATTCTCACCGTAAAACATCCTTTATTATTACATCTTCTAATAATACAGCTATCCAACCTGAAAATCACACTAAACTCCTAGGGGTCATCAACGATGAACTAAAGTTCAACCTACACATACACCAATGTATAAAAAAAACACACACCAGAAAATAGGCCTGCTTTATCAGAACAAAAGATTCTTAACTCCTGATGCTAGATTTACTCTTGGACAGGCCCTCCTACTCCCTACCCTCCTATATGCCGCCCCAGTCCTTACCAGTATTCAGGCCACCACTCTTAACAAACTTCAACAAACTTACCATAAAATAGCCAGATTCATTACTAACCCCTCATACGACTCACACCACTGCATTGCCTTAAACTCTCTCCAGTGGCTTGAACTTCCCCAACTATTGCTACTTTATGAGTTTCACATGCTTCACTCTATCCTTTATAAACCCCCCTTCTGTCCATCTCTCTCTCTCTTCCTTAGTCTCTAGCTACATATCATCCCGAACCCTCCATACTTCTAATCAACAACTACTTGATATTTACCACCCAACAAAGTCCGTAGGCAAACTACTTTATAAACACTCTGTGGCCCATGCCTGGAACAGACTTCCCCTTGACTTTCGTACAAATTCACACACCTCCCACTTTAAACCAAACTAAAAACACATTTTCTCAATTCTAGAACCTGCCCTTGCAATGACCCCACTTAGTCTCCTCCCCCCAATCACTCTCCCTTATTAAGGACCGTAATTAGTCCCCCCTTTCACCTCTCATAAGGTATTTGCACAATTCCGCACCACAAACAGCAGAATTATATATTTGCTTTATTTTACTACTCTACCTAATGCATGATCTCACTGTAAAATGATATGTTTCTTAATGTCTTTTTTTGGCTCCTTCTCCATACTTGGAACTTTAACTTGTTTGTATGTACTCAACAAATGTAAAACTTTTGCTCTGTATAATTGTTTCTCACCTCATTATTTTTGTATTAATATGATACTTTGTAATAGAAACATATTGCTGGAGCTTTTCTCCTCGGGTCTCCACTGAAAATGGGTCACAAGCCCAGTTGGACTAACCCGGTTAACAAACGTCAATAAATATAAATAAATAAATAATACAGTTGCACATCTGCCCATGACCTTCAAACCACAAGAGTTGAAAACTAGGCACAGTGCCTGTCACAGAGGGGACTGACTTCTAGGTGGCTTCCTTACATGGTCAGTTTGGTAGGCCTTTCTCACCCATCCCCATCCCCCATCATTGTGTTCCACATCTTTTTGTGTCACTCCACTCCCCTGTTCATAGTCCAGCCTTCCTCATCACTAGAGGTCATTCTGCATATGTCCATTGCTGTCTGCCTTTATGTATCCCTACTTCCCTCTCAGTCTTTGCCTGCATTCTATGTTTGTTTGTCTGTCCCTGCTTCTTTCCTTATATCTTCTTTCCTGCCTATGCCTTCCCCTTGCTTCCTTCCCCTTATTCCTTTCTTTAAAGAAACAGAAAAAAAACAGGCACCTACCCTAAAAACAATATATCCTCCCCCACACCACTCTTCTATTTCCTTTGTCCTTCTGTATGCTCCTTTGCTAACTCTTCCCCATTTCCGACTGTCCCAGCTGTCTGTTTTCCTCTCAATCATAAGATAACATCAGTGGCACATTGCTGTGGTACCCTTGTATGGGCTGCTCACTGTGCCCACCAAGAAGCTATGAGGAGCTTGATGCATATATAAATGGATATAGTGTTCAGCATGCCACACACAAGCTGCTTTTCCCAGGTCACTTAATTTCTCTTAGTGGCCAGTTCCATTGGACTGTTATTACCTTTATCATGGCTGTAGAGATTTGTTATGCAGCATTTTCCCTGGCATGACTGCACTAAGATGGCACTCATGCATGTCTAGCCCCAGTTGGGCTATGCCCTTGGGATAACCACACTACACGCTGACACTCATGCATGCATTTCCCCAACTGGGCTGTGTCATTGGGATGACCGCACTATGCAGTTATTCATGCATCCTCATCTCCATTGTGCTGTGTCCTTAGGATGACCCCACCATGCTAACACTCATACACGCATAACCTCCATCGGACTGTGTTTCTCGGATGACCACACTATGCTGCAACTCATGCATGCCTCATCCCCAATGGGCTGTGTCCTTGGCTTGACAGCACTATTCTGACACTAATTAATGCCTAACTCCCATTGGGTTGTGTCATTGGAATGATGGCAAAATGCTGAAACTCACATTCCTAATCCTCATTGGGCTGTGTCTATGGCATAACTGCATTATGGTGACACTCATGCATGCCTAATTGCCACTGAGCTGTGTCCTTGGCATGACCACAGTATGCTAACACTCATTTAAGCCTAGTGCCAACTGAACTGTGTCCTTGGGAAGACTGCATTATGCTGACACTCATGTATGCCCAATCCCCTTTGGGCCATGCCCTTTGGATGAGCACAGTATGCTAACATTCATGCTTAACCTCACTGGGCTGTATCTTTGGAATGACCACACTATGCTGACACCCATGCATGCCTAATACACGTTGGGCTGTGTCACCCTATCTTCATCACATTGGTTAATGCTGTGAATCACCTTGTTCTTCTTTCTGAATCTTCCCAGAATATGAAATGTATAAAATTTGTTGAAAATTATACTATAAAGGGATAATACTGCTAAGATCCAGAAACGGTTGAATTTAAGGGAGCTATTTTATATCTGCAATAGGATAAATTTACAACTTAATTGCCTCTAGGTAGTTGCAGATGGTTCATATCTTCTCACATAGTCTACATTGAAAAATCATCATAAACTAACATTGAGATTCTTGGACACAAACCAGGACTTTCAGTGCAACTTTCAAAAGTACTGTCTTAAGTTGTTCAGAATACATTCTGCAGAAATACAGGACATGTTCTTGCACTTATTTTTATGCAAAAGGCAACACAACAAGATCTTTTACCGTTGGTTCTGTGTCAGTGGTATACTACTAGGTGACATACACTGACACCTCTGTTCCCTGTTGAGGTGATGCCTCTTGTAACTAGGAAATGATATGGGGGGAACTTACTTCTCTTAGTAAATCATGTAGCAGTGATCAGCACCACGTCATACTTTTCAGTATGAATTCTGGTTTCCAGATCTCCTATTTTCTACTTTAGGTTTAGCCAGATAACATTTCATCTTATTATGGTCATCTTTACCTGCCTTACTTGAAGCCTGACCATCCCAAGAAACAGTTAAGCACCCCAGTGATCTTATTAACAACAAATCTATTAATGTCCCAGATGAAGATTATCCCTACAGCAGTAACCGTTCTTTGGTGTTTGTGGCCTCCTTGTCCTTCCCAGGCTGCATTGCTTTTAACACATGACTTCTTTAAACACCATTGAGGCTTCACTACACATGAACCTGTAGTTTAAAGGTAGAAATGATGTGCAACAATTGTGTTAATAGGGCTAAGGCTGATTTTTCCGTTTTGAAGAATAAACTTAAGTTGAAAAGAAAAAGCTGATGGACCAGTTTGCAGTTATGTGCCACATCTGACCTCACTTTGTTTTTGCTCCATCAATTTGAATCCTTTTTTTTCTCTTTGCCACTTGCAGGATCCATTCTTTAGTGGAATATGAATGTGCCCAGCACATCAAATGCCTGTCTATCCAAGTCACAAATTCATAGTGGATACATTTAGTCTGACTACAAGCTCATTTCTAATGGGATCACCAGCACTTGTTTTGGCAGCATATGGAACAATGTCTTAGACAGTTTTCCTGTATACTGTCTGTAGCCTGATTCTTTTTTGGTTTGCCCTCCTTCGGTGTTTTTTTTAACCTCTCCTGATCTGTCTTTCAGAATCATTCCTTTTTCAGAGCTTTACTATCCTTCTCATCCATGGGGTAACTGGTCCTCTGCTTCCAGAACACCCAGCGAGATCCCTTATGGGTTCATTCTCCTCTTTCACCTGCGCTTGCTGGTAATGGGTCCAAGTAGTTTACCTTTAGATAAATAAGATATGCAAAGTATTTGACCTGTAATTTCTTTAAAAGCATTGCTAAACAGGTAATTAATTCCACTGGACACAGTTCCTTCATAAGGGCAACACAGGAACAATTTCTGCTTAAGAGACTTACTCAGAATCTTACAGCAGACAGATGGAGGCTGTGGGAATCAAACCCAAGGCTGCTGCAGGTCTAGGGCTAGCAGCTTGTACTGATGAATGTAGGTGGCCTTTTCTCTTGGTGTAAGGTGTTCTATGACACCATGATTCAGACACATGCTGTGTCTGACATTCACATCCCTAATTCTGCCACATTCTCTCTTCCTGTGCTGTTTTGGGACTCGCCACTGAAGGGGTTATAAATCTACTGACTACCACTAGAACATACATGTCCTAGACCCATTTATGAACGGAACATAATCCTGATGATCAAGCCCAACTATTAGCCTCAGGTACTGCAGGTTTACAATGTACAACTGATGTATGCATTTCCATTCGTTGTGATACCAGGTACAAATATGTACCTCCTGCAGTGTTGTATGCTACGGTATAGGTATACAGGCCCTTCACTTCTCCCTGACATACCATCAGACTGTCTGGGAGTGTGTAGGACTGCAGCACCAAAAAATGGATATGGAGCCAAGGAAACATAGTTAACAACAAGAAAATAGCAAAACCAACCAACAAAGCCAGACTAACGACACCAAAGAGATAAAATAAATGAATAATAAATAAAAACAAAATATATTTTTAATATTTCCCCAAAGCTTTCAGCCTTCTTCAGTGTGATACAAACTTTTGAACTCAGTACTCATTATAGACAATAGACAAGACACAGCCAACCAACCACATTTATAAATTAATTCATGACTCTACTTTTGGGCAAACACCATTTTAAAGACACACAAACATAATTCAAACCGATTTTTAAGAACAGACAAATGAGATTGTAGCATGCATAAATTAATATTTTAGTTTTTTTATATGTTTTTGCGTGTATTTATTGTATGCGCATAGCTTTAAAAGCATGTAAACAAGTTTTTTTTTATTCTGAAACAATATTTACGGATTGAATTATGTTTCCAACATGTATGCAGACCTGCTGCCTAAGCAGTGCACTATCTCTGACTTACTCTGATGCTGTCTATAAATTATCCCATGATGCATTGTGCACTAGAAGGGGATGTATAAGCTCTATGCTGCTGGTGATGCTCTCTATAAATTATCCCATGATGCATTGTGAACTAGAAGGGGATGTATAAGCTCTATGCTGCTGGTGATGCTCTCTATAAATTATCCCAGGATGCATTGTACACTAGAAGGGGATGTATAAGCTCTGTGCTGCTGGTAGGTTCAACATAACATGCGCACTAAAAGCACAATGTTTATGTATTTGCTTATTTACTCTTTGTTGACCTGACTAATACCACTAGGATAGTAGCCTCTCTTTTGGGGCAAGACCCAACCAGGGCATCAGGGAACATCTTCTATCAGTGCTGTGGTAGATAGAAAGTACAGTTGTGTACATTTACCATAAATGTAGATGTTCGAGTGTATTCACTGTTGCAGTCATTACATTTGGGTAATCTGCTGGTAGGTTGCCCTCAGTCGGCCTGATTAACAAAGTCTTGGGTCCTGCGTCGGTTGCTGTCCCTTTTTCCATGACATCAGGTCGTCAGGGGTATAAAACATGCAGCCGACACCATTACATCAGTTTTTCTTGCCCCAGTTTTTCTTGCCCCAGATATCAGGTGCCCCCCTAATGGAAAGCAATTAAACATAAAAGCACAAAGATATACCTCAAACAAAAAAAGAAAATACACCAAAAGACTTTTAAGCATAGTAAAGGAAAGTAGAGGTTTAGCCAAAAGAAGTCAGGGGACAGGAGGGAGGGTAACCAGGACTGCAACAGTGAATACACTCAAACATCTACATTTATGGTAAGTGTACACAACTGCACTATATTCGTCATGTTTCACAGTTGCAGTCATTACATTTGGGTAGATTCCCAAAGCTAAGGTTGGGAGGATGGATTTATATAGCATTAGGAGCAGCTATAAGGCCCTGCAAAACAGCAATGGCAAAGCCAGCTCTGGATTTAGAGAAAATTGGTAAGTGATAATGCTTGGCAAAAGTATGAACTGAACTCCAGGTAGCAGCTTCTAGAATATCCCTGGTAGGAACACCTCTGAGAAAGGCTGCTGAAGTAGATGAAGCCCTGGTGGAATGAGATCTGATCCCCTGGGGGATAGGTTTTCCATGGTGCTTATAACAGAAATGAATACAATGGCTAATCCATTTAGAAATGATTTGCTTTGAAATAGCCTTCCCCTCTGTCCCTGCAGCAAATGCTACCAGCAATTGGTCAGATTTTCTTTGAGATTTAGTCCTATCCAAATAGAATCTAAGTTGTCTGTGTACATCCAATGAATGCAGAATCTGCTCTCTCTTGTTCTGTGGATTGGGAAAGAAAGTTGGCAAATGAATGGACTAATTAAGCACCACACTGGATACCACCTTGAGCATGAATGATAGATTGGTCCTGAGTGACAACCTGTCCGCATGAAAGATGATGAAAGGCTCCACTGCCATAAGGGCCTGTAATTCAGATATCCTTCTAGCTGAAGTGACTGCTAAAAGGAAGAATGTTTTCCAGGAAAGAAATTTTAAATCTGCATTTGCAGCTAGCTCGAAAGGAGGTAGAGTGAGTTTCTCCAATACAAAGTTAAGGTCCCAGGCAGGGGTTGGAGCTCTCCTGGGTGGTCTCAAGTTTTTGGCCCCTCTGAGATACTGCTTTAGAAGAGGATGAGAGAAGGGGGGGGTCTGTGTTGTAATGAGCTGAAATGGCTGAGGCATGGTTCATAGGTTAGTGCTAGGCTAACTGCCCTTGCGAGCCATTTTAAGCCTAGCCAATTATCGCTTGTGAGACTTAAACCCTGCACTTTGTGTTTGTAAGGCAAACACCTTAACCATTAGGCCACCCCCCAACCCATTTTACTGGATTTTTATGGAAGAAAAAGACAGGCCCTTGTAAAGCATCTCAGTTAAGTATTGCAAAATCTGAGGAAAATTGGGCACTGCTGTGCTCATCCCTAGAGACTGATTCCAGGCACAGAATCTTTTCCATTTGTCAGCATAAGATTTTCTAGTACTGGGTCTTCTCGCCTCCAAAATGACATCCATCACATGTTTGCTGAGGGATGCTAAGGGTGAATTTAAGTGATTAAGCTGCAAGATTCAATGTTTGGAGCTGAGGGTGCAGAATTTGGTTCTCCTGCTGAGACAGTAAGGAAGGTGTCAGAGGCAGGTGCCACGGCGAAATGTGTGAAACACTGCGCATGATAGGTACCAGTGTTGTCGAGGCCAGTCTGGAGCAATAAAAATCATTTGTGGTTTGTCCTATTTGACTTTTAGTAGAACTTTGGTGAGCAAAGGCAGAGAGGGAAAGGCAGGGGGTGTTGTGAATGGCAGTCCCTTGTTTTGGTGGCAGGCCTCTGCTCACCATAGGAACTTTAGGCGAAGGCAAGGTATGATAAGAATCATTGTTTCCAGGCTGTGACAATGTTGACTCCATAAACTTTTTAAGTACCACTGAAGTTTCCTCATATGCAGTCTTGCATATGGAATTAGAAGAATGCATGAGGCCATGAACCCCAAGGCTTGCAGTATTTGCCTTGCAGATAGCAGGGTTTTTGTGGCCACCTGTTTGAAGTAAGTTACCAAATGAATTTGCTTTTCTGGCATAAGGAAAGCCATCTGGGCAGTTGTATTCAAGCTTGCACCCAGGAATGTAATCTTTTGAGAGGATACCAGTTGAGATTTCTTTTCATTTATGGTGTACCCTAGGCAGGTTAGAGCTCTTTTCACAAACGCCAGATGTTTTAGAAGAATGGCCTGGTTTTCTGCCTGAATTAGACAATCGTCCAGGTATGGATATATTTGAATATTTCTTTGCCTGCAAAATGCAATTACTGGAGCCAGGCACTTTGTGAAAATCCTGGGCACAGTAGACAAGCCAAAGGGCAGTGCAGAGAACTGATAATGCATGCAGCCTGCTTTGAAGCGTAGGAATCTTCTGCAAGATTCCCTGATTGGGATATGCAGGAAAGCCTCTTTTAAGTCGAGAGTTGCCACCCAGGCATCCTTGCCTAGCATAGGAAGTAACTGGTGAAGAGTTAGCATCTTGAATTTTGGAATGTCCAGAAAGGTGTTTAGAGCAGAGAGGTCCAGAATTGGACGCCATGATTTGTCTTTTCTGGGTACCAGGAAAAGTCTGGAATAGAAACCGTGTTCCTTTTCCTCTTCTGGTACTAGTTGAATAGCCCCCATGTTTAGGAGGGAATGTACTTGTTTCTGAGCCTCTGCCCACTGATTTTGGGGCAGGTCTTGCCACCCCTTTGGAGGTGGCAGCATGTGGAAATGAAATCTGTATCCCTGGGACACTATATTTAAAACCCATTTGTCCTGGGTTATAAATTGCCAGTCTCTTGAATGAAGAGACAGTTTTCCTCCAAAGGGGCAGCTAAGAGGTAAGTGCTTGGTCATTTCGAAGGGAAGTCATTGAGACTGTTTACCATAGGGTGGTGCCTTGTTGTTTCCAGATTTGGAAGTGGAAGCACCCCATTGTTTACAGGTTCATAGGTTCATAATAGGCTATCTGCCCTAGGGCATTTATAAGCCTAGCCAGAGTGTGTTTGGCTTTCACCACCCATTTTAAATTAATTTTGCTATGCCCTTTTTCGAGGTTAGTATACTGTACCTCTGTCTTTGATCTGAAAGTCCATTGGGACTGAAACCTGGTGGTTTTGGAATGTCTGGGTTTGGCCATAGTGGCTCTGGATGGAGCTGGAAAGGACCAGTTTTTAGTAGCCCAATGCCTATTAATCTAGGAGGTTGCACTTGTAAAAAATCTTTCACAGTTTGCATAGATTTAGCTTTATCTTACATCTTTTTTAGAACTTCTTCAGCCTTATTGCCAAATAAGCGATCCTGCTGTAAAGGAGCATCTAAAAGTTTTGCTTTAACATGATCAGGCAGAGATTGCTCCTTAAGCCAAGCATGCCTTCTAAGCACAGACCCAGTAACAGCAGCCCTACAAGAGGTCTCTAAAGAATCAAAACCACATTGCAAAGTATGTTTGCCAACTTGTTCAGCTGAATGCAATAAATCCTGCAAATCTTTATTCTCCACATAATTTTCTGTTTAAGCAATCCCATGATATGCTGTTGATATTTTAGCATATGAAATTGACAGTTTAAAACCCTGATTGCTAAGGTTGCAGAAGTATAAACCTTTTCACCCCATCTATCCAACACCCTGGAGTCTCAATCAGAAGGGGTAGGATTTTTAGCAGTAGAAGCCTTAATGCCCTTGGGCCCTTGAGAAATGGTTTCAGGGTCCGCAATAGGATTTTTGAAAAGGAATTTGTGGGACTCAGGAACCCTGTAGTACCTGTCTGGTTTGCTAGGGGCTGGAGGCAAAGAATCGGGGGCCATACTGGATTCCGAGAACACATCATCAACAATGTCTAGTACAGGAGGTATAGCCAAAGGCCTATGCTGAGGTAGAAGAAGGAAATCCCTAAGCCTCTTTTTGGATTCAGAGAAATCCTGACTTTCCCAGTGGAAATGCTCCCTTAAAGGGACAATCCCAGTGTTTAAAATTCGGGTCCAAACTTAAGCTGACCAAAGTAACACCCACTTTACCACGTCACTCACATTTCCACCCACAGTGTCATTTTTCTTTAAAACTTCCTGTATATCTTAAATCCCAATCCTTATTTAGCTCCCAGTGTTAACTACATCTCAGATTTAGGTTCCTATCACATTTAACTCGGACGTCCACTTCCAGCATTACTGCTTCTTTGCTCCCATCTGTCTCTGCACAAGCAATAACTGTTCAGCAGTTCAGGGTTTTTTTTTCCTGTAGTATCTTGTGTTCTTTTAGCATTTATTTATTTATTTTTTTGCTTATGTTGTTTCTGTTGCAACCGCAATGAACAATCGTTTTAAACAAAGTTGGAATGCAACCAGAAGTTAAGCACTTGCAAGCACGTGTGGTTTTACTTTAAGTGCCTAACAACTTATGTTACATTACAATTTTGATTTTAAGAAGGCTCATTCATTGTGGTTCAATTCAACCTAAGACAAGTCTTGCTATTTTAGCAACTTTCTAAGCTCTCAATGTCAATATTTAAAATCTGTCCCTATTTTTTGGTCTTTTGCCCCCACCCCCAATTATTTTATGTCCGTCCGGGCCTCTTGTTCTAATCAGCTGAGAAGGGAGTTTCTCGTGCTTTTCAACTACATATATTTAAAAAATCCTTATATTAAAACGTTAGTTTTTGGAACGATCGTTCATTGTGGTTCATTTCTTTAGCAACCTCGATGAACGATAGTTCTAAAAAACAAAGTTGTAATATAAGGAGCAGATGTTTTACTTGTAACTGGTTACTAACTTTGCTTTTTAAAACGATCACTTGTTGTGGCTCATTTCTATAGCAACCCACAATGAACGATCATTCTGCAAAGCCAGCTTTTACAGTCTAGAGCAATTGGTAAGCAGTTAGAAGTAAAACAGCTGTCTATTTTTGGTTTTATTACTAGATACTGATTAACGCTGAATTATTAGTAGACACGTTAGGTTAAGGATATAAGAAGTCCTTAACTTGCGTGGCTGACGCGTTATCAGTAACACGTGTCTGTAATAAAGTGAGTACCGTTTTGTTAGTGTGAATGCTTTATTATGATGATACATAGTAGTTGTTTATTGGTTCATAACTGTTTTTATCGTAGTTGCATTCTGTTCTGAGGAAAGCATCTATTAAGTGACTTCACGAGTGGCAGTGAGTAAGCGTAGTAGTTTTTTTTTTTTTTGAGGTAGCTGCATCTGCTTCTTAAATTAAAAACTACATTTTATGTGTTATGTGATTGGTGGTTGTGGAAATGAGGACTATCCAACCTGGTTCTTCCTTTACCTGTACTGTGTATATTTTTCTTGCTTATTTTACTGTCAGTTGTCTGTGTACTTTGTATGGTGGAGCTTTTCTGCCCGGGTCTCCGCGGCAAAAGGGCACAAGCTCAGCCATGCTATCACGGTGAACAAATGTCAAACAAATAAAATAAAATTCTTTTGCAGGAAGTTGTCTGTATGCTGTGTTTTCAGCAGTGTGATAGACTCACATTTGGTGATGATCTGAACCACACTACAACAGTGTTTTCTAAATCACTGAGCTCTTGTACCATTTTTCTCTTTTAGGTCTAGTTTTTGTATAGCTCGCTGAATATACTATAGAAGGATAGGCTTGCCTCATTGAGGTGCAGCGACCATGCAGTGCTGGTGATTGTAGCTTGGAAACAAATGTAAGTGGTCATAGAGTAGGTTGGGTACAGTAGGCACTGGGTAACTATGCATCAGTCACAAGTAATGTTGCCAATCCCTTAGTAGTGGGAAGTAAGGGTGAGTTTCTACTGTGCATTGACTGGGAAGATGTAATAGCCATGCCCACTAACAATGCCCCATCCCCTTTCTAGGCTAAAACTCCCTGCACTGGCCACAACATAATCACCCCTTTTGCCCAACTCTTGCTCTTTTGCGGGTGGTACTATGGAGTATGCCACAAGTGGCACCTGTGGCGGGGTATTGTAGAATTATGACACTTGCATAGGAAGGGACTAAATGGGGCAGAAAGAGTACAGACATCTGTGGATTGGCATAGGGGACTCAAAAGTGGAGTAACTTCAAGTAGGAGCCAAGCGTGAAGGAGCTAAATCAACGGTGGTGCGCAGAGGCAGGCAGCCCTCGTGGTTGTGCGCCATAAGGTTTCTGCACATAATCTGCTCTGAAAGTATTAACACTGGCTGTGCTAAAACGATGTAAAAGCCTCATCTTATCAATTTGGGCTATTTTTTACTTTCTTAATGTGTAGAATGATAGTGCCTGGACAACTCACTTCGATATATAATGAAAGCGTGAGAAGTTGTTTCTGTAACCAATTTAACTCTTCCTGTTTATTGGTCATTGCTACATTCTAAGAAGTACATGGAGTTAAGCATGGCTTTCTGGAAGCACCAAAATGTAGCACTTCACACAATCACTATGCCTGAGTAAACAGATGTTGGCGTGAGCTCTGGCACATCAGCTTTGTTTTCATGCTGTTACAAACCAATAATATAATATACATTTCTTAGATTATGTTCTCAGTGTGAGCTCCAATCTGATGAATTTTTACTGCTGTAAGTTAATGCCAAAATTAATGTGTATAAAGATGGGCTCTCCGTAGTATTTTTGTCCAGGCTGTGGAATTGCTTTTGGAAGACCTGCCAAATTCACAAGTTATTGGAATGTATTTTTCTGAAGTAAACCCAGTACGAAAAGGCTCTGACTAAGTTTGCAGACCGTAAGCTAAGAGCAGTCATTAAATTCCCAAACGACTTGGCCATCCTGCAGGAAGGTGTTTTTTTCATCCAGGAAGTTTTATGCAAAATAACTGGTGCCAAAATCATGGACTGGAACTAGATGCCCAAAAAAAATGCATTACTGTATCTTTGATAAGTTAGCTACCCCATTGATAATACATCCCTGAGAGTTGTCTTAGTAGTTCAGGATTTGGGAGCTTATGTGGAGAGTTTGCCAACGTGTACAGTGGCATAAGAAAGGCCTTCTATATTGCATTACTTATAAACAAAGCGATTGTGTCTAGATCTCAGGAAGTCATTGTTTGCCTTTACTCAGCCCTCATTAGGCTTATCATTGAGTATAATGCCTCCTTTGGCATGTATCTGTCCAGAGACGTGCAACAACTAATAACACTGACAGAGGTATCCTCTCTAAAAGGATATAAGACTTAAACAACAAGTTCAACATAGACCGACTCAAGGCCCTGTCACTCTACTCTGTATCCCATATCCTACAAGGCATCCTCTGATCCACCACTGATGTATTTACTGCACATCAGCAAGTTAAAGGGATCCAAACCTCTTCTGCAATGTCAACAGAATGATTTGGTTTGCAAGGGCATGTATATCTCGCAGAGGATACTGCTGCTATAGAGAAGATTCATACACATAAAACAAAGCTCATCCCTGTCCGTATTCGAGAGCAGCTTGGATCTGTGGATGGGAAACAGAAGATGTACCCCAGGACTGTACTACTAGTGGACAGAGGAAGCTCATATAGCCCATGCATAGGTCATCTCAATGATATCATGCCGGTTATATTCACTGGGGTAATATTATTATTTACCACAAGATGGGTAAGACCAATCTATAACCAAATGTAACAGGTTATTTCAAGTACAAAAAGGGAAACTGGTTGTTTAAAATGGCCCAGAAGGGTAGCTAGCTGAGTACTTATTTATTAACATATGATCTGCCTTTTACAAAGTCAATCTGGTGTGGATGTATGGATATAGGGTCACCTGTATTGTTTTAGTTCAGCTGCAGTATGTTCTAGTCTCGCAAATACTACTCAGACTCTTAGGCCTGCAGTTCCTAGGGCTCAGTAGAAGGGCAACCATTATATAAGGTACTCTCCACACATAGGAACCTAACCAGTGGGGTCACTCAGCCTGAAGAAGTGTTTGAAGGGAATTTGCTAGGTGGGACTTGGTACTTCCCAGTGGGCATCCAGGGATATTTTCATGACCCATGGACCTGGTATTTTAAATTTTGTAAAGTGCTAAACAAATTGATTCAAAGAGGTTTCAGGAAGAGTCCAGTTCTGGATAAGACTGCTTAGTAGGAGAACAGCAGTTACAAGAGTGCTGAAACTGCATAGAGAGAGAGAGAGAGAGAGAGAGAGAGAGAGAGAGAGAGAGAGAGAGAGAGAGTCCCCATCTGGCAACCAAGTTATAAATAAATAAATAAATAAATAAATAAGAAAAAAAGACAGACTGTTTCAGGAGGAAGAGTCACTGAAAGAAGTTAGCTTTTGTATAGCTGACTAGCACCATCCTAAGTATGCAGTAATGTACATGTGGCCAAATCTGAGATTTGCAGAATGAGTGAATTGATGTGGTGAATTATCCTCTCCATAGATGTGTGGTTTTCTCTCGCTATGCACTTAGCCCCTGCACTCTTACTGTTTTTAACTGCCATCCTGTCATAGAATGATGGAGCTCTGATTGCAACTAATATTATCTGTTTTCAAATGGCATCCTAGGCACAGCAAAAGCTGGCTGGGAAGGGAGAGCACTGATGAAAAATTGCCTGCTTGCCTTTCTCTTGGAGGGAAGGTGAGGGGCATACTTTTCTGGAAGGTGCATCCTACCAAGGATGATTCTTAGTGGAGACTATAAGGGAAGTATGCTCATTCATGGGGAGTTTAAAGTTCTGCTTAAGTGATAAAATTGGAGAGAGACCATTCTCTTCTGACAGTGAGAGAGAGAAGGCAGCAAGCATTTCGAGGGAGACTCCCTCAGAATGATGTTTCAATCCAGTTCAGCTATGTGAAAGCAAAGTGTGTTGTAATGCATATGAGACCAAGTTTTCTACTTTATAGACTGAAGTAGTTGCCATAGGGAAGTCATCCTTCTCTAGAGAAATGCTGATCTTTGACTGCCAACTAAACAGTAATGGGGCACAGGGGTTGACTTCATGGCTTATATGATGGATTCGCATTGTGCCTCAGATAAACAGAGTTCATGTAGGAGTCCTATCAGTGAGGGAGCACACTGGGGAGTTGCCTGTTTGCAATTTTCTTTGGGGTTGGAAGGTGAAGGATGCTTCTCTGAAGGAAGAATGCATATTTTAAAGAGTTGTCGGTAGAGACCAGCTGTGAAGTACCTTTCTGCAAGGAGAAATGCAGGGCTGTTGTCGGTTATGTCACTCCAGGGAAGTGTGTTTTATCCCCCCATATTTTAGCCATTGCGCACATTCTCTTTGAACACTGACAGGAAATGCACAAGGGGGAAAGCTGGCTGAGACTTAAAGCAATCCCCTCCAACCAGTTACTTGGATGACTGTCATGACATAGTTGAGCGCTGTACTGGACAAGATGGTTTGATGGAAAAAGGGAGCATAACGTGTAGTACTGGCTAGTAGAGGGGGGGTCTAGCTGCCTGGAAAACGGTACCCCTCATTTTTTTAGGTGAAGTAAGAAACCATTTTAAACTCTGTGGTATTCATACACTGTGCAGGAGCCATTCCTGGATATTAGCACACACTGGGAGACATTACCATCAGAAAGTAAGAAGCTGTCCCTCTGTATACATATTTAGTCTGATTCATTCCATGGTTCTGTGCAGAGTTGGGAATACCTGTCCTTTGGAAGGATATAAATTACATTATATAGAGGCATTTCAGAGTAGAACATTCAAACTTTATACTAAGCTTACTCAGTTATTTTTCCTTTATAGTAAAAAAAAAATATGACTTTAGTGACAAGATAGTTGTTCAAGTCTCTTGAGGATTTATCACAGTGTTTTTTTTTTTCTGTGCCATATGGGGCTAAACCTTGCTATGGGTCATCAGAAAGCACTGCATTACAATAGCTGCTGCCTTTTCAAACAACGTACCTGCTGAAACCAGCTGTATGACATGGCAGAATAAAGCTCTGAGTAGCCCCTAGACAGCTTGAGTTTGATTTAATGGCTGTGAGGGTGACTGTCAAGGTGGTGGAGATGGGAGTGAGTGGCTTACATCGTCTTTCCCATTTTGATGGGATGGACAGTACTTTGTCTTACAAGCACTGCTGACAGATGGTGGATTCCTGCTGTCAGAGCAAGCACTGGGGATCATGATAGTCCAAAGTGGCTTGTCAAGAATAGAGTAGTGCTACAGTTAATAGCAGTACTTGTGAAAGCATGGATGCTTCTTGCAAGCCTTGCAAAGGCTGTTTTCTTGGCACGTATGTCTGTTAGGGCAAGATGAGCTGGCTGTAAGTAGAAATACCTATTTTGGCTGCCTCGACAAAAGTTGACCTCGCAAACTGAAGTATGAGAAATTGATGGCTGATAGGTAATGAGAAAAAAAAATATTTGCTCCAGATGTGGACCTCATGAGATTTAAAGAGAAGTGCACACTTTTCCCCACCAGCATGCTATTCTTTACTGAACTTTTGCCACCTAGCAAGCATGAATACAACAATGTGTACTGCTTTAAAGGTGAGTTGGTGGGGAAGTGAGACTCGTACTGCAGTATGCAAGAGGCAGACATGTGGTCAGTAAAGAAAATGGTCCCAAATTGCAAATGTCCTCTTCCCCATTACACCCCAACACCTACTAACATATATCCCAAACTGTGCATCTGTCCCTTTGTAATTTACCCAGGGTTTCTTCCCAAACTGTGCATCTGTCCCTTTGTAATTTACCCGGGGTTTCTTCCCAAACTGTGCATCTGTCCCTCTGTAATTTACCCGGGGTTTCTTTCCAAACTGTGCATCTGTCCCTTTGTAATTTACCCGGGGTTTCTTCCCAAACTGTGCATCTGCCCCTCTGTAATTTACCCGGGGTTTCTTGTTCAGTAGTACAAACTACAAACTGGCAGATTAGGCAAGCACATTTATAGATGATGTACAATTGTCACAAAGCACTATAGATACCGACACACAGGGGCATTATCCAGTTTAAATGTGATAGTAGCATTTTGTTTACTTATGGTTTTTACTCCATGCCTACTGACCATAAAGTCTCCCCTCAATTGGACATTTTCCTTTCTGAGGAGGGATGTCATCCAGGCAGCCATAAAAGTGGTTTGCACTCTGTGGCATTATGTCTGTAAGAGGATTTCTCTCAATTTTGTGGCCTTATCTCACCACTGGTAGTGATGATAGCACTCCTGTCACTGCATGGGCCAACTTCACTGCCTTGATCACACACGCATGTAACAATAAGGGACTGTCACAGTCTTGGGTGATCATACCCACATGCTCCTAGCACTGGCTCCCTACATCATGATGGGTCTCTACTGTTCAGCCAAGAGTCTAATACCAGAGTGGCAGTGTGAGCCAGGTGGGAACTATCATCCCTTCCTCGATGATGGGTACCACATCCTCTATGCCTGTGCTGTCACGTGCCTGAGACACTCACCAAACTCTGGTCAACTAGACTGAAGTAATGGCTTTATCCTTCTTATGTCAAAAACCTAAATGGCAACACTCAGGTCTGTTCTAAGCTAGTACAAAATGGAACAAAATACACTGACCCTTCTGACATTGCCAACATCTTGGCTGACAGGTTCAGTGCAAATCACGAAACCCCACATGTCCGACAACGAAATAACCGACGGTACACAAACACGAAACCTCATACACTGCACACACCACAATCACAACAATCAACAAACAAAACACATTCCCTGTCCAAAAACCACACACACAACACAAGCACACCAAAATCCCTACAAACCCACACTAAACCTCACATACACAACTATCTACAACCCTAACCCAAACCCTAACCCTAAGGTCCGTCACTATCGCATACTCAGCTAACCCGCGCCCTAACCCTAACTCACTTAACCAGCCCCTAACCCAAACACAATCACTACCGCACACTTACCTGACCTGCTCCCTAACCCTAACTCACTTAACCCACCCCTAACCCAAATACAATCACAAACACAATCACTACCGCACACTTACCTGACCCGCTCCCTAACCCTAATTCACTTAACCCACCCCTAACCCAAACACAATCACTACTGCACACTTACCTGACCCGCTCCCTAACCCTAACTCACTTAACCCACCCCTATCCCCACACACCGTCAATATCCACACTTACCTTACTCGCACCCAAACATCCGTCACTACCGCATACTTACACAGCCTTTTCCCATGTCGGCATCCTCGGCGTCGGTGTTTTCATCCGTCGCGTCGGTCTTCTGAACTGTTGATCTTCTAGGCCTAGCGATTTGCTTGTCGGTCTTCTGGCGTTTCGACTAACTCAGGTAGACCCATATATATATATATATATATATATATATATATATATATATATATATATATATTTGACACCACCAATTTTTGACCCATTAACATCCTTTCCCCACTCTAAAAACTCCTAGAAAAGTGTATTCATTCACAACTGATGTCATATCTAACACACAATAACTTCCTAACCTCCGCCCAATATGGTTTGCGTCCTGGCCACAGTTCCATCTGTGCCCTTCTGTCCTTCCTCGCATGCTCGCAACTCTTTTAAAATCATACTTACCCTTTTCCTTGACCTGTCCAAAGCTTTTGAAATCATCTCTCACCCAGTACTCCTTTCTCAACTCTCCTCTCTTAATCTGTCTCCCTCTACCATCTCCTGGTTCTCTAGCTACCTCTCCAAAAAACAGCAAGCTGTAAAATCGAAATGTTTAACTTCCTCCTTCTTACACCCCCCCACTGGCATTTCACATGCCTCTGTCCTTGGCCCCCTACTTTTTAACATATTCATCAATAACTTTCACCATGCCTTCCCCAATACCTCCCTAATCCAGTATGCAGATGATTCTACAATCATTTGCACTGCTGACTCCCCCTCAGACCTATTGATAAAAACCCAGTCTGCATTTTCACTAACAGAATCCTGGATACACAACAACCATCTGGCCCTATATGTACATAAACCAAAACTAATGATCTTTACTCCCTCAAGAAATCTCCTTTACTATATTAAGCCAGAACAACACCCCCATCGAAGCAGTACGTTACTTGGTGTTACCATTGAAAAAAACAGCAAAAACTAGGTCTCCTGTAGAGGTACAATCGCTACCTCACTCCCTCTATTAGTTCTTTAGCTTCCTCCTATCTTCTCCCCTCTCTCATATATGGTGTCCCATTGCACACCAACCTCCAAATTGGCCTGCAATTCAAATTAGATTCCTGCTACAACAAAATCAGCAAACTCACCACCATTGCCAAAAATTCTTCCCATCACTGTCTCTCCCTCCAGTCTCTTCAATGGTTAGAACTTCCTAACTACCTAAACCTACTTAAACTCACCACATCCCGTACACTCATTTTTAAACCATCCATCTGTCCTGCTCTCTCCAACACCTTAGCACCCTATATTCCTAACAGCTCACTCCAGTCTGAAAATAAAAACCTCCTACAAATCCTCAAACCCTCCAAGCCCCCTGGCTACCTTCTCCTATCATACTCCCTAGCCAACGTATGGAGCTCACTCCCCTCCTCCCTATGAAACACCCCTAACCACACAATCTTCAAATCTCTCCTACACAACTACCTTTCATGGATTTGGCCCTGCTCTTCCCATACATAACCCCTATCCTCACTCATCTTTATTTTCCCAGCCATGTCTGCCTCTCGTCTTTGACCCCCCATGACATCACCTCCAGTCTGCCGGACTGCATTTTCTTCTCTCATTTTCTTCAGATCTGTGATTTACATTTTTTGTAACAGATGATATTTAAAAATTACTCTGCAAAGATTAGTAGAATGCATGTCCACTGTCACTAAAATTACTCTGTATATAATGTTATTCTCTTTATTGTTAAATTTTAACTTTTTCTTTAATTTAATCTACAAATATTAATAGAAGTTATGTCCTCTGACACCACAGCTACTCTGTGTTTTATGTTATCTCTTAATACTTGTTAAATTGTTTCTCTCAGCATATATATTCTCTCTGTTATGCGTGTTTTGTTATTCATTGTCATTGTTAATGGGGCTCGCCCAACCCCTGGGCCTCCACTGTAAATGGGCTCTTCTTGGCCCAGTGGACTTCCCCGGTCATCAAACAGAAAAATAAATAAATAAATATATATATATGCGTGTTTGTGTATATATGTATATAGTTAGGTATAGATAATGATATATCCATGTAGATAGGTACAGATATAGGTATGCATCTATGTGTGGGTGTCTACCTAAATGATCAGTGGTCTGAGGCACAACTCATTGCCACAGTCAGGTTTCCATTGTGCAGCTGGTTTCTAGTCTTTGGGGTGTGTAAGTACTTATGTTCACAATTATTTCCAACCTCCTTTATGATCAACAATTTCAAAACACAACTTGTCAACTAAAGATGAATACAACTACTTTGTTATACATCTGTAAAAAGAAATAGGACTTTGGCTCATTACCTTTCCTGTTTGTAATGTTGGCTTATATCCAGTTTAGTAAGTGACAACAGCATTAGTCAAAACATTGTGGGTCAGAACATTGTGGGTCAGAACATCTCCATCACTAGAGCTGAATCATTTCATTCTTGTTTTCTCCTACTTGTTATCTGCTGCTTAAACATGGTGCTCATGCAATTGCTTGCATATTCTTGTTTGCAAATTAGCTGTTGAAGCAATCATCCTGCATCCTGTCATGAATCCAAACTGTACATGTCTATCTTACTTTCTACTACTCTGCATATTCATTTATCAATCACACTCTCTAGAACTTTTATGCAATGTAACAGGAGCTATGTAACTGTACTGAACACAATTGTTATTGCTGCCTTTCCTCTGGAACACTAGTATTAGTATACTTATTCTCTGGTCACCGGGGGTACACATAGCTATGAGTACACTCCAAAGCCAATTCTCTTCTGTCCATCCATCCATAACCCCCTGTTTTCTCATTTTTGCACATGGGGTCCTGGTGTCACTTCAACAGTGACAGTCAAATAGAGCCACTGTTTTCATTGCCAGGTGGCTATCCCTGCCGCGGTAGTCCTGCCACACTAAACAACTGGATGCACACTCATGCCTATGGCCAATTTAGTGTGTCCAATCCACCTACAGCATGTCTTTGGAATCTGGAAGGAAAATGGAGTACCCAGAGAAAACCCAGATAAACACAGAGAGGACATGCAGACTCCACACAGAAGGCACTCCAGCCAAGAAATGAACCAGGGAACCTCTTGTTGTGAGGTGATAAATCTAACTGCTGTGGCAATGTGCCACCCAGTCTTTAACATATTAGCAGTGACCTCATATGAGCCTCTCGCTTTCCCTGACTTAATTTTCCTTAGAGCTATTCTTATTTCTTTCATGGTGGGCTCCTGCAATTCTATCATTGTAGGCTGTGTCTGGGGAAGTACAGCTTCTGTGTAGTTTTCTTCATTAGAAGCTGCTCAAAGTACTCCTTCCATCTGCCTTTGATGTCCTGTGGACTGGTGAACAGGTTGTTGGCATCCCTTATGATGGGTGTTGGACTGCCTTCTTTATCTTTGTCTGCCTTGCAACCTAATATACTTTCTTTGTGCCATCTACTGAGACTGTCACCTTTCAGAAGTTGTTTGAGTGCCTCTGAAGCCTTGTTCTTTGCTACTGCAACTACATTTTTTAGCCTTCTTGTCAGCCAACCAGTATTCCCTCCTAGTCTTGTTTGTTTTTTCTTTCTTCCATTTTACCCTGCAATCTTTTTTCTTCTTTCGATGACCTTCTGGACTTCTGCATTCTTCCACCAGCTTTCCTTATATTTACTTCCATGCCTGGCTGGGATACATATATGTTTTGTAGTCCTCACATGTCCTGTTTTCAGGTGCTTGTAATTTTCTTCAACTACACTTATTTCCTCTTCTTCTTCATGTGCTGGAGCTCTAAGCAATTCTTAGAACTGGTGTGCCTTTTCCCCAGTCAACTTCTAAGTCTTTAGCCCAGTCTCTGTTGACCTTGGAAGCCTTCTATGACCACTGCTTGCAGCTGATTGTGGCAACCAGTGTTTTTTACTGTTCTGTTTCACTGAGGATGACTTTACAATCATTGATTCTACACCATTGTCCTTTCCTTACTAGGAGGAAGTCTACCGGAGTTGCACATTAACCACTTTTGTATTCGATCTTGGGACAGTATCTCTTTTTAAACCATGTGTTGGTTACTATCAAGCCATTTTACAGAAGTCTAGAGTGGCCTCTCCTTCTTTATTCCTATTGCCTCACATATGTGGACCCAGGCAGACCTCATGTCCTAGCTATCCTGATATGTGCATTCAGGTCAGCCATTATCAACACCAATTCCTGTTGTCCTGCTTTATATAGTTATAAATATATCATGTCTATAATATGTCTATATATAAATGTATAATGTGTGTATATGTATGTGTATATATATATATATATATATATATATATATATATATATATATATATATATATATTTATGTATTGTAACACCCGTGCCCCGGCCCAGCAATCAAGGAGCCTCAATCCTCACCACTAACACCAGGGAGGTTGTCTCCTAGAAGATTAAAGGATAACTAATACACACAGTAAAGTACAATTTCCCTTAAGTGCACACAGAGATCACAGTCTGGGGCTGGTTGCTCCCTTGCACGTCAGGTCCCCAGTAAGACTCCCCACTGGCACAGCTATAGGGTCCAGATCTCAGCCTAGCTGGCAAGCTAACTTCCAGTACCCTCTCTGTCCCACCAGTGCTTTGTGTCCCTGCCCAGGTAGCTGACACACCACACACACACACACACACACACACACACACACACACACACACACACACACACACACACTTTGAGAAGAGGTTATATAACCACACAGACCCTCCTGGGAAAAAGGCTGGCACAGGTTCTCCAGCTGTGCCCCTTTACCCAGACTACATGGTAGTAATTTCTGCCACCACCAGCTAATAATTATCGGCTACACAAAGGCCCTTAAAAGGGTGTCCAATTATTACTGTGCAATATTATTATCCAGTTGGTAATGTGACTATTCAGTCTAAGGCTTTATTTGGAGTGACTTAGACATTAAACTCTATAAATATATAATGTACTCTAGAGCATAATTTATCTCTACATAAACCAGCCACAGGTAAAGGTTTTTAAAATATTTAATAATAAATAATTAAAACACAAGACAAAAATACTACACCACAGAGATATCTAAGAGTTCAGAGATCACACAGAAACTTAAAACAACACAGTAGGAAAGATCTGATTTCAAAGAAAAATACTTAGTCTAACTTTCTAATCTTAGCTATTCTTTAAGAGAATACACAGTGCTATAATCCTACTTACATACATAAATAGCATAAGCAGTGCTGGGGTTGATGTCCAAGATCAAAATGCTTAATAATCTCTGGTTCTCACTGTTTAAATTGAAACTGCAGTTCTGATAAACATTACATCATCTTTGACACCTTCCTGGTTCTCAGGCCACACAGAAACTGCATTATTTAGCAAGCTAACACCTGCTCAGGAAAATACAACCATAAAAGACATTTCACATGTATACTCTAACAATTATTCCTTAAGTTAAGACAACAGAAAGAATGTGTTCAGCCAGACGCTTCGGCACCACTTTTTAGCTAATTGTAACTTCAAAGAACATTTGAAATGCCTGGCTTGGTTTTCCTTACAGCAGATGGCAATGTTGTAATAATCTTGAAGTTCACATTTTACAGTACTTTCTTTACATTGATGAACACAAGCCTGTTTTTTACATTTATTTGTACAAATGATAGAATTATGTATTAAATTCTATTTGACTAGGCTGGCAGCCTTCGCCCATCTTTCCACAGTCATCACATCTCTTCCCCCACGGGGAACTCAAGCAAGCTTTTCAAGTGCCCCTTGAGAAACGTTGCTTGAGAAGGTCAGGTCTATTGGGGTGTACCTCACCCCATTTCCTGTCTTGAGAGCCCATCTGCATTGGCATTGCTACTCCCACTGCGGTGCTGCACTGACATACCATATGCTTGCAAACCCAGGCTCCATCTTAGCAACTTGGCATTTTGCTGACTGGCCCTGTTCAACCAAATTAGGGGGTTGTGATCTGTCATTACCTTGAATTTTCTTCCATACAGATAAGGCTGAAGTTTCTGCAGTGCCCACACTATGGCTAGACATTCTTTTTCTACCTCTGCATAGCATTCCTCCCTGGGTTGGAGCCTACGACTGAGATAAACCACTGGGTGCTCTTCTCCCTCTGAAGAAATCTGGCTAAGTACAGCCCCCAATCTGTAATTTGAGGCATCTACCTGTACCACAAATTCTTTGCTATAGTCTGGACTGGCTAACACAGGGGGTCGTCCCAAAGCTTCTTTAAGCTCCTGGAATGCCTGCTCACATGCTGGGGTCCACACTACCTTATCTGGCCTGTTCTTCCTTGTTAGGTCTGTGAGGGGAGCAGCCATGGTACTAAAATTGGGAACAAACTTTCTGTAGTACCCTGCTGTCCCTAAGAATGCCCTCACCTGCTTTTTGGTAACAGGTGCAGGCCATGCCTGAATGGCTTCCAATTTGGCAGGTTCTGGCCTTATCTTACCACTCCCCACTCTATGTCCTAGGTAGGAGACCTCTGCCATACCCACCTGACATTTGCTTGGCTTAATGGTCAACCCTGCCCTCTGTATTCTACCCAGCACCTCCCTGACATGCTGAAGGTGCTCTTGCCAGGAATGGCTGTAGATAGCAATATCATCCATGTAAGCAAGGGTAAACCCTCCTGCTCCTGCTAAGATATGATCTACCAGCCTCTGGAAAGTTGCTGGGGCATTCTTCATCCTAAAGGGCATCTTTGTGAATGGTTGTAAGATACTTAGCCCCACCCAGCTGCTTTAGGGCCTCATCTGTCCTAGACATGGGGTAAGCATCTGCCTCTGTGTGACTAATTAATTTCCTGTAGTCCACACAGAACCTGGTGCTGCCATCCTTCTATGGCACCAGTACCACTGGTGAGGCCCAGGGACTGTTGGACTCTTGAATCACCCCTAGTTCCAACATCTCCTGTACCTATTCCTTCAGAGTCTGTTTGACTCTCTCAGGCACCCTATAAGGGGCCTGCCTGATAGGCCTTTGGGATCCTGTATCCACCTGGTGCTGCACCAGGTGGGTACTCCCTGGTTTCCCAGTGAACATGCCCCCAAACTCCTGCAACACTGCTTGGATTTCTCAAACCTGGGTAGGAGATAGCTGCTGGGACATTGCTACCCCTTCCACCGAGGTGTCAGCCCGAGCCTCACTGAGGAGATCAGTCACCAGATCTCCCTCAGACTCCTCCTGCAATCCACTGCAAATGCTCAGCACAAGGGCCTCCCTATCATGGTAAGGTTAACATGTTACAGTTTGTGCCCCTGCCTTCTGCCTGGCAGTTTCACCATGTAGTTAATATCACTCACCTTTCTTACTACCTTGTAGGGTCCCTCCCAAGCTGCTTGCAACTTGTTGTGTCTGACAGGAATGAGAACCATTACCTGCTGCCCTACAGCATACTCTCTAGCTCGAGCATTCCTGTCATACCACACTTTTTCTGTTGTTGGGCTTCTGCCAGGTTCTCCTGGGCCAGGCCCATGAGTTCCTTGACCCTTGTCCTGAGGTTCAGGACATATGCCACAACAGACTCCTTGTGAGACTCACACTCACCTTCCCACTCATCTCGAATTAAATCTAGAGGTCCCCTCACCCTATGCCCATACAGCAACTCAAAAGGGTGAAAAACCTGTGGGTTCCTGGGGAACCTCTCTGTAAGCAAACAGCAGATGGAGCAAATATTTGTCCCACTCCCTCTTAAACTGATCTGCAAATGCCTGTAGCATGGACTTGATTGTAGAGTTTAACCTTTCAACAAGACCATTAGTCTGGGGATGGTAAGGGATAGTCCTCATGTGCTTCACCCCACAGGACATCCACAGACAAGTCAGCAGGTCTGACATGAAATTGGCACCTCTGTCAGGCAGCAATTCCTTTGCAAAACCTACCCTGCTGAAAATCTCTAGCAAAGCATTTTCCACCTTCTCCGCCTCAATGGAAGACAAAGCCACTGCCTCAGGGTATCGTGTAGCATAATCTACAATCACTAGGATATATTTTTTCTCTGTGGAACTTGGGGTACTCAGAGGACCCACAGTATCCATAGCTACCCTCTGAAAATGGCTCCTCAATCACACTCAAAGGCATCAAAGGAACTCTCACCTTGTCTCCTGCCTTGCCTACCTTTTGGCACTGCTCACAGGTCTTGTAGTACCCTGTTACATCTCTGGAAATTCCAGGCCAATAGATGTTCTGCATAATACGTCTCTTTGTATGTTTTATGCCCATATGACCTGCAAAGGGAATATCATGGGCTATGGCTAGAAGCGCCAGGCGGCAAGCTCTAGGCAATACCAACTGCTGTACTCTCTCACCTTCTAGCCCTCCCTCAGGGGACCACTCTCTGTACAGTAACCCTTTGTTCCAGTATACAGATTCCTCCTTCCTTTGAGAATCAGGTGCCTCTGTAGCTACCTGCCTCAGGCCTTGCAATGTAGGATCAGAGAGCTGAGCCTGCCTCAACTCTCTCCTTGTAACCCACATCTCATTTTTTTAAGAGAGGGCTGAGAGGATTTTGTGAAAAGCCCAATGGTTCTGTTGAGCTATATGCTAGGGATAATAGCCATGCTTTGTTACATGTGTACTGGCTGAGTTTTCAGGGAATTACTCCAAAGGTGATCCTTGTAGAAGACTGGCACCTGAGTACATGTATCCAAGACTACTGTGAGATGTTACAGGTAAGTGGAACTTTATTCTTGTGAAATTGTCAAACAGTGATGAATCATGGATTTCAACTCCTGTGTTATATGTAGATATTGAGTGCGAAATATGTATGAATTTTTGCAGTTATTACACTTCTGCTGCAAAGTTTTATGACTAAGGAATGTAGTGATGTGTAGTTTTAGTTTTATTTACTTGTTTATTTTACACATTCTTTATTTTCACTGTGATGTGAGGGAACAGTTATTTACACTTTGATATGTTTTACACCTCAGTTGTCTTAATTTTATTTCTGCTTTTTTTTTCCTTTTTGATAACACTGAATATCTTATGGTGAGTTTGTTGGTTTTCTGACAGGTGGTAATTAGCCGAGTATTTGCTTGTGTTTTGTATGTGTGTGTGTGTGTGTGTGTGTGTGTGTGTGTGTGTGTGTGTGTGTGTGTGTGTGTGTATATATATATATATATATATATATATATATATATATATATATATATATATAGTACCTTGCAGGATGCGCAGTAGCAAATCCCTCCCCAAACATGCCTGCGGCCCGACGGAGGCAGCAGCTGCATGAATATTCATTCAAACAACAATGTTGCTTTACGGACATACAACAGCAAAATATGTAGAAATTTAGATTGAAATAAGGAAACAAAATCCATGCAACTTAAAGAAGAGTGTTTATTTACAAAAAGAAAGGAAAGAAATTAAGACATTCAAACTTAAAGAAGAGTGTTTATTTACAAAAAGAAAGGAAAGAAATTAAGACATTCATGTAAAACAGCATTCCATTCAGTAAACCAGCTAATTAGTAAGTAATAAAGAGTAACTGGTCATAATTTTTGGTGTTAACACTGGGAATTGGGAGTGCATTAAACAGGTGTTAATATTCTTATACTATGGTATTGCATGTTATTTTTAATGTTTTATTATGTTAACAAGCCAGTAACAGCTCATTTCTGACACGTGTAAGTCTGAGGATTTTTATTTAAGTTATATTTATTTCAGTTAAGTTTTATTTGCATTTTTATTTAAGTGACAGTTACACTGGTAATGTATCCATGACGTGACATGCGAATTAGCATGATTGCTATTGTTCTGAGCTATCCACGCCCATTTCACTTGCCAATCACTGTAGGCACGCCCAAAGCTGTGCAGAACTATACCTGAGGTATACACTGATAGAATGCCGATATAAATATATGCACACACATATCCATGTGGAAAAACTTTCCTCCGAGTGTTTATGTATGTTTGTCTGTGCAATGAGTAGTAGCAGGCTAGTCCTTTTGAAGGTAACTAACAGGAATGTGAGTGTTTAGCTGTATCTTTCTTGTGAGGTTGTTAGCATTTATATTCTGCAGTTGACTAATTTAAAATTGCAACTTTGTATCAGTCCCCATTACCTTAGTTATTTAGAAGTGTCACAATGGAACATGTAGGGTCTCAAGGTTTCTCACATTTCTTCTTTACATGATACAGAGTAACAAGGAGTCAGAGACAATCACCCTATGCAGTGGAAGACTGAAACATGTGCTGTTTTCATTTGTATGCAGACACTCTTATGTGAGCTGTTATTCATTCATTACTGTGACTATAACCGTATTCTGAATATGTCTGCTCATAATGTAAAGCCTTAGAATTTTATCTTTTTCTTTATTGTCTCACATCCATTTCAAGATGCTCTTGGCTTCTTTTTTTATTGGGGAGAGCACACCTGGCTAATGACGGCTACTCTGGGGAAAGGAACAGACATTTTATTTGCTCCTCAACATGGATTGGAGGAGAACAGATTGATATTGTTTTGCTCCTTCCCTGAGTTTATGTACATTTATTTATTTATTTAGTTTATGTACAGTTCTGTCATAGAGTCTAATAGCAGATGCTTTAACCAGATTGAGGTAAGCTGCATGAGATCTCATCCTTCTACAAGGTTGGTGGTCACGGTCTCAAAGAATTTATGAGGTTAAACATATGAGATCTGTAAAACTATACTGGCTTATGTCATGGAGGAGGTTTCCTATGCTCATATGAGTAAGTTCCATGATGAGTCTCTCAATCGCCCTACACAGTATGTTTGTGAAACTGGTCAATCAGTAATCACTAGGGTACATAGAAGTTCCTCCCTTGTGGTCTGGGATCAAAATAACCTGACTGCAGATAAGATTCCCGATACCATGGACATAGCCAGTTTTTAATGATGTATTAAGAATGTGTGCAAGAGGGTATATCAAGCTATTTTTGGTTATAACATTAGACTTGCTGGTATTTCATCTGATCAGTGACAGTGATACTTCTGACCATACTGGGGTAGAAACAATAATTTCTGATTGTAATTTCAGGTGTGATCACGTTACAGGGAGGAAAGAAAAGGAGATGTTCCCTTGTATGAGCTGACATTTGCTCCGGGTGTGTATGCTACTGGATAAGCTCTATATGTTGGCTTTACTAAGGTGATTTTGGCAAAGAAAACACACTCACTCTTCAGACCCAAGCTGAGCAACTGTGTTATACATGAATGTAAAAAAAAAACTACTTCTGTGAAAGTAATGTTTTATTAAAATGCCGGTATCAGTAAGTGATTTTGTTCCTAATGTTACACTGGAACCAAATTGTGGTATAAGGTAAGGTATAAAAATATTTTCTGACATTTTATTAAGACAATTAAAACAACTTAACATGGCAGCAGTCAGTGCTGTTTTTTAACTATTTCGTGTTATGGTGATACCATTTTGTTCTAGTACATTACATTCTAGTTCTGTCCCTTCATTTTGTGACGATAGAATGGCTTTATTTTTGTTACCTACCTTGACAGACAGTTTAAGCTTGTGTGGAGCTTTGTCACTTTTCATTGTTTTAGTGAACTTTTTTCTTGGTGGGGGTTGACCTTAACCTTGTTGCATTTGGTTGAGTACAGTTCAAACACTTTGTATGTTTTTTATGTTAATTTTGTATTTCCAGCTTAATACTTCTTGCAGAAATTACTTACTGCATTTAGGCTGCACAGAGATGAGTTTATCAATGCAGTTATTTAAAATGTTTTAGATGGCCATGAACAATTTACCATTAGGTTGTGAGGGTTGCCTAATATGCAGTCCCAGCTGATTGATCCAAGGTGATTGTTCAGGGACTCGTACTTGCCATTTAAAGAAATCTCTAGAGATGGTATCTTTTTTATTAGATTAGGTTAGTTGTACATCAGGAAAGTTAAGGCATTGTGGTCAGAGTAATAAGAGTTTGGGTAATGATGGGGGACAACTGTCAGTGATATTTGTCAGAACAATGTCTAATATGTTTTCCCCTTGTTGGAACTTTTACAATTTGCTCATCAGTGCTAAAGTTTATGAAGTCTAGTAGTTTTTACATCCTATTACTGGTTAAACATACCCCTCTCAATCAATGGATAACTTATATCACTAAGCAGAAAAATATTTTTCATTATGGGGAGGGGTTCATGTTTATCAAGGAAGTAGTCACTAGCAGTATGATAGCATGTTAAATTACTGCAATTTGTTGTGATTATTGTACTGTGAGTGTGTAGTACTTCAAGCCCACAATTTGTTTCTATAACCCTAAATCAAATTTACATAAGGTACAAGCAACCCAAGAGCCACTGGGGTTAAAGACACAACAGGGGCAGAACGGGTCAAGTGGGAAAAGCAAAAATAGTCACAGAGCTGCTGTACCTGGCAGCTTTCAGAATTAAACCATGTACTTGTCTTTTTATCTTAAATAAAATGGTATTTCTCACCTTTTCCTACAATTCGGATATAGTAAAAGAATGCACCACAGGTGCTTGCTCCTGTGCCCTAACTTAGAATTTTGAAGTCACCTCATTAACCCCTTACTGAAGTATCTGCCAGCTCTGAGACTCATAGCTACATGCATTGACACTGTTTTTCCTAATCTACCTAATGAAAAGTTGGACTCTAACATGCTTTATACAGCATAGTAATCCCCACTCCCAAATACACAGGAGCTAATCAGTAATTGTGTAAAAGGACAGCTGATTAAAGGTATGGAAATACCTTAATTCAGGCCGAGTGTGTAATCTTCTAACACTCCACACTCTTGGAAAACAAAAGCCTTACTTCATGTGTCATGTACCTAACCTTTCTGCTGAAGGTCTACCTGTCTTACCTACCTTCACTACTCTGACCTCTGTGCGATCATTTAACCTCCCCCTTTTCTCATCTTTCTCTCTTTCTCATACTTCTGTTGTTATTCCTGTTATTTAGTTAGGGATTTGTTTGTATAACCTCAGTGCTAGAGTTGGCAATCTGGGACCACCTCAATTTTTTTCTTCTGTCTCCACTTCAATCATAAGTGATGGTTGTTATCTACTTTAAAACTATTTTGTTGACTAAAAAATCCACCCTGTTTTGATTTAGTTTTAGTTAAGGTTGGTTAGGTCCTAATTTCATACCAAGGTTTAACTGTTTTCTTTAAGGTAATGTTTGTAGCTATGTGTTTTAGTTTGTACCATAGTTTCCTTAACTGCAATTTGTATTTTTATACATTGTTTTAGTTTATTTTCTGTCTATATAACCATGGTCTGCTGTCTTATCTTTCCAAAGTTGCACTGTGTTAATGTTGTTATTTAATGAACTTCAACTAAATTTTACTTACTTTAACAAGAAAGTGGCTGAAAGCGGGTCACAGTGGTCAAATCCATTTGAAAGAAAAAAGAAAGAAATAAAGAACACCTGTGGAAGGCATTCCATCAGTCAGATAACTGACATAAAGCCCAGATCCTTGACTACTAGTGCAAATTATCAAATTTAATTCTGCACAGAGGAAATCACATTTCCTCCAAGCTGCAGGAATGTCACAGTTGATTATATTAAGTTTCGTGGGGGAGGCAAATCAGCATAAGATAATTTATGCAAATGTTGTTTCTTCTATTTTGCTCAAAATGAATTCACCCTTGAATACCTCACAGTACACTCAAAAACCCCGAAATAAGAGCCAATTAGCTATTTAACTTCTGTATCAGATAGCTATACCTCCAAGCAAGCAGGTACTTTTTTAGAAAATTAAAATAAATTCTGATTGTGAGTGAAAATGTGGTGTCATCTCTTCTAAGGAAGAAAAAAGAATTGTCAAAAAAGGAAGTCCTTCAGTCAAGACAGTTTTACTCTCTTCTCTTTGATGCTTTGCTTTAGTCTCCATCTCTGTGATAAAAGTCATCTATATGATCCTAAGCATCTATGTAACTTTATTTATTTATTTATTTACATTTTGTTGACCAGATTAGTTCTTTGTAGGGCTGACCTGAGATTGTATGTATACTGACTAGGCTAAATTTGGCATGGGTGCTAGAAAACCATCCCTATATGGAGTGATTGTTCCATTCCTGGTACAGTAGAGACTGGGAGAATGTTGCTCAATGCAAGCAAACATTGGGGAAAGTACAGAGGTGAACACCAGTGCTGAGGTAAAGTTGTTACAGGACACAGTGGAGCTATTTCACAGAATTTGTTTGCTTCATCGTAAGCAAATGATTTACAAAATGAAGGCTGTATTATTACAGCCCTCCAGTTGGGAGGGTTGGTGGATGATATTTTGGGTGAAATGTTGTTATAGAGTGAGACGGAGAATGAAAAGGATGTTTCATGGGGCAATATCATGAATAAAATTCAGTCAGAGGAATCCAAAGATATTTTGAAGAATGCCTAAAGAAGAAATTGTATACTGAGATTGTTAAGGAAACTGCAGGAAAAGTGGTGAGAGAGGAACAGAAGAAAGATAATGTCAACAATCCAAGAAAATTTGTAGTAAGAATTCAGAATCAAGAAGAAAAAAGGACAGGTATGACATATGATATTATTCATCTGATGGTGCCATTGGGTGTAAAGGCTCAAGTAAGAACTTTTATTCTTATTCACAAGGAGACATTTTGTCAGATTATATTTGAGCCTGGTTCTTTTATGGAAAGGTTTTTTGTGAGAGTATGAAAAGGAAAAGAACTGTAATCCATGGAAGTCTTATGTAGTCAAAGCATTTCACAGGGAAACAAAAAAGAAAATACATGTTTAATTTTGGACTGAAGTTGAAAAATAGACTTTGCAGAGACATTAAAGTAAACTACGTAAAGAAGTTATGAACATTAAAAAGTTTATGATAATACAGGATTATGGACTGGTGGATGGGACTGTCATATTATACTGAAAATTGAAAAAGAAAAAATATGCTAATTCCTAGTGTGATAAATGTAGAAGGCAACAAGGGGTGGTAGATACTGGGGACAACCCAAAACATGCCCCTCCTGTGGAAAGGATACTCACTTGATGAGTAATTGTGACAAAAGGAAATGTTACATTTTTGGGGAAACAGGTCATGATGCATAAAGTGTGAAATAAGATGTTATAAATGCAACAAAATTGGGCATTTATGGATTGATTGTAACATAGAAAGAAAATAAAAGGGAGGAACATATATGAAGAGAAGAAATAGTATAAATATAAGATAAAGGGGATGTAGGGAAGTCGAGTAAGATAAAATAAAGATAAAGAGAAAAATACTGTAGAAGATGATATATAAGGAGATTCTGAAATAAGTGATGATGATAAGTTTAAAATACTTCCACTGGTAAAAAAGTAAGAGAAAGAAAAAAATGAAAGTTCCAAGGGATAAGTATAAAATAGAAAAAGAAAGTAAATGGATAATGCCAATAAGATATACGTTGAATTTATTTAAAGAATCACACAATTTCATGTAAGTTACAACGCTGATATAGTAAAAATTCTAGAGCTGTTTCATTAAATGTAAATAACATTAAAATATAACAAAAAGAATAGGAATTTTAAACTAGTGCAGTAAGTGTGATATTGATGTAATAATATTGGAAGATGTAAGAGACTGCAAACAGAAAAGCTTTGGGGAGGAGACTCAATATGGAACTTAGGAAAAGAACAATGTTTTGGCACAGTTGTGCTTTGTAAGAAATCAGTGAAAATATTAAAAATAACACTAGTAATAAAAAGATTAACTAATATAGAGCCAATATGGAATAACATGTATATAGAATTATAGTTTTAAATGCCTGTGTTACAAGTAAAGAAAGGGAAAACTGATTTCATAAAATTGTGGATTACTTAGTAGCAAACAAAAAAAACCTCCACTCCCTACAAGCTCCTCTCCTAGGAGAATGCTGATGCCTGGGCGGTCACTGAAACATGGTTTAAAGGGACAATCCCAGTGTTTAAAATTCGGGCCCAAGTTCAAGCTGACAGAACTCACACCCACTTTAACATGTCACTTTCATTCTCACCCACAGTGTCATTTTACTTTTAAACATCCTGTACAATTCCAGTCTTGTTTTAGTTCCCAGGATGAATTAAACTTTGTTTTTGTGTTCCTCTCCAATTTCCATTGCATTTTCACTTTAAAGCTAGCATGCCAGTTTCTACATCTTCATCTATATGAAGATATAGTATATCTATTTCTACTTGGCTAAAATGCACTCACCCACTTTTATATTTGCTTTTATAAGTTTTAGCCTCACTCAGATCATATTTTATTTCTGTCAATAAAGTCTGAAGTTTTTATCTCTAGTAAACCTCTTTAGCACACTTCAAATAAAAAAAAAATCCTTGTATAATGCAAACAGCAAGTGAAAACACTTTGGGCTGGATTCACAAAGGCTTGCACGCAGTCTAAGAGTAGTGTAAGATGGCAGACAGCCAATATGTCTGACTGGCGATCCAGCAACAACCGACAGGGGCATGCATGAGAGCTCCTAAAACTACTCTTGCACGGACAGTGTTATGTTATGCAAATTACCTCATTTGCTGCTGAAAGCTATTCAAATGAGGTACATTTGCAATCCAGGAAACACTAACCTGTCTATGTAAGAGTAGAGTTATTTGCAGAAATGTACTCCGTTGGTAACGGAGTATCGTTCTGCAAATAGCAAAACGGAGCTATGACAGCTCCAAATAAAGAATGCATCCAGTTGAGGAAGCATGCCAACGGCCAAATATAAGGCCATTGTCATTTTTATCATTTGAAAATTAATAAAAATCAAAATTTTTTCCCCAGATCTCCGATGTTTAAGCGTAGCACAGCGCCGCGCAAACGTGCGGCGCTTTAAAAAACAGAAAATAAAGAAAAAATAGCCAAAAATAGGCATTCTTATTAAAAATATTATTCTGTCATGCAGGTGAATGGTAGGCTGAAGACAACATGGCTACTGAGTAGTGGTTGCTACGGGGGGAAGCTCAGTTTGAGAGATGTAACCAAGCATTAGCAGGCAATCCTATGCAAATGAGGATAAGGACAGTGAATCCCAATTTTCCCTGGCATGTGAGCCATGTCCCTAGAGTGTAAGTGTAGGAGTAGGGGAGTTGTAGAGTAGAAGATAGGTGACATCATGAGGAGGTATGTATGAAAGACTGTAAGCTTATTGGAGCAGAGTGGCTTGTGTTTGCTGTGAGTTACTCAGGATTGGAAGAGGCATGTCTACAGTTGTCCTAGCTGAAACCCAGAAACAGAAGGTGTACGCCGTGGATATCACTGAAATTTCTTGCAAACGTGCTTACACTGTGTGCACGCGTGTGCGCGCCTGTAAACTTGCCTAAGCCTGTGTATGCGCATGTGCACCCGTCTAAGCCTGCGTAAGCCTGTGTAAGCCTGTGTGTGTGGATGTGCACCCGCCTAAGCCTGTGTAAGCCTGTGTGCAGTCGTGTGCACGTGTTTGTGCTTGTTTGCGCGGCGCTGCTCCTTGTGGAAACTGAAAGGGAAAAGGAAGGAAAAGAAGTAGTAGGAAGTTAACCAAGGAGAACTAGCAGAGCTGCTAGGTGAAATAAATCAGAATCAGCTTCAGGTTCAGCTTCGGAGGTCCTTGTTGCTTGGACAGGTTAATGTTAAGGGCCTCCGCATATGTGGGTTTAGTGTTGCTATGTGTGGGTGTTGATGGTGTGGGTTTTGAAGGGCTATAAGTAGCTTGAGGTGTAGTGCAGGCATTAACCTTCTCCTCTTGACTGTCTAGCACAATCTTGGCCAGAGAGAGCTTTGCTTCCAGTTTGGCTATGTAAGTGCATCTCTTGCAGGTTGTAGTGTTGGGTGGTAGAAGGGGAGGATTGTCTGTGTACATGAGGCAGTTGCCGCATTGCCCCAGTATGCCCAGATTCACCAGGTGGACAGGAGAAATCACCGGAAGCTGACCCTTGGACATACCTGTTTAGGTGCTTTTTTTGTAAAGTTTAAGAGCTGTTTTCCCTTACCTTTGCAAGGTACTTTGCAATTATAGACTGTTTAGTGCCTACGATTAATTGCTCCTTATTGACGAGGAGAGTTGAGTGCTTGTATCAGTTTCAGGCTTCCTCGTGCTTTCCAGCAGGTTCTAGAGCAAGTGCTAGTCACAGGGGTTCAGATTTTAGTGCTACTACTGAGAAGCCAGCTAGTTCTAAGGGAAAATTTGAAGAACAGACTTTCTGGCACCTGGAATAGTTTAACTGTAGCCTCGCAGTGCTGCACGATGCGAAAAATGTGCAAACACGTGTTTTTAAGCCAGAAAGTTGAAAGGGATAGAAATCAGCCCAAAAAGGCTAATAAAATTACAGTTTCAGAGCTGGAAACTACTCCTCTAGTGTTAGTTAGGCAGTACAATGCTCACCACTCCCACTGGTAAGCAGTAGGACTTCCCTCTACCACAGCAAGGTCTGGATAGCTCTGAACACAGAAAATTAAGTCCTGAGACAAGCAAAGCCTGGGATGTGGACTGGCTAGGAAAGGTGGTAAATGAGCAAACAAGATAGTATTTTTAAGTGATTCATTCCTGTTTGTGTATAGACTTGTATTATTCATCTTAGATAGACAGCACTCCAGCTAAGCAACTTGTAATAATCTCTTAGGCACTGCTCACCCTCCTGCCCACAGTAGCAAGCAACTGGAACCATGAAGCTGCACTTTACGAATGTTATTGCAGCCAACATAGTTAAAATAGGCAGCCTGAGACAAATGTTGCAATTGTCTCATGTTCACTGACAACCATTTACTACTTAAAGTGACACTCTCTTCTTGCAAAAACATTTCTTGCCTCGGAACAAAGCCTCAGCATCCAAGTTGTAATCCCTCCTTCTTCACGATATTTCAATAATCTCACCCAGTGGCTCAACCACACAATCCCAGAGCTGCTCGTTTTCATAGGGGCGGACACACAGATCTTATGCATGCCCACTTTGGAAACATCGTTGTTGCAGGAATCAATTAATTCCCTGTTGAAACCTCTCAGCATTTGAATTACATTCCTGTCATAGCTCCCATACTTCTCGATGTGCAGAAAAGTATGCAAGACATCTGGACAAAGACTAACATTATTGGGGAGGGGCGTAAGTTGGCAAAAATAAAAACGTTTTTCACATAAACTAAACTTAGGAAGTTGATTGAATAACCGGGATTAACTGTGCATTTCTCAAAAGAGATAAAGTCTGAAACTAAAATGTATGTCATTATTTTTAGTAAAGTCAGAAAACCACCAGTTTTATGAAGAACATACCGATGATAGGAGGCAGAAATCTGAACATTTATTTAAAATCTGGATAGCTGTGAAAAACTCGTACAAAAAAGGCATTGATCTATAGACATTCAGGGATGGTTTTCTCCTTTGCAGGTTTGTTTAAAGGAGTACCGCACCCACAGACTCAAAAAACATGTTTAAAACATCATGGGATGATGTTTCCTACACTTTAACAGCACTCTGGGATTATTTACAGGATTTTAAATATTTTTATATGTAATTACAGACTCTGACCACCTGGAGTACAGCATATTTTTTTTTCAAAACAGGTTTATTGTTTTAACATATAAGAGAAATATCATAACAATTTTATACAAGTAATTAAAATAGGTATTATTATAATATTCAACAAAACAACTAAAGTATTTACAAAGACATCCACTACAATCAGATCAATTAATTAAACTAAAATACCATGCTATTGAAATTAAAATTTTTTAACAAATTTTGTAAATTATCCCATACAATATAATAAGATGTTTTTCTATTTGTTCTTGTCCTAATTGTGTTTATTTCCATATGGCACACTATATTCATAACATTTTTAAATTCATTGAACGAAGGAGGTCGGAGTACAGCATATTGACGTGGTTTGGATAAATCAGGTTGCCACTCAGTATCCCACAAGTCATTGTTTTGCTCACAAATGTTACATCATGCAGGCCTCCATTTGCCTAAAGCTCTTGTCATTTCATAGATGTTGCATGCATACAAAGTTCTGAGTAAAATAGAATAGTTAAAGTAACATTCCTTGCTGTTGAATGACTACTTAAAACTGAAACAGTGCAAATGTCACAGAACACACACAAAGTGCTGTTTACTGCTGCCTTTTTTCTAATTTAGTTTAAATGGCACTAATTTGTGAGACAATGAATTCCAGTTCTTTTACTTCAACCCTCCCCCGCAACACCTAGCTTCCCTAGCTGTCAAAGTCCTGAGGGTAATTTGACTTGGTAATTTCATTGACTGGCAGATCTCAGCAGGGTGCTTGACTCATGTAATTCAATCTTTGCTCTAGCATTTCTTTTGTTACAGGGGACATGTTTTATTGCTGCACTGTAGCCATGGCCTTACTTGACTGCATTAGCATCCAGTTTATATAGCAACTTCTGTAACATCTTGCACCAGGGAGCTAAATAAAACTTTTAAAATATTAAACCAGTTTAGATCTTTATTAGTGTAAGTGTCTAAGGTATCACTTCATGCTTCCACCTTGCTAAAAATGATTTACATGTGCAAAGTGTGTTGGTATTCAGTGTTTGCCTACATATTTTTTTACTGCACTCAGGGCCGGCCTTAGGCATAGGCGAACTAGGTGACCGCCTAGGGTGCCGTACAGGCCAGCCTCAAAAGGGCGCAATTGTATACATATTTATCACAGTGGATTGGAGTTCTACTGTGAAATGACCCCTAACCGGGAAAGCCGAAAGACAACAACAACATTTCTTTTCAAATTTCACCGCCGGGCACCAATAGAGGCTAGGCAATTGCGCACTCCCCCAGTTCAAGCACGAACTTGTTCTTTTTTTTTTCTATCCACAGTAGCACAGCCCCCGCCTAAGCCATCTTCTCACTCATTCCCTCCCCCTGCATGATGTATAGGCTTGATGTGAGTGGCCGCTCTTATGGAGCATTATTCAACCTATCAGTGATGATTTTGCACCACTGACATCACGGTCACTGATCCATTGAGCATATGTAAACAGCTAACTCCCGCCTCTTGTTCCTTCCTTCATTGACACGCTAGAGAGGCGGGTGCAGCTATTGGCGATCACATTTCTTGGAATCTGTGGACATGAGTTAGCGTCGTTTTGTTTGCCTGGTTCAATGATTTCTTCCACGTGGGCTACTACGAAACGAATGGAGTGTTAAGTTTTAATTCCAACTTTTACACCAGTGGCTAGGAGGTAAGTGAGGGATGGGGTCCGCCGGGGATTTATATTTATGAAATGTGATGTATGTTTTGCTAGTTTCTGCTGTCCTTAAATCACCTGAAACACCACAAGGATTATGCAAAAGTTGTAGATTATAGCTGCATCCGGTGAGAATTGTAGGATTTTGCATGGATCTTATCACCCCCCCCCCCCGGCTGATGTGTGTAATGCTTTAGCAGCCTAGTGGTACGTTTGTGCTTCCACTATCACACAAGACTATCCAGCTACCTTTCTTTGCATACCTTCTTGCTCCTTAGGAAGAGTAAGTCCACCTTTAGACACTAACATCAGTCTAGGTGACTTCTTTCAGCACCTGGGTTTAGCTAGTTCAATCCAGGTTGCTGGGGCTGTGCTGAGGATTTTATCCCTCTGTTCTGCGGAGCTGGTTGCCTAATGTACATTTTAGCAATGATTTCATCTAGTCAACAAGCTAACGAATTATAGCAAAACAACTGCCCATGCATTTCTGTTTGTTGTGATTTATTGCAAGACAGTATTGATGCTTGAACAAGCCCATCTCTTTTCTTCTCAGTCAAGTTTACATTGGTTTAAAGTGTGTTGTTTGAGGAAGAGCTCAGCTGTTTTTATAATTGGTCTTGAGCTCTGGTGTCTGTGATTTTTAGCAACAGAGAGACATACAAACCATACTGTCTTTTGAGGCTTGTTGTATGGTTGAGCATCTAATCTGTGCATTTAAATTTTTTTTTCTCACTTCGGTATTTCTTAAATGTCTGAGTCAGTGGGAGAAAAAATATTTGGTTTTTGTTTTCCATGTGTGAGTTTTAAAACACTGCATGGTCCAGTAAGTGGTACTGCATTTCTTTTAGTGCCCTGAACCCATTCAGTCTAGTGACTGCATGAGCCTGATTAAAAAAACAAAGTGCTTGGTGAATTACTCCATTACTAGATTTATAACATGTTTTGTATGCCTTGGTAAGATTTTGAATGGGATTAGTAAGAACTAGTGCATAGGTTACATTACTCACCTTGTCTTGTTAATAGGTACTTCTGGCACTCAATTACTCATCTTTCTTTCTTTCATCCTACAAAGTCTTTGGAATGTTTGTTTTCATTATGAGCATTCATACATAAATTTGCTTTTTGCAAGTATGGCTAGAACACATTTCATTTACGTATGACATTAAAACATTGTTACATGTGGTTTGTCACAGTTTGAAAACAGAGCTGATAATGTCTCTTTGAAGTACTGATGTCCTGAAGTATAACAAAAAAGTTGCCAACATGTTTTATTGTGTCCATTTTGGAGACATGGAAATACTGGGGACATGAGTGATGGCTTGGAAAATATTCATGAAATTAGTAGCCTCTTACAAATCAAGTCTTTGCAATAGAGGCCTTGGCTGTCTAGGAACCCACTATAATCCTGTATATGAGCAGCGATGACTATCCCAGACTGGATACAGTGAGTTAAATGAGTTGTGTTTTATTTGCTGTTAATGTTCCTGCATTCCACTTCATTTGGTTACCATAGATCCCCAGCCCGAGTTGGAAACAGTCGAGGAAAAAGTTCATTTTGTACAAATGCTCCACTGTATGGGCTTTACAGTAGCATGATCTGTGGCTATGCCACTCTGACTAAGGCTCATAAACTGTAGAGAGCAGGCACTAGTAGCTGGAAATGTAGTCCAACTAGGATTAAGATAACAATGTACTTTTCTTTTTTAAACTAAACTGTTAGTCTCAGGATGCAATGTCCTGCCAAAGAGTATGTTCACCTCTTGTCAGTTTATGTGAAAATATTTTGCTGACTGTGGGTTTGAGGGTTAATAATTGCAAGAAGGGTAAGTGCTGATTAAAAGGTAAAAAGCTGCTGCTACACTTAGTGTTCCTGTGTTTTTATGGGGCAGAGGATTTCTGCTCATTTCAGCTTCTTTGGAATATTCCACAGTGTTATGTGGCAGTGTAATGACTTATCTGTTTAATTTGTACATCGCCTCTGCTTATTTGTAGTACAGTCCCTCAGGAACCCAAACACAGTTCCCTTGTTTGTAATGATCCAGACTAAATTGTCACCAACCACTGCCTTAGGTTGTTCGACACTGGTTCATTTTATATGTTTTTATTCACTAAAATGGGAGCCAGTGGGTACATTTTCTACCCTTCAGCTACTCTGTACTTTCTTCTTTTCCTTTCATTTTCAAGGTGTTCATAGTAACTAGCATAAATATTTGGCCAAGCAAAGTATCTTAATAAGAGCCCCCCCCCTCCATCCTGTATGATGGAACAAGACCTGAGAAGATAGCCTCCATCTTTGTACCACATGACCTGTTTGGTAAGTAAGACGAACACCATTACAGTACCTCCCACCCCAGTCCTAGCCATGAGAGGTGCTAGATGATGGCACTAAAATCTGTCACCATAATTGGCTTATTTGGTCATATGATTGTTTCTGTAAACTTATTTGGCATTTAATACTAATGCCAAAGAACTGATCTGTTCCTGAGCTGTCCTCTGACAATCCTGATACTTTCAACCATCTGTGGGCGTGGCTCAAATAGGGGTGTTCCTTGAGTATGGTGTGGGTGGGGCTTAAGGGGGCACCAGATAAGTACTTCGCCTAGGGCGCCGTTTCAGCTAAGGCCGGCCCTGACTG
>NC_056729.1:1755127452-1755136662 GCF_019279795.1 Protopterus annectens
AAATGCTCAAACTTTGGGCAGTATTTGCACAGTAATGCATGGAACACCTCTAGGTTGCCGGTGTGGCAGAACTTGGTCACCTGCTTTAAATCTTTAATAAAAACTCTGTTGGCAACTATCCTCTTCAGTGCACTGTAGCATGCATCATCTTCATCCATCCACTTCTTCTCATCTCCTTTGTCCACCGGCATTTCATGACCGCAACATGAAACCTTTGTTGCACCACTCCAGCTGTGTCGGTCTGTTACATGGTAAAGCAATGACAACCACTTCTCCTGTAGTACAACTTCATCACCTTCGCACATTTCAGCACACCACCACAGGTGATTGGAAACACTGTGGCACCACTGTAGCAACTCTCTGTTTACTCTCCTTTTGCCAGCTTCTGCAATTTTCTTTGTCAAGCTTTTGGCCATATGCCACACATCAAACTGGTGATCCACCGCTGGGAATTCCTTGCGCATCACAAATCAAATGCCCGGATGTTGGTCGGTTGCCACAAGACTTACCTTAACATTTCTTGACAGTAAGTTTGACAGGCACTTCTTGAAAGCTTTCTTCTCAAGTGCCACTGAAGATACCCCTGTGCAAACTTGCTCAAGACAAAAATCAATGATATGTCCAGAATCCAGGTCCATCATGCTATAGCAGCAGTATTTGGCTGAATATCCTGGACTATCGCACCGCCCATCACCACCTAACCGGATTTCCTTCCCCTGACTATCTGCCAGCATACGATTCTGATGTTGTATCCAGGTATGCTGCATTACTGGGAACAAATATTGCCTTTGAATGGTGTAGAAGGTTGTCTCACTGATAAACTCCAGCCCAAAATATGCACAGAAACGCGCAATATGTGCATATGTACTACCACTGAATAGAAGAGAAGATGCCAGTAGTAAGTTCCCAGCAGGCATCCTGCCTATAACTGGTTGACTTTCCCACTGAAGAAATGCATGTCCACTAATGCAGCATACCTTCACAGATACATAAGACCCTAACTTGGTTTTCTTTTCCACTTCGGAAGCAGGACTTCGGCATTCTGGGCAAGTCAATTTTAAGAGCAGTGAATCAAGGCAAGACTCGAAAACAATGAACTTTGGTTCACTTATCATCTTCTCATCTTCATCCTCTTCCACCACAGTGTCGTCCATGTCAGTGTCGTCAGACTGTCAGAAAGGTAGCTCCAGTTGGGATCCTTTTCCGTCTCATTTGTCTGAGAAACCAAAAACTCACTCTGCATGCTTGTGTTATGCATATCTGGAGTGAGCTTGATTGGAGTGCTGCAAGCCTGCACGTGAAGAGACATGTAGGCACTGCAGCTAGATGTGGCTACTTCACTGCAGGTATCAGCCTCCTGTTGAAGACCTGGGTTGACACTCACTCTACGCCCAATGTCATCATTTGAAACCTGATCTTCTGGTGTTCCCGACTGAGTAATTTCAGTCTGAACAAGTGTGGATTTCCTGCAGTATGTGTGGTCCATCAGCAATGACACTGCATCCTCAGGGAACTGTACAGCTGCATCCTTCATCTTCCATGGTTTAGAATTCTGTTCCACTAACTTTGCTTGAACTCCCACACTGATGCCTTTCTTTTGCCAGAAGTTGGTTTGGCATGCTACTGTATTCCTTTCCGCTGCAGTCATTTCTATGGCTTCGACTACTTCTTCATATACTTGTACCTGCAACTCAAAGAAAACTACCTATGAAATTTATACTGCATAGCAGGCTGTCATAATAAAAAATCCTGTTTTGGACAGCAGATTGAACACTATTTGGTTCAATGGATGATGCTCCATTCACATTTCCATGTTTAACAGTCTGTCACTGTCAGTATCTGAACATTATGTCCATTAGCATTGCATTTTTTACCATTTCTACACGTTACTCAGCAGCTAACAGGACATGTGCCAATTCCACCTTTTTTCTTCCAATGGAAGGGAATATGAATGGCCACATCACTGTACCAGCACTGAACATGTGCCTGCAGTGACTATCCACAAAACCGTTCAAACACTTAACACTACATCAAGTCAATACTTACCACTACAGAAAGGTTAATCTCTGCCTTGTTGTACAGTACAGAAAATGCACATTCCTCACTAGTCTATCAGTGCACACTGGTTACTGCAGCATTACTCATGTCTCTCCCCAAACCAAACCCTTCTGTCACCAGTTCATATTGTACAGGTCTTCATACATACGTACCTCTACAGGTTCTGGTACCTCTACAGCTTCTGGCACTGGATGGTCTTCCATGTCATCTGGAGCAACTGCAGCCTCTGCTTCCTCATGCACCGTCTCCATTTCATTCTGCCTCTGCACATGGCCATTAGGCTGTGGTAAGGGAATAAAAACAGGTAACTGTCACATAAAAACCATCACCCAGGATGTTATCAATGCTGAATGTATGAGTAGGAGAAAATGAAGTTACTGACCTTGCATTGGCGATACAGTTGGTGTTTCACAACATCTGGCAAGGTTGGCTGGGTTGTACTGAGAAGTTCCTCAATAAGCTGCGGGCGATAGTAAAGGCATTAATTAATCATACTACACAAGCAATAGACCATACATTGTACAGGTCATGCTAATCAAATGCAAGTATCCCATAACTGATGTGTTCAACCGTCTTACGTTTTCATGTTGTTTACGCTGCAGCCGCTGTTCAGATGATGTCCTTGGATGTGTGGTTGTGAAAATGAAGTGTCGGTACAGCGTCCTTAAGTAGTTGACGGACGGGCCGCCTTGGCTTCATGTGTTCTGGCAGTAGTTCACTCTTGTAGTCCAGCTGAAATTGGTTCTCTGTGAAATGTTTGGAGCACAGGAAGTGACGTGGGTTTGACATGCTGACCGATTCTTTCACAAACCTGCCTATGTTACTGACATCTACCCCACAGTTCACCACCCATCGTGTACACTGTTGAATGTCATGTGGAAAGCGATGGAAGGATACACCGGGTGGCAGATTGTCTCGACGAACATGACAACCATAGGCAAAACACGTCGGCATGGCTACACTCACCTAAGTAAAAATAGAAAGAGTAGAGGCTCAACTCCTACTGACTACGTTTTTAACAAGGCACTGCTCAGTTGCGCCAAACTCTTGGGCAATTCACTATACAGCTTTGTCAGTTCCTATACAACCTTGTTTGCACTTCAACATTAGCTGTAAAACACCTATACCTACACAAATCTTGCAATAGTTACTCATTCCTTCTTGTGACAGTCCACACTCACTTGCTCTGTGTTGTCACTCTCAGCTTACCTGACCTTTGTCACCCGCCATTCAAATGCCTGGTTGTACAGTGCCACCTAAATGCAGTCATTACGCACAGAGTTACACACTAAGGCAAAGAATTGATCACTCCAGAGAGACAAACGGATACGTCATTAGTAAGGTTTAAAACACCTTAATGCATTAATACTGCTGCCACAAGCCCATATTATGACATGCAGATACAGGATTGGCAACCATTGCAGTAACAGTGCAACTGGCACACCAGAAAAATATCCATATATTCTTTGTCCTTCATTAATGCTTGCTAGTAGCCTGTTTACACTGCAACTACCAAAGCTTCACAGTTTTGTTTCGATTCACACAAGGACATTCACACTGTCGAGCATTTACCTCATAGCCAGACAACCCTCTACCACCTAGGAACACTACTTATGAGACGTGTTAAACTTATCATATACTCTTAGTTCTCTCCTATCCCGACAGTATTACTGGCACTGAGATTGTTGGCAACAGAAACACTACACCTCAATCACCCCCTGTATTGTCTCTGAAAGAATTTGCTGGACAGTGTGAAAAGTGGATTGCTATGAAAAAACAGACACCTGGCATTCCACTTGTGGAAATAATGTGTCAAAACAGCTAAGGAAAGCCACTTGTTCACGATGATACACTGCAGGGCCTGGCATCAACCACTGCATTATGCCATTAGCCCACTACTGATTCTGCAGCTCGCTCAACTCCTCAACATTGCCAGTGGTTGTCATTGGCTGTAAAGAAAAAATAAACAAACCTATACAGATGCTCAACCTTTGGAGTCAAGATGTTCATAAAGACAGTATCACTATTAGGCATGTATGGACTTCAGACATTCAGAGTCAGTTAATAATTAAACTAATTTATTTCAAGTTGTACAAAATCATAAGGGAAGTCATAAGAGATGAAATACAATGTGTTTTTGGATTTGCTTTGATGCCACGCAGTGTTTCTGTGCACCATGTAATTTGTCAATAACAGTTCAGTCCTGAAATATCCACAGTCCCTCAAAAGGCTGAAATCCAGTATAGCCCTCATCTCTTTCTTCTGCAGGAAAGGTTGTTCATACACGATTCACTATGCAAGCGAGGAGGACCACTCTGTTGCCAAAGCCAAGCTTGTAATTGTTGTACACCCACAGAACATATGCTCTATATGCCAACAGACGGTACAACCTGAAAGAATAAAATAATGTGAATAGAGAGCTGCATGCCAGTATGGTAGTATTATGCACATTATCTGCTGCCAGCTATATTTTAACAGGAATCTTAGACAAACAAAAGTAGGCCATTAGGTTGGCCACCAATTCGATGTTGTCCGCACTCATACCTGTTACTCCAACTTGCTTGTCTGAATCTTCCTCGAAGCATACATTCATGCCTGAACAACATTTGCAGTACTTCTGGTACTAAACATGCCAATTCAAAATGTGGATGCATAGTAATGCATGTATTAGTTGGTTCAGAGTTGATTTCTCTCCATTTTTGGATAGCTCGCTGTGAGGACACACAACATTGGCGTTCAAGTAACGTGTTCATTAATGCACAATGGCCACATAAGCACCATGTCATGTTAGACAGATTAGAGACATCAGGTGCCACTGACTCCTGCTCCACATCACTGGTGTTGGTCCTGCGCCGTTTCCTCCTTGCTTCTCCAGGACAATATGTCGGCTCAAACTGATATCCTTGATGGTAACTCTGTTGTCCTCAAGAACTCATGCTGGCAGTGATACTATGGGAAAGAATACACAAGTAGAAAAAAGTAGTCATACTTGGCCCTCCCATGAAAAAAAAAAGTTTACCCTCTTGCATTATGTCATACATGTCACATCTGCTGCATGGTGACCATTATAGGCCTCAAGCACCAAGTTGGCATCTGTTCATTACACAGCGTAGCACCTAATCGCTCATGTTTAAAGGAATGTACTTTTCAGATAGCCTTCATGCCTGCAATGACACTCCAAGTGAGCGTATCCAAGATGGAGTACTAGGACACCACCGCAGGTATAATACTCCTCAATACATTAAGGATTTGAGTATCGGTCAACGGTGATGAGCTTAAGCACTGTCCAAAGTGCTTCAACATAGCCGACAGGCACACTAGTACTTTGCAGACCTTTGTCCCTGTATCCATTTCGGTCTGTATGGCCTCTCTCGCAGATTAGATGGCAATATGGATGGAAATGTTCAAAAAGTCTCTCCTGCATGTCTGGTTGATATGGCCATTGAGACTCTAGAGCATTTACATCTTGTAGCATGACGACCCTCTACCGCCCATAACTTGAGACATGAGTTAACCTTAAGAACCTATAGTCTTAGTCCTCGCCTCTTCCATCAGTATTATTGGCTCAGAATGTTGGCAACACAATCAGTACATCTGAATCACACCCCCCCCTGTATTTTGTCTGTGAAAGTGTTTGCTAGACAGTCGGAAAATAGATTGCAAGCAACAAATATAGCAGTAGCATGCCATGATAGACAGGGTCAGGACATGCTCACTAACTCACTACTGTAGCATCATCGCTAGTAAGGTCAGACCACAAAGCAGTCTCCTTCACAATAATCAATTCTGTGACCCCCAGCTAACCCCTTAACATTTATGAACTATTATAGGCAAAAGTCCTACTACTAAGTTATAGCCAGTCAAAATGTCAAGCCCCTCAATCATGAAAACACAGGTGCCTGTGCAGACCTTTACACAGAAACCCTGTACAATCATATCAATGACTATATACATAGGGAGAGATGTGCCAACCAGCAATAAGCCCAGAACCAAGTCTAAAAACCTGGATGGAATCACAATTACAGCTTGCTAAACAGACACTGCCTCATCGCTTACTCAGAGGTAATATCTGCCCAATGGTAAAGCATGTCAGACTCAAAATTGATGGACATGCTTCAAGTCCAAGTCACTGCGAGCCATGTGCTTTAGTGAGCTAAACCTCGACACAACAATACGGAGTGGTAATACAGTTTTGGCAATTTATTAAAGGCAGTGTTGTAGAACAGTAATCATGAAGTAAGATGTACAATACAAGGAGGAACAGAGTTAAACACTGTAGGTGCAACCGATACTGTAAAGCAGCATTGACTAAAGACAATGCCATCAGACTTCCATTCGTCAGAGTGTCTTCCATACTGCTACACTGACATAACCAAAAATATAAGTTCTACTGACACTGGCAAAGGTAAATCCAACATTTTACAATTTTAATAGACAAATGTGAATTTAAATTAGGAATGATGTAGAGGAAAGGGCGCTGAGGTGCAGTAGGCACAACATGCTTTAACACAGCACCTGTGCAGGAATACTTAGCTAATAAGCATTGCAACGATGCCATCACTGCATAACATGCAATTAAACTAATAAATGTACACTGGGCATCAAGTGAGTTACTTGGGCCACATGTCATTGTGGGAAGGAAAAGCTGATCTGGCGGACTGTCTTTTGCACATTAATGACTGGTCATTCATTGTGTTCCCATCTTTGTGAATGCACCTACATTTGGGAATGGTCCAATATACAAAAATACAAAAAAAAAAACTGCAGGCATTGCATTAGCATCTCCAGTGGTGCAAACCCTATTGAACAAATTAGCCATTTTCTGTTGAGGCTCTTTGTACTACCCCTATGCTGGGGGTGTCTGATCTTGCTCCTGAATGCACCAATTATTATTAGTTCCAATCTAGTCTAACAAGAACAATTACATTTCTGATTGCATCTCTTAACTTAGACTTGTACTTATATCTTTCAGTTATGTTACCGCATCATACATGACAGTCATACTCCACTGCCAGTTTTTCAAGTAATTTGCTAACTTTACTGAATGAGGGGATAAATGCTCAAAAATTTGGAAAGATTTTAATTATCGCTCTTCAAAACTTACAATGCATCATCATGGAACTCATTAACAAAGACATAGTGAACCTCCGGACTAGTTGACATGACAAAGCAGATGACTACTAAGCCTTTTTGACTTAGAGACAGTCACAAAGGCCATAATTGAGGGAACGGTTCACACACCCTACCATGAAACATATCTCCTTTGCTGCTCAACGGACAAAGCTCCCACTTTACTCTGTGCCATATTGCTTACTCAGCAGTCATATCTGGCCAAGTTAAAGCAATGTACAACTCAAAAATGATGGACACATTCCAAGTCAGAGTCACTGCTAGCCATGTGCTCTACTGAGATAAACCTCACCACAACAAGAAATTGAGCTTGCTGGAGGGATAGCTTACTGTCAGACTCCCCATGCTTTGGAACAAAACTAACTACAATAGGCTGAGTCCCTCACTAACTCTTCAATAGCAAGCTTGATGAGTGGATAGCTAACAAAATACACCCTTGGAATTACTTCATTGACTCTGCTGTTAAAATAAAGTGAAAACACTAACACCCTATTCCAAAACTCAGAATAAGTTTTGCAAGGATGTGCCAATGCACACACCAACACAAGAGCAGTTGTCACAAATCTCTGAAGAGGAACCTTCTTGGCCTTGGTGCATAAGGGCTCTGCTGGTAACTGGCAAGGGGGCACGGAAAGGAAACATGTAAACACACTGTAAATGCACTACAGCCAATGTATGCACAGAAAGGGCACATGTAAATCCCCTCTAAAGGAACTATAGACAATGTATGCCAGTGGAGGAGGGTAGGAAGTTGAAGAATGAGGGGGGGGGTGGCTTGCAATGACTCCAAGCAGAGAAAAAACACAACCTGGCTTGTGCATTGATCTAAGTGATAACGACTTCTACTGAAGTGAGAAACAGTGACAGCAGTTGCGACTTCTCCCAGAAAAAGTGATAATGAGCAGCTGCTATGTTATAACTACACTTAGCGCTAATCTGATAACGACCTTCCTTTCATTACTGCTATGTTATAACTACACTTAGCGCTAATCTGATAACGACCTTCCTTTCATTACTGCTATGTTATAACTACACTTAGCGCTAATCTGATAACGACCTTCCTTTCATTACTGCTATGTTATAACTACACTTAGCGCTAATCTGATAACGACCTTCCTTTCATTACTGCAAAGGTATGCATGCTCAGATACAGGTGATAATTATAGCAATAGCCCACGCCTGGGTGTGGATAAGGCTGAATTTACCCACGGTTGGCGTGGTTTGGTCCCGAGGGCAAACCCGGAGGTACCAAACAAAGCCAACTGTGGGTAAATACAGCATTACCCACACCCAGAAGTGGGTTATTGCTTATTATATTATGACATTATTTAAGAAAAGAAACTATTACTTTTCTTAAATAATGGCATAGTATAATGCCTGTTTACTGCCCTTCCGCAGATGTCTGCATATTTGATGGGGCCCCGCTACATCAAGAAAAAAAAGACCCTTCCCTGTTAAAGGGGTTTAAAAGGGTTTAACAAAAGAATTTTAAAAGGAAACCCTTTTTTAAAAACGTTTCCAAAGTTTAAACCCCTTTTTTAAAAAAAAAAAAAAAGGAGACTTGCTTTTTTATTTTTTTTTTTAAAAGGGGTTTGATAAATAAATAAGACCCTTTTTTTTTTTAAAATTTTTTAAAAATTTTTTAAAAAAATGTTTTTTAAAAAATATATTTAAAAAAATCACACTTTTCCCTTAGAAAATTTAAAATTTAGGGCCAAACCCCTTTTGGGCAGGAAAACTCCATAATTTATTGGACAGTTTATTTCTTTTGCATTTTTCTTAACCGCTTCAAAAAAAGTAGAATCTAAAAACATTTAAAAATAAAAAGCTGAAAACAGCTTGCCAACTTAATTTAAAACCCAAAATTTTGTAAAGCAAAACACTCTTATAACCTCCCCAACAAAAAGAAAAATTTTAAAAAAAAAATTTAAAAATTTAAATAATTTGGGATAACATTTTGCCGGGGTTAAATAAGAAATTTTGTAAAAGCAAACCCAATCCCTTAAAAAACTACCCCCCCCC
>NC_056729.1:1755157996-1755321455 GCF_019279795.1 Protopterus annectens
GAATGGGGCATTGTACTCGATCATTGGTCTGATAAGTGAAGAGTACAGGGAACAATGACCTCACTAGATCTGGATGTGAATCCCTTCATGATCAGGTGGGCAATGTAGAAGGTCTTTCTAACCACTTTAGCAATGTGAGTGTCAAAAGAAAGGCCACTGTCAACCTGGGTCCCCAGGTCCCTGATAACCTCTTCTGTGCTTAGTGGATTGCCACCTATATGGTAGCTTGGGGTTACCTTGTTTTTCCCGAAGGGTATGACTATACATTTTTTGGCGTTTAACTTCAGGCCATGGCTCTGGCACCAGCTATCTGTTTCCGTGAGTCCCTTCTGAAGGATATCCGTGTCCGATGCACTTTCCACTATGGTGCCCAGTTTGCAGTCGGCTGCAAACTTTGTCAGCCAAAGTCCTCCCATGTTGGCCTGTACTTCTGAGAAGTAGATGCCAAACAATAGGGGCCAAGGACCGAGCCCTGTGGGACACCACTTGTGACCGGCTTGGAGTCTGACACAGCGCCAGCAACTCTAACCCTGTGGGTTCTGTCCTTAAGCCAGTTTGCAACCCATCTTGTGACATATGGGTTTACATTTAAGCTGGTAAGTTTTCTACAATACCCGAGTGGGGTATTGTGTCAAAAGCCTTTGCAAGATCAAGGTAGGCTGTATGGACTGCCTTTCCTCATCAATGGCCTTGGTGACTGTTTCAAGAAGTCAACCAAGTTCAAAAGGCATGATCTTCCCTTGACAAAGCCAAACTGGGTCGGGTCCAATGTCTGCAAGTCCCCTATATCTTTGTTTATGAGCTCCATTATGATCCTCTCCATAGCTTTGCAGACTAGACTTGTTAAGCTTATGGGGCGGTAATTACCAGGGTCCGTAGAGGCACCGCCTTTGTGGAGTGGGACCACAGTTGCCGTACGCCACTCCTTGGGCACGTATCCTGTGGTAAGGCTAAGATTAAACAGCTGCCTTATGTGCGGGTTTAATTCCTCATTTAGCTCATGTAGCACACAGCCGGGGACACCATCCGGTCCCATTGATGCTGTGTTTTTAGCTTTAGAGAGAGCAGCTTTCACCTGTGCATTTGAGATGTCCGGGAGGCTACACTCGGCTGGGATAGTTATCTCTCCTTTAGGGAGAGGGTGAAGTTTGCACTGAACCTATCTGCCAGTATGTTGGCAATGTCTGTGGGTTCAGTGATTTTTGTATCATTTTGGACTAATTCTGAGCATATCTGGGAGTTTCCACCCAGGTTCCTAACATAGCTGAAAAGGCCTTATGATTGTCCTTTGAATCCATGGCAATTTGTCTCTCAAAATTGGCCTTAGTTGATTTTATGAGTGCTCGTATTTTTTTACTAATAATGATCAGGGGTGACTTCCCTTTTATGGATTTTGTTCTATCATGTAATAGCTTTCTCCTCTTATTGTAAAGTTTGTTAATGGCTGGGGTCCACCAGACTGGACGTTTGCCCTTTGTGGAAAGAGTCTTGGTTTTATTTGGGATTGCCTGATCCATGCAGTCCTGGAGGTGTTCATAGAAGGCATTTGTAACATTTGTAAGGGCTTCCGCAGCTTGGGTTGTGGTTTCCTCTGGCTCAGGGGCCTTGAAGGATACCACACCAGTCTTGAGTAGTGTGAAGTTTGCTTTAGAGAAGTTCTTCACTATGGTCTTTTGCTTGGGGTGGGGCGGGATGTGGATTTCCAGTGAGATTAGTTTATGATTAGATCTCACCAATGAGGGATATACTTCGGTGTGGAGCATTTTGTCCCCATGTTTGTGACAATGAGATCTAGTATATTTTCTCCTCTCGTGGGAACAGTGACTAGCTGTTCCATGGCATTTGAATTTATGAACTCCAGGAACCGTTGGGCTAGAAAGTTAGGGCTTGAGTAATGTTCCCAGTCTATATTCAGGTAGTTGAAGTCACCCAATATGATGGTGTTTGGAGATACATTTATACCCTCCAGTGTCTTCAGGAAGGCTGTGTGGGGTTCCTGAGTTTGAGAGGGTGGCCTGTAGCATGCTACAATTTGTAGAGCAGTTTTCCCTATGGTTAGTTGCACCTGGATGGTTTCCGAAGCTTCGTGCGTTGCCACCAACCTGGAGGTGTGAGTATCCTTTATGAATATGGATACACCCCCTCCTTTTGTGGTGTGGTGTGGTATATATATATATATATATATATATATATATATATATATGTATATGTATATTTCTGTGTGTGTGTGTGTGTTTGCAATCTGGTCCAGGAAGGCGGTTGTGCTTACAAAATCCAGGAGTCTCTGTGTCTGTGCATTTGGTGTCATATGTAATATCCAGTTAATATTGAGGTAATTAAAATCACCCATGAATATCTATTAGTTTGGATTTTGAGTGTTTCCAGTAAGTTTAAATATATGTTGTGTTTCCTTGGTCTTATATAGCTTGTAAGGAGGTGGTACTGGATTATACCTATGGTGATTATAATATGTAGAAGCTCCAAGACTGGTGGTATATTTGTTTTTGATGTAAATTGGGACACCTTCACCTTTAGTCCTCATCTGTGTAGTGGATAGTCTAGTCTAGAGAGAAGAGAAATGAAGGTCAGCAGGACTAAGACAGAATATATGTGTGTGAATGAGAGGGAGGACAGAGGAATGGTGAGGATGCAGGGAGTAGAGGTGGTGAAGGTGAATGAGTTTAAGTACTTGGGATCAACAGTTCAGAGTAATGGTGAGTGTGGAAGAGAGGTGAAGAAGAGAGTACAGGCAGGATGAAGTGGGTGGAGAAGAGTGTCAGGAGTGATTTGTGACAGCCGAGTACCAGTAAGAGTGAAAGGGAAGGTCTACAAGAGGGTAGTGAGACCAGCTATGTTATACGGGTTGGAGACAGTGGCATTGACAAAAAGGCAGGAGTCAGAGCTTGACGTGGCAGAGTTGAATATGGTAAGATTTGCACTGGGTGTGACAAGGGTGGACATGATTAGGAATAAGTATATTAGAGGGTCAGCCCAGGTTGGAAGGTTTGGAGACAAAGCCAGAGAGGCAAGATTACGTTGGTTTGGACATGTGCTGAGGAGTGATGCTGAGTATATTGGGAAAAAGACGTTAAGGATGGAGCTGCCATGTAACAGGAAAAGAGGAAGGCCTCAGATAAGGTTTATGGATGTGGTGAGAGAGGACGTGCAGGTGGTTGGTGTGACAGAGCAAGATGCAGAGGACAGGAAGAAATGGAAACAGTTGATCTGCTGTGGCGACCCCTAACGGGAGCAGCCGAAAGAAGAAGAAGAAGCACTGGATAGATGAATGAGATGGAGGAAGAAATGAAAATGATGACATCACTGAAACTGAATAATCCGCTGTAGCGACCTCATGCCAGCCTGTTGTGTGCAACCACAAGCATGTTGTTATCAGTCCTAGAACATTTCCACAGATGGTACTTGGAATGAAAGCAGAAGAAGAAAGGCCACCTGAATCAGAGTCAAAAGCCTGTCTGAAAGGAAAATTAGTGACAAGTCTTGGTATTAAGGAAATAAACAATTATCATTAGCCCTTAAAACCTAGAGAAAGCAAGACTTTGCGAGGTGCACTACCACTTTATGAGATAAAAAATACAGCTGTTTAAGAACTTACCTTACTAGTAGATGTTCACATAGAGCACTGTTTCAGTAATGCTAGTAGATGACACATATCCTTCCAAGGATGTCATATGTCTGCCCAGTATACCAAAGCGTAGACACTACTTCCACACATGCAGTGTGTCCAGCCTTACACATTGGCACCAGGACTGTGTGCTGGTGCATAAGGAATGTGCAGACACAACAATCCTCACAGTTATACATTGTGGCTTGTTATACAGTGGCTACACTCAGGACAAAAGTCAGAATGGGAAGAGCAGGCAAACAGGTATTCCACCTTGGCCATAAATCTACTATTATGGTTGGTTCAGACATAACCGCACTATGCTCATCAATACATCACTGTTGCAGTAATGCTGATGGAGGGAATGATTCCCAAAGCTTTTAAGTAGACTGGAAGGAGGTTGAGATAAAGTCACCTGGAGCCCAGTAAGCCTTTATGGTGTTGGGAAATTATGTTTTGGCATTTGGGATATTCCACTGAAATAACCTGTGCATTTATATATAAATTTTACTGTGTTTATTTATGTTGTTAAACCTTTCAGAATAACATTGTTGGAGCCTTTGGCTAAGTGGAAAAAAGGGAGAACTAGTGTTGTCTTAGCCAAAAAAGGTCACCAAATGTATTTTGGGGTTGTCACTCTGAATATTTGTGCAAACCTTCTGATGAGAAGAATGGGGGGAAGGGCATGTAGGAATGTCAGTTTTGTGAGACTGTCAGTTCTCAAGGTTTTTATGCAACAAATATTGGAGCAAACTATCTGAGCTGATTATTCAGAGAGGAGGCAAAATTATCTATTTATGAGGAATCCCAAAAGTACATAATCTGAAGGAATACCTTTCTGTTTGACATCCATTTGTGAGGGTCTGCTGAGAATCTGCTCAGTCTACCAAGCTGTTGTGTTCTGAGGAAAGTTAAAGTGCTTGGAGGAAGTCATTGTGATTGAACTGAAGTGGTCCAAGTATTCATTACCAATCTGCACAGGTGGTATGACTTTGTGATCTCCTGTTTGTCGATGTACCACATAACTGTGGTATTTTCTGTGAAAACCTGCAGAGTTCCCGGGGACCAAAGGTGATGGAGAGATATGAGAGCAGGAACTTGTGCTTTCTTTTTATGTTTATATGCTCCTTCTGTACTTTTAGACCAAAGTTTCTCTACCTCGAAGCTCACCGAGCTGTGTCTGATGTATCTATATAGGCCTTTTGCAGAGGAGGTGGAATAAAAATAAGAACTGGTGGGTTTGCCCTAATCTGAGTGATCCACTAAAATGGTTCTTTCATCACAAATGGCGAGAAAGGAATTGAAACTAGAATTTAGACAATTCTGAATTTTCTTCAAATGCACTCTGGCGAATGGAATCATTTGTATTGTGGATGCCATGTATCCCAGGGCTCTTAGAATCTCTTTTACAGTGATCAGAGAAAGGCTTGTCAGGGGCAGAAAGTAATCTGTAAAGAAATTAATCTTGTTTGAAAAAAGAAAGGCCTTCATGAGGGATGTGTTCAGATGACATCCTAGAAACAACAGATAATGAGATTGAACATGTTGAAGTCTAGAAAAGCCTGTGAACTTAAGTCTTGAACAATTTTCTGGTTTGAATCATAAACTCATCCAGATAAGGATATATCTGGATACCCTGGAGTGTGCAGAATATTATGACAGGGGTTATATACTTTGTGAATGCTGTTGGAATAGCAATGGTCCCAAAAGACAAGGTGGTAAACAGAAAGTGCAATCCCAAGGCACATAATCTTAAAAAATCCTTTGATATGGGTGAATGGGAATATGAAGGTAAGTATTTCCAAGATACAAGGCAACCCAAAAGGCTTTTGAAAAAAAGAATCAGAGGAAAAAGGGTTTTGGAATGTTAACATCTTGAATTTTGGAACCTTCAAAAAGGTATTAATTGTAGACAAATCCAAACTTGTTCTCCAGGTACCTACCTTTCTTGGATCTGTAGTAGAATCCCTTTCTTTCGTTTTTATGCAGGTGGTTGAGACTTTGGACCTATAGTAGTTGAAAAAAAAATGTCCTCCAAAGTTTCTAATACAGGAGGTACAGCATGAGACAGAGCAACTTCCATATGTAAAATACAGCAGTATCTCTTGATATTTAGAGAGTTGTTTTTCCAAACAAATAAAATGTTTATGAGGATAAGGTGATTCACACAGCCTATCTTAACCTCGCCAAGGCTTTCGACACCATCCCCCATTCTGGAATTATAGGTAAACTCACTAAACTAGGTATAAATCCCTACATAACAACATGGGTTGCCAGTTGGCTCACTGACAGAACCCACACTGTAAAAGTTGCAGACTCCAAATCTGACTTCAAGCCAGTGACAAGTGGAGTACCACAGTGTTCAGTCATGGGACCTCTCCTGTTTGGTATCTACTTCTCTGAAGTGCAGGCCAACACAGAAGGCCTTTGGCTAACAAAGTTTGCAGATAACTGTTAACTAGGAGCCATAGTTGAGTCCCCAAATGTTGTGGAGATCCTACAGAGGGGCCTCACTGAGACAGATGCCTGGTGTCAAAGCCATGGCCTCAAGCTCAATGCCAAAAAGTGCATTGTCATCCCCTTTGGTAAAAACAATGTACCCATGAACTACCATATAGGTGGCAGTCTACTTAATGCCGAATGTGTGATAAGAGACCTTGGGACCCAGGTGGACAGTAGTCTCTCCTTTGATAATCACATTGACACAAGACATCTGCAGCAGCTGGAAAAGCCACAGAAGTACCTCACAAAGAGGATTACTGGCCTCAAACAGATGCCGTACAGTGACCTTCTCAAAAAAACTCCAGCTTTACTCCGTAGCATATCGCCTACTCAGAGGCGATCTCTGCCTAACATATAAAGCTATGTCAAACCCAGAGCTGTTGGACATGCTACACCTAAAGAAATCCCAATCCCTCCAGGTTACATGCTCTTGGGACCTAAACCTTGTCACCACAATAAACAGGACATGCTGGAGGGATAGATTCCTGTCCCAGAGACTTCCCATACTCTGGAACAGACTACCTATCTATGTCAAACAAAGCTCCTCATTAGCACTCTTCAAGAAAAATCTTGATAAGTGGATGGGAAATAGGAAATACACCACAGAGATCACTTCTGTGGCTCTGCTCGACAGGGACACAGGAAAATAACTTTCTTGGGTAGTATAAGCCAGGGAACCTTGTTGGCTAGGCTTAATTTGGCCCTTGGGCCATTAGCCTAGTACCTACCTATGAACCTGTGGACCTTTAGAATGGTTTTCCAAAAAGAAAGATCTTCTTGGGGTGAGTCTAAGGGTAAGGTTTCTTTGTGATGGATGAAGGTGGATTCCAATGAGAGAAAAGACAGAGGGTGGAGTATCCTTTGGTAATAATCTCCAAGACCCATGTTTTCCCAAAGTGCTTTCTCCAGATCTGCACATGAGAAAATCTCTCTCAACTATCTTTGTTAGAAGGAGGCAAGGAGTCATGACTGTTGTAATCCACCATAGGGTTGATTGCAGTTGCATGGAGGTCACTGAGGGCCCTAACCTTCAGACTTGTGGCACTGCTGAATTATTATCTGAGGTGACTGAAGACTTTTAATTCTCTCTTCTGCTGGACCTCCTGTTAGGTGTTCCAAAACCACATCAATTGCTGGTTCTCTGCCCCTTAGCCAAGTGATACAATGAAGGCTGGAAGTTCTCCTTCACTGCCATTAGGGACTAATCTGTTTTGTTTATCTGTTTTAGATGTTCATTAGGTACTTACACAAAGAAAGGGGGTCTATTGAAAGGAGAGTCTGGGAAGATCACCTTGAGATCCTCATCAAACTAGGTAAAATGTGAACAGAAGTGACAGCAAATTGCAATGCTATACCTGCCTCTTCAGCAGTATCTTCCAGAGCACCTTTACACATCATAGAGAATTAGGTTGCTAAGACTTCAAAAAGATCATACCTGGTACTTCATGAGCTTGACTTTAAAGGAACTATCAGGCAACAACTATAGTTCAACCACTGAATCCTATAAAAATGCATTTGCTTCAAGTAATTAAGTAAACATAACATGAAGACGATGAATATAAATGTGTGCAGTATCCAAATCTGTCCATATCCTGGGATTCTTTATCTGATGGATAAATAGCTGGTACCTGAGAGGTGGAAGTCCTGATCAGTCACAGCTGGTTTAGGAGTCTTCACCAATATAAAATGGTCCCACAGCAGTCAGAAAAATCTAGATATATTTCTTGTAAACTGAAACCACTGATCTATGTTTTCCCAGGTAACTTTGTTGGCATCTTTTAAGATATCTGTTAGTGGGGAACCACCCAAAGATCTAAGGATAGAGTTGAAAGGCCTCCTACAATCTAAGTAAGTACAGAGTTGAACGGCCTCCCACAGTCTAAGTAAGTACAGAGTTGAAAGGCCTCCTACAATTTAAGTAAGTACAGAGTTGAAAGGCCTCCTACAATTTAAGTAAGTACAGAGTTGAAAGGCCTCCTACAATTTAAGTAAGTACAGAGTTGAAAGGCCTCCTACAATTTAAGTAAGTACAGAGTTGAAAGACCTCCCACAATCTTCAGTGAGAAGAGATGGGTTTTGCAAGCTAATCTCCTCCCTTCTGAAATCATTTTAAATACTCACCGAACCTCAGGCTGTCTAGAGGAGAACCAACACCCTCATCATCTAGTCTAATTACAGGGTCTATATTGTCTGACTTGCACTTGTACTTTCTATGTCTCTTTGGAAAATATTCAGGGTCAGATCTGTTTGGGATCTGGGATAAAAAAAGAGAATCTGAATGAGAAAAACTGTGTGGAAAGCAGAGGAGCAGAATGCTGGAAGTGTTACCAGGCAATGAAGCTGGACAAAATATCACAGTGGGCACTGCAGAGCACTGCAGTGACTCGGACATAATCATCCAGACATCTCAAGCCACCCAAAGGTTATATTGAAAAGGGGACATTACTGGCTTCTGCACATCAGATGTCTAAAAGACAAATATCAGTGCACTAGATGTCTGAAAGCAGATATTAATAAACCTGGTGCCTGGCATGTTCTTAGAGGCACTGGCACTGGTATCATTACTAAAAGCTGCAGAGAATCTCGTTAAGGTACACTTATCATAAGGAAAACAGATATTACAAAGACAGCAAGATTGAATCAATGACTGTTCCACCATTGTAGGCTGAAGTTTGCAAGGATCAAAAAAGCCTGACATCTGTTGTGGCACTGATGGGACACATCAGCTGAAACCTTAGTAACATACTCCTGGCACCTCAAAAGTAAAGAGATGGGGTACCAGTTCTACAGAGGGTCTGAGAATGAATTATTTTAGTGGCAGCTGCCAGAAGGCTTTCGTGGGTGGGAACTGAGTGGCTTGTTGGGGGTGGTGAATGAAGGTCTCATAGATGGAAAGGAAACCCACAGCTGAAGATAGCACTATACAATATTTGGGAATTTAGTGGACTCTGCAGGACGAGTCCCCAACTCTTTGTCAGAAAGTAGTTGTCTTTGGTACAGCACTCAGAGGGCTGACCACAGTATATGCATGCTAGAAAACCTAAAAGTGGCACTGTGAACTCACTTTACAGACAAAAATCAGAATAATACCTTATTTCTTCTGCACTTATTGTCACCTACAATTATTCTGTTGAATGAACATGAGATCTTTGACATGTTACTGGTCTTCTTTTGAAAGATGTAAAAAGTAATTCTGTATCATTCATCTTTAACACTTACCCCAACACCCCCCCCCCCAGTAAGTATGTACTAGATTCACAATTTTGTTACTATTTGCAATTGTCGCCTCACAGCAAAAGGTTCTCTGGTTCGATTCTTGGCTGAAGTGCATTTTGTGCTGGGTCTGCATTCTCTGGGTACTCTGGTTTTCTCCCATGTTACAATGGCATGCGTCTAGAGTGTTTCCCCGTTGAAAATTGGCTTATTTCCAAGTTGGACTTTCCCAGTTAACAAATGATAAATAAATAATTAAATGAATAAATAAAATAAATAATTGCCTAGTTCCTCTGACTCTGCATTTGACTAGTATCCCTGGCACTGTGTTTGACTAGTAGTACTGGAAGTGTGTTGGACGAGTAACACTGCCACTGTGTTTGACTAGTTGTGCAGGCACTGTGTTTGACTAGTAGAACTGGCACTAAGTTGGACTAGTAACCCTGGCACTGTGTTTCACTAGTAACCCTGGTACTGTATTTCACTAGTAGCCCTAGCACTGCATTTGCGTAGTTGTCAATGGCACTGTGTTTGACTAGTAGGTCTGTCACTGTGTTTGATTAGTAGCCCTGCTACTGTGTTTGACTTGTTACCCTGGTAATGTCTTGGACAAGTAGCCGTGGCACTGGAGGAGCTGACTCAGGGAGAGATGGAAGTGATGTGGTCATTGCTTGCTTACCCAGTGATGTGGTCTGCCAGGGCATGATATGTAAGGTACTTCACCTGATAAAGGCCAGGGTATGGTTTGTGGTTCAAAGAGTGGGTATACCTTTGGCACCAAGCAACATAAATGGGCTGTAACTAGCTTTTGCTGCATGAATTGTCAGTGGCACAACAGGTAGCACACTCACTTTTGGTACAGAAGGCTGTGAGTTCTATTCCCACACCAGGTGGGTCGATTGCTTACACTGTAGTGCAGCATACTAGGGGTTACTGCATTCCTGAGTGTACTGTCCTTTTGATTAGACATTAAACCAGGGTTCCATTTGCTTTAGTAGGTGGTAGCTCAGGTAGATCCCACAGCACCTATTGAAAAGAATACAGGTCCTTTATTTACATAAGCTATAAGTATTTACAGTTGTATAGAAGGCATTATAACTGTGTACTGTCAGTGTGCTCTACACAGCTTTAAACCATATCTCAGTGATTGCATAGATATCCGCATTTTCTAAGGTTAGGATAGCCTCTAGGGAGTGATATTTTTGTTTAGATTTCTAGTATTGAGCAGTAACACCTTTAGATTTTCTTGGTTTTGATTTGCTATTTCAGAAGTACTTTCAGTTTGGCATTAACTAACAAAAAAAGCACACTATGCGGGGAGGAAATTATTTTAGCTAATATTTGAAAGCCTAGCTGGAGTGGTGCAGACCATCCCTGGCATAGCAGCATGGTCTCTTAGCTATATCCTTCCATGCTGACCAGTATTGCATCACATTGGAATGACACCGGAAACTAAGCCAATTATTAAAGTCAGTCATGTCATTTTTCTTCATATTGTGACATCATGCTTGTAGAAGGTAAAATGCTGCTTAATGCTGTTCTCATACTAGCCCGAGACACAAAGATTCTGAGACCTCCATGATGTCCCTCTTCATGTTGTCTAGGGAGGTACATCTCAGGTCATTTACACTCACATGTAATATGACTGAGTACTTGTGGTCCAACGACTTGCATGCATTTGTAATGTTGTGGATCCTGGCCCCTGATAAACAACTGACCATGACTTTCTCTTTACTCAGAATGGTGAGAGGGACATCAGTGTATCACACAATGGGGCATCCATTGACTAGAATGTTAGATTTTGTGGTGGCTTCTTGCCATATGGGGGTTAGAAGTAGATTCCATGAGATGCGGCTGTATGGGTTGATGTGGGTGTTGTTTTGAATGTGTGAATTCAGGGTTGCTGAGGGAGTTAGTTATGTGTACTTCACTAAGGAGGTCTTTGGGGTTTAGGTAGGTTACATTTAAATGCCTCATCATATACGGGTCTGTGTTTCTGCTTTTAGTTGTGTGTGATTGGGGCAGTGTGTATACTACTGGCAACCTTATTGACATTAGGAGTGCTTTTATGTGAGAGCTTTGCATCCAATGACATTGTGTAAATACATCTCTTGCACACCATATCAATTTGTTTAATAATTAACTGGTTGTCTGTAAATATGAGGCAGTTTCTACATTACCTCAGGATGCCCATATCCACCAAGCTGGTAACAGATGTATTAGGAAAGTTCATATCCATGGCAACAGACCCTTTTTGTTGATTAGACGGTTGGAAAAAAAATTATTTGTTTTGTTGTGTGCACTCAGTTTTTAATTGTAAACAGTTATTGCAAAGGACTGTAATAAACATGAGTTTTTTTGGTAACAAGTTGGAGCATGACAAAAGGGGAAAAGTGGCTCACTCCTCTGATGTGGGAAATAGCTGCATATGTGTTAGCACAGTCTGTGTGTGTATGAATGTGCCATGTCTTTCAACTTTTACTTGGAATTCTGGACAAAGACAAAATATTTAGGGAAAAGGGGTACTCTTAGTGGGTGCTATTCACTCAAAATAATTTCCAGATTTAGGTAGGATGGAAGAAAAGTTAGAGAACAAATTACATGTTTCCCCCAAATTTGGGAGAACTGGGGTGTGTGTATATGCGCGTGTGTGATTCTGTTTGGGACCTTTATGATTAATGACTGAAAATTGATTACTTTTTGGATTCAATAAATTGAAATACATACACACATACACATAAATGAAATATATAGTTGCAAGGCTTCAATACCAAGAGGGAGGAGGGTTACTAATGTTGATTTACATCTGCACAAAAACCCAGGGAATCCCACCTTCCCCTCGCTGGCTGGAATTTTGTGTCATAACAAGTGGTGATGGTAGGTAAAAGATAAAATTATGTGCTAATAGCTTGTGTTTTGTATTGAACAGGTACCTGTTTGCACACATTTAAAGATCACCACTTGTGAATGTTCTTTGTCATTTAATGAGATTGCTTACTAAACCTGAGGACTATGCTAAGACAAATTTAGATATGAATATGTTTTGGGAGTAAATAATTTAGACCTAACCTGGCTGAAAAAAATATATATCATAAATTGCAACTGACCTAGGTAATGCATTGTTGTTATTATTTTTGTATGTTAATCAGGCAGTATATAACACACCCAGACCTCCATTAGTAGTTTAAGTAATACATTATTATTATTATTATTATTATTATTATTATTATTATTATTATTATTATTATTATTATTTTTGTATGTTAATCAGGCAGTATATAACACACCCAGACCCCCATTAGTAGTTTAAGTAATACATTATTATTATTATTATTATTATTTTTTGTATGTTAATCAGGCAGTATATAACACACCCAGACCCCCATTAGTAGTTTAAGTAATACATTATTATTATTATTATTATTTTTGTATGTTAATCAGGCAGTATATAACACACCCAGACCCCCATTAGTAGTTTAAGTAATATATTATTATTATTATTATTATTATTATTATTATTATTATTATTATTATTATTATTATTATTATTATTATTGTATGTTAATCAGGCAGTATATAACACACCCAGACCCCCATTAGTAGTTTAAGTAATACATTATTATTATTATTATTATTATTTTTGTATGTTAATCAGGCAGTATATAACACACCCAGACCCCCATTAGTAGTTTAAGTAATACATTATTATTATTATTATTATTGTATGTTAATCAGGCAGTATGTAACACACCCAGACCCCCATTAGTAGTTTAAGTAATGCACTATTATTATTATTATTATTATTATTATTATTATTATTATTATTATTATTATTATTATTATATGTTAATCAGGCAGTATATAACACACCCAGACCCCCATTAGTAGTTTAAGTAATACATTATTATTATTTTTTTTTTTTGTATGTTAATCAGGCAGTATATAACACACCCAGACCCCCATTAGTAGTTTAAGTAATACATTATTATTATTATTATTTTTGTATGTTAATCAGGCAGTATATAACACACCCAGACCCCCATTAGTAGTTTAAGTAATACATTATTATTATTATTTTTGTATGTTAATCAGGCAGTATATAACACACCCAGACCCCCATTAGTAGTTTAAGTAATACATTATTATTATTATTATTATTGTTATTTTTGTATGTTAACACACCCAGACCCCCATTAGTAATTTAATACATTATTATTATTATTATTATTTTTGTATGTTAATCAGGCAGTATATAACACACCCAGACCCCCATTAGTAGTTTTCCTGCTGGTAAATATAACAAGGTCAGAAAAATGAAACTCTGAATTAATCTGCAAAAGACAGAATGAAAATAATATTTGCTTTTCTTTGGGGGGGGGGACAACACACTTTTGAAAAAAAAATGGATTTGCTGTTTTTATTGGTTTAGTCCAAAATTCTTACATTTATCCAAACTGTTTATAAATGAAACAAGTAAAGTACTGTGTTTGACATGTAAAGTCAGCCTATTTCACAAATGTGGAATGCACTGGGTAACGTACTTTGCAAGCCTTCTGGAAATGTTGATGTGATAGTATTGAGTTACAACTCGTTTTATTGTGGTGATGGTGATCTCAGAATATTGGGTCCTTCATAGCATGGGAATTGTAGTAGGCATGACCCACTCAGGAATGTGTAGGACACTTTGTAAAGAGACAAGTCTTTTAGTCTGTCAGAGTAGCTACGTTTACTGAGACCTGAGATCTTTTTTGTTGAGGAAACATTGAAGTATTTTGAGCTGTTCTCAGTACCTTGTGAGGTATGTGCCAATGGGGCACTGTTTTCAATGTTGTGTCTTTCGGCTTTTCGGGGTTATGGGTCGCCACAGCAGAACTCTGGTCCGCTAATGATTGGCAGTAGATTTTTATGTGTTGAATTGCCAGCCCTGATGCACAACCTTCAACGAAGGTACACCCATTCACGCATGTCTCCACACAGAAGACGCTCTAGCTGAGAATCAAACAGGACGTCTTACTGTGAGGCGACAACGCTACCACAGCACCACCACCGCAGTATACACAATAAGGGTATAACTTATTTGGAACTTGACAAGATACCACAAAGGGTAAGCTGTGTAAAGCAGAAGGATTTTATAGCCACCACAGAGCATGGTGGTCAAAGGAGAATCTGTCAGCAATATAGAGACCCTATTACCTGCTGACTGTGCCAGAGTAAGAAATCTGTATGTTACGTGGTACAGATACAAGCTTTACCAACATAAGCAAGGATGCATTTCAGTGTGCTGAACGTAAGCCCATGATTAACATATGAAGTATTTGTTTGGCATTGTCCTTGCTGGAGATTTTGAATAGTAGCATAGGATTTGATAACTATACCCATTTCACAGCCATCATCATCAGACTTTATAGCAGGGAGGTGTGTGTATGTATATATGTATGTATCTATTATAAATTAGAAACTGATGATTTTTATTGTAAAACTGTACTAGGAGCTTTTCTCCCTGGACCTCCATTGAAAATGGCCTCATTTTTGGCTCAGTGGCCTTTCCCGGTAAACAAACTGCAAATAAATAATAATAATACGCACTCATTAGTTTAAGGAACACCAGTGCACATAACACTAACAAAATAAATCAAAATGGAGAGATCCTTCTATACTTAACATAGCCACTCTGTTAAACAGTTTATTTGTATTTGTACATTTTACATATGTACATACATACAAATATTTCAGGTGTGAGCAGTAATGCCCTTCTTGCCTGCAAAGCTGTAGTTATAGTTTGACCTCATTTCCATTTCTTATATTTTTTCAACTATCACCTTGCTTGAATGCCACTTCTGCATTCTGTCTAACTGTTTGACAGTCTATCTGAAAGTGGTATAATTATTCATTCTATTTACAATTTTCTGTTTGTGCCTTTCACCATGGAGTTCAGGTTATGACTCAAAAGGGTCTGTCAGCATCCAACTTACATGGTTATCAAGCTACAATTAAGTACACAAACAAATATACAGCTGAATAAAGAAGTAAGGGGAAAAAATTAAATGATTTCAAATGGAGATTAAATTTAATTCAGGGTACTTTGGAGAGTACAGCACACATCTATTTGTTGTTTTCATTATAGGTTCATAGATTGGTAGTAGGCTAATCGGCCCTAGGGCCCATACAAGCCTAGCCATAACAATTCCCTGGATATTTCTTCCCACACTATTTACTTCCCTGGTCCCCTGTCTAGCAGGGGGACTGACGTGATCCCCGGGGTGAATTTCCTTTCTCCCATCCAATCATCAAAGTTTCTTTTGAAGAGGGCCAAAGAGGCACTCTGCTTGACATGTATGGGCAGTCTATTCCAGAGTCTGGGGAGTCTCTGGGTCTGGAACCTATCTCTCCGGCATGTTGTGTTTATTGTGATGACAAGGTTTAGATCCCTGGAGTGTGTGGCTCTGAGGGATTGGGATTTCTTTAAGTGAAGCATGTCCAACAGCTCTGGGTTTGACATGGCCTTGTATGTTATAGGTTCATAGGTTCATAGGTTTATACTAGGCTATCTGCCCTAAGGCATTTATAAGCCTAGCCCAAAGTTTTGTGGCTTACGCCACCCCTTATATGAAAAAATACTGTACCCATTAGTTTGTTGTGCCTCTGTCCAGCAGTGACACAGAGATGCTCCCGGGGTAAACCTACGATCTCCCATCCACAGGTCAAGATTTCTCTTGAACAAAGCCAGCGAGGTGCTCTGCCTCACATGGACCGGGATTTTATTCCACAGCATAGGGAGTCTCTGAGTGATAAATCTATCCCTCCAGCACGTCCTATTTATATCCATACTAAGGTTTAAGTCGCTTGCTCTAGTGGTTTTGGTGGATTTGGATTTTTTGAGGTGGAGCATGTCCATTAATTCCGGGTTGGACATGGCCTTGTATGTCAGGCACATGTCACCTCTGAGCAGACGGTATGCGACTGAATAGAGCTGGAGTTTCTTCAATCTGGCAGCATATGACAGATTTTGGAGTCCCTTTATCCTTTTGGTGAGGAACTTTTGGGGTCTCTCCAATTGCTGCAGATGTCGGGTGAGATACATCCCGAATGGGGCATTGTACTCGATCATTGGTCTGATAAGTGAAGAGTACAGGGGAACAATGACCTCACTAGATCTGGATGTGAATCCCTTCATGATCAGGTGGGCAATGTAGAAGGCCTTTCTAACCACTTTAGCAACGCGAGTGTCAAAAGAAAGGCCACTGTCAACCTGGGTCCCCAGGTCCCTGATAGCCTCTTCTGTGCTTAGTGGATTGCCACCTATATGGTAGCTTGGGGTTACCTTGTTTTTCCTGAAGGGTATGACTATACATTTTTTGGCGTTTAACTTCAGGCCATGGCTCTGGCACCAGCTATCTGTTTCCGTGAGTCCCTTCTGAAGGATATCCGTGTCCGATGCACTTTCCACTATGGCGCCCAGTTTGCAGTCGTCTGCAAACTTTGTCAGCCAAAGTCCTCCCATGTTGGCCTGTACTTCTGAGAAGTAGATGCCGAACAATAGGGGGCCAAGGACCGAGCCCTGTGGGACACCACTTGTGACCGGCTTGGAGTCTGACATAGCGCCAGCAACTCTAACCCTGTGGGTTCTGTCCTTAAGCCAGTTTGCAACCCATCTTGTGACATATGGGTTTACATTTAAACTGGTAAGTTTCTCTATAATACCCGAGTGGGGTATTGTGTCAAAAGCTTTTGCAAGGTCAAGGTAGGCTGTATGGACTGCCTTTCCCTCATCAATGGCCTTGGTGAATGTTTTGAAGAAGTCGACCAAGTTCAAAAGGCATGATCTGCCCTTGACGAAGCCAAACTGGGTCGGGTCCAATGTCTGCAAGTCCCCTATATCTTTGTTTATGAGCTCCATTATGATCCTCTCCATAGCTTTGCAGACTAGACTTGTTAAGCTTATGGGGCGGTAATTACCAGGGTCCATAGAGGCACCGCCTTTGTGGAGTGGGACCACAGTTGCCGTTTCCACTCCTTGGGCACGTATCCTGTGGTAAGGCTGAGATTAAACAGCTGCCTTATGTGCGGGTTTAATTCCTCATTTAGCTCATGTAGCACACAGCCATGGACACCATCCGGTCCCATTGATGCTGTGTTTTTAGCTTTAGAGAGAGCAGCTTTCACCTGCGCATTTGAGATGTCTGGGAGGCTACACTCCGCTGGGATAGTTATCTCTCCTTTAGGGGGGGGAGAGGGGTGAAGTTTGCACTGAACCTGTCTGCCAGTATGTTGGCAATGTCTGTGGGTTCAGTGATTTTTGTATCATTTTGGACTAATTCTGAGCATATCTGGGAGTTTCCACCCAGGTTCTTAACATAGCTGAAAAAGGCCTTATGATTGTCCTTTGAATCCATGGCAATTTTTCTCTCAAAATTGGCCTTAGTTGATTTTATGAGTGCTCGTATTTTTTACTAATAATGATCAGGGGTGACTTCCCTTTTATGGATTTTGTTCTATCATGTAATAGCTTTCTTCTCTTATTGTAAAGTTTGTTAATGGCTGGGGTCCACCAGACTGGACGTTTGCCCTTTGTGGAAAGAGTCTTGGTTTTATTTGGGATTGCCTGATCCATGCAGTCCTGGAGGTGTTCATAGAAGGCATTTGTAAGGGCTTCCGCAGCTTGGGTTGTGGTTTCCACTGGCTCAGGGGCCTTGAAGGATACCACACCAGTCTTGAGTAGTGTGACGTTTGCTTTAGAGAAGTTCTTCACTGTGATCTTTTTTGTTTGGGTGGGGGTGGGATGTGGATTTCCAGTGAGATTAGTTTATGATCAGATCTCACCAATGAGGGATATACTTCCGGTGTGGAGCATTTTGTCCCCATGTTTGTGATAATGAGATCTAGTATATTTTCTCCTCTCGTGGGAACAGTGACTAGCTGTTCCATGGCATTTGAATTTATAAACTCCAGGAACCGTTGGGCTAGAAAGTTAGGGCTTGAGTAATGTTCCCAGTCTATATTCGGGTAGTTGAAGTCACCCAACATGATGGTGTTTGGAGATACATTTATACCCTCCAGTGTCTTCAGGAAGGCTGTGTGGGGTTCCTGAGTTTGAAAGGGTGGCCTGTAGCACGCTACAATTTGTAGAGCAGTTTTGCCTATGGTTAGTTGCACCTGGATGGTTTCCGAAGCTTTGTGCGTTGCCACCAACCTGGAGGTGTGGGTATCCTTTATGAATATGGATACACCCCCTCCTTTTGTGATGTGGTCCGTTTTTGGGGCCGGAACGCATGATATGAGGTAAAACCTAATAGTGCCGGGGTGCTCTCAGGAGCCTTGAACCAGGTTTCAGTTACAGCACAGACATCGATGTTCTCCATACTGAGAAGGGCCACGAGTGCGTGCATTTTTAGATTTAGACTTCTGGCATTGAGCAGCATTACCCTCAGTTTCTTCCCATTTTTGTTTTCTAGGGTGGTAGGTTTAGAAATTGAGCCTTGCCTAAAAACGGCACTATGGGGGTGGCAAGAGCCTTAGTCAATATCCGGAATCCCAGGGGTGACAGGTGCAAGCCGTCCCTTGTGAAGCAGCGTGGCTTGTCAAGCATGTCATCCCAGGCAGACAGACACTGGATCCCCTTTGAATGACACCAGACATTAAGCCAATTGTTAAAGCTGATCATCTTGTCTCTATATTGTGGCATCATTCTTGGTGAAGGAAGGATACTGCTCAGGGTCAGGGTCATACCTGCCTGGGCTACATAATCAGAGAGCTCCTCTATGTCTCTTTTCATGTAGTCCAGGGAGGCACGTCTCAGGTCGTTCACACCAGCATGGACAATGACTGTGTCATAAGCAGAGATTGCCTCGGAGTAGACGATATGTGACAGAGTATAGCTGGAGTTTTTTAAGGTGGTCAGCACATGGCATCTGCTTTAGGCCTGTGATTCTTTTAGTGAGGTATTTCTGCAGCCTTTACAGTTCCAAATGGGGCGTTATATTCTATAATGGGTCTAATGAGGGATGAGTACAGTGGGACAATGACCTTCTTTTTTCTGGATGAAAAGCCCTTAGTGATGAGATATGCCACATAGAAGGATTTCCTGACCGTTGTGGTGATGTGGTTATCGAAGGTGAGACCACTGTCCACCTGTGTCCCTAAGTCTCTTATCACACTTCTGGTGTTTAGTGTACTGCCACCTATGTGGTAATTCATGGGTACATGTTTTTTCCCAAAGGGGATAACTATACATTTCTTGGCAGCTTGAGCCCATGGCTCTGGCACCAAGCATCTGTTTCTGTAAGGCCCTTTTGCAGAATATCCACATCATATTGAAATAAACAATTAAATGTTTGTTTACAGCTACCTTGTTATATGTGTATATTGTTGGTACTCTTACAGGACATAAAACATAGTAGTGGGTATTCAGAAATGAAAAACAGCACAGTGTGTAAAGCTAAACTACGTAGTCAGTGTTAACATATAGGGCATGTGCAATTCAGAGATATCTGTATCACAGTCATGGTCATATGAAAATTGGAGTGGCCAGTAGTACATATTAGTAACCATATAATGACATTCAAATAAGATGGCTTATAGAAATACATTCATCAATAAACTGACGTTTTTGTCTGCAGATATATTCTGTATGCAGCATGCACATTTGTAGGATACATGGTAATTATATAATAGTTTGATAAGTTCATAGGTATATACTATGATTGCAGTTTAAAAGACCATTGATAAGCATAGCCAGCTGAGTCTGTGCACAGTTGAGTGAGTTAAGCTCCGCAGTCAAGAAACACTGTGTTGTATACCCCAAAGAGGATTTATGATTTCCAGGCTATTTTCATCAGAATATTACTGAATACAGACCATGTGTAGTATTGCTTGATGTGCATGGGAAGTTTATTCAAGAAGTGTAGGATTCCTTGGGATAGAAATCTGTTGTGCCAACCATGTTCCATTTCTGTGCCTATAAAGGACAGTCTTTGTTGGGTTGTTCATGGTGGTGTGCATGTTGCATAGCTGTAAGAGGTCAAGTAGGGTGGAATGGGCCATGTACCCTACTGATGGACAGTACTCTGTCTGCTTAAGAACAGCATACAGAGCAAGAACCGTACATATCAAAAATGCCATTTAAATCCATGACACAAGTATCACCATGAATAGTAGGCAACAGTAAGGATTTTGGAAGGGTGTACAGCTCAGCAAACTGCTTGGCCTCAGTGTAAATATCATAATTTGGGCTTTAACACAAATTTTACATGTTATACCTTTGGTACCACAATACATCACAGGTAATTTCATCATGTTCCAGAAGGTGATTTATAAGACAGGTGTTTCCATTCACATGGAAGAGCACCAACAAGGTTCCAGGTGATAAAACATGCAGGAAGCTCCAGTCAACAAAAGGTAATGTTGGAAGGTACAATGTGTGTCTCACAGGTTACACCCAGGTTCTGCAAATAAAAGACAACAATGTTAGGCATGGTAGAAGAGGTTATTTTTCAGCTGTCTTTCATAAGGGTTGTACTTCCATCTTCCTAATCTCTTGATGTTCTCTGATAATGTCCTTGCCCACTGCACATGAGAAATTGCCACTATGCTAAATGTGCATGGAATCTAATTGAATGTGGGGTATATATTTGGGGTCCAAGCTTCATCGCTATGCTATTTTCTTCAATACAGCCCTCACTTGAAGCTTGATAAGCAAGGTACCCTTCTCATGGCAAGAAAACTTGCTCCTTAAGTACCAGTCCATGATGAAACTGTGTGAGTGGACTTCTGTGTTGGAAGCACAGTGTTTGGTAATGTTGTAGGCACAGTACTATATTCCATTCTGTGGCCATTGAGGCTGGAGCCAGCCGCTAGTTCTTCACCTCTTGATCAGTCATAGGTTGCTCCTATTTATCATTAGAATATTCTTCTTTTGACCAGCTAAATGCTCCACGTAGGGCTGAAAAACAATCTGTTGTATTACTGACGACATGTATTTTGGAGTTTGTCCCATAAGGCTCACACTGCCTCTCCATGACTTTGTGCAGCCAGCTGATAGCTTGCCAGGTGTAATGCTGCTTTTAACTTATTTTAATCAGGCTCTAACAGTCACAGGGTGTGTGCAGTCCATTGTTGTACTGCTATGAGCCATTCAACTGGACAACCTTGCACCTTCTTAGTGTCTCTAAAGTGCTGTAGTACCTGTCTGTAAGCCACCTAACTACCTGTACTGAGGGGGCTTCTTATCTGTTATTCTCATATGTCCACTGATACTTTGAAGGAATTTGTACCTGCACTGGTACTGGTGCTGTTTCCAGAGTCACTCTCTTGAACTGAGCCCACTGTGAAAGCAGCATAGTATAATGTCCAATTATTCTTCACCTCACCCTTTTTGCTGATTGCCCCCTTGTTGAACTACACATTTGTTGTCCGATTTTGAGTTGGGAGTGCCTTGTTTGCCTTCTGGTTGTATATCTAGGAAGAACTCCAACTCTGTAATGGCAAATTAATATCTACATGTAATTACTATTGGCCACCTGCTGCTGAGCTTGCACCCTCCTAAGCCTCCCCCCACAAAATTCTTATGGATATGGCAACAGTTATCCTGAAAAAAATACAGTGCAATCTGATAGTGTGCCACCACTCAAGTAAGATTATTATCTGTAAAAAATTTAGATGACTGAAGGCAAGAATACTCTTGTTACTTGATAGGTTCATAGGTGGTTGCTAGGCTACTGACCCGAAGGTCTTTATAAGATTAGCAGTGGGTACACAATATAATACTAGAAAACCCCAATATAAAGGATATATCCTAAACTCAAAATCTTAGCAATGGATGCCCATTTCTGGGAGGGTCATAGGTGAAATCCCTGGCAATAAATTTATGGTTTCCCATCCAGTCATCCAGGTTACACTTAAACAGGGTCAAAGAGGGACTTTGTTTGATGTGAATTGGTAGCGTATTCCTGAGGAGAGGCAATCTCTGAAAGGCATATCTATCTCTCCAGCAGGTCCTATTTATGTTGCAGGCCAGGTTAAGGTCCCTGGAGCAAATGACCCTTATCCCATTTGTCTTGCGGATGTGAGCATTTCCATTAGGTTTGGATCTGAGATTGCTCTGTAGGCCAGGCACAAGTCTCCTCTAAGTAGTCTGTACACTGCTGAGTACAGTGACAGTGACTTTAGTCTGTCAATGTATGATGTGGTGGAGACCCTGTAATTTTCTTGGTTAGAGATCTCTGAGGTCTCTCAAGTTGCTGCAGGTGGCAGGTAAGGTACATACAAATGGAGCATTGTACTCAATTATTGGTCTGCTGAGGGTCGAGTACAGGGGAGGTATGACCTGTTTCGCTCCTGAGACAATGCCTTTGCTAATGAGGTGAGCAATGTAGAATGCCTTCCTTACTACCATAGACACATGGTGGTCAAAGTTTTGGCTACAGTCAACTTGCATTCTCAATTCTCTCACTACTGAGTTATTACATAGTGTATTATTGTTTAGATGATAGTCTGCAGGGATATCATATTGTTTTTACTGAATGGGGTGATAATGCATTTTTAGCATTTAGTTTGAGTCCATGGCTCTGGCACCAATCTTTCATTTGTGTAAGCCCCTCTTGAAGCATACTGACATCCTTTGGGGATTAAATGATTGCACCTAATTTGCAGTCATCAGCAAACATAGTCAGACACAGCCCCTATGTTTTGGCCTGAACTTCTGAGAAGTATATTCCAAACAATAGAGGGCTCAGCACTGACCCCTGTGGAACCCCACTGCTGACAAATCTGCTGGTGTGATCTGAAGGTGAGCCAGTTAGCAACTCACCTGAGAACATAAGGGTTGATATTCAACTGGGTGAGTTTATTAATGATGCCCGATTGTGGGACTGTGTCGAAGGCCTTTGCTAAGTCAAGGTAGGTTGTATGCACAGATCTGCATTCATTTATGGCTCTGGTGATGTTTTTGAAGAAGTATACCAGGTTTAACAGACCGAACCTACCGCACCACAATGGAGGACATTGAAAAACAGGCTATGTCCTCCACTGTGATGCGATAGTCACAGACCTTAGGGTTAGGGGAGGGGTCAAGGTAAGGGGATAGCCCTAATAACTAACCCGTGCCCTAACCCTAAGGTCTGTGACTATCGCACCACAGTGGAGGACATAGCCCGATTTGGAATGTCTTCCACTGTGGTGCGATAGTCATGGATCTCAGGGTTAGGGCACAGGTCAAGGTAAGGGGATAGCCCTACTAACTATCCCCTTACCCTAACCCGTGCCCTAACCCTAAGGTCTGTGACTGCTAGCCCGTTTGGTCTAGCGGGTTCGCGAGAGTGCACTTTCACGTTAGTGTGGGTGTACTTTTGAAGTTTGAAGTAGTGAACTTTCATTCTTCAAAAGTACACCCATATATATATATATAGAGAGAGAGAGAGAGAGAGATTGGATGTATAATTCGGAATGTATCTACATTCGGAATGTATATACATTCGGAATGTATCTGACCCGACACTTGCAGCAGCTGGAGAGGCCACAAAAGTTCCTCACCAAAAGGATAAAGGGTCTCAAAAATCTGTCCTATGCTGCCCGACTGAAAGAACTCCAGCTCTATTCAGTCGCCATCATTCGCTCAGAGGTGACCTTTGCCTAACATACAAGGCCATGTCAAACCCAGATTTGATGAATATGCTTCACCTCAAAAAATCTAGATCCATCAGAGCCACAAGGGCGGGAGACTTAAACCTCGACACGGGTATTAAGGGGGGACTGGGGAGGATAGATTCATCACCCAAAGACTCCCTATGCTGTGGAACAAAATCCCACATGTGAGGCAGAGCACTGCTGGCCTTGTTCAAGAGAAATCTTGACCAATGGATGGGAGATCCACCCAGGAATTACCTCAGTGTCACTGCTCGACAGAGGCACAGCAAAATAATGAGTATAGTTCCCCATACTAAAGGGGTGGCGTAAGCCACAAAACAATGGGCTAGGCTTATAAATGCCCTCGGGCAGATAGCCTAGTATGAACCTATGAACCTATGAACCTATGAACCACACAAAGATTTACAGCAAATACATTTTAAACAACCAAAGCAATGCATATGAAAAACACATAATGACACATGAGGCATGCATTTATTTATTTAAATTACCTATTTCCAGCTTGATAAGGGGGTAAGTGGTTTCATCAACACAACCATCTGAGTCACAAAAGAGGCAAGATTGAGAAAAATTATGAGAATTCCAATATTAACAGTGAGGTATACCACTAAAATAATAAGCTGCAGTGCATATAACGTTTTAATAAAATACACACATTATCACATATCCAGCATATACAAATTTGACAGACATTCAAGAATGCCTTGAACTGCAAGCTGGTCAGTAAGACATAGCAAGCCTGTTTTTACAAGCACATGAATATAAACTTAAATTACATATTGCATACATATGTATGCACACAGATAGGAAAATATAGGGAAATATAGAGACTACATTTGCCTCAACTTTGAAATGGTAAGCAGTGTATCTCTCCTGAAGTCAAATATTCAGGAAAGGAGTGGAAGCTCCAAACATTTTACCACAGTGCAGGAAAGAAAAAATAAATTCAGTTGGATGGATTCAATATTATGCAGACAGTTACTGTGTGAATCCTAAGGGTGGCAGCTAATGGGAAAATACTTTAAGTACAGTAACAAGATTCATTTTCAAAGTTGTCTGATATGTTTTTTTTTTTTTTTTTTGGAATATTGTAAGATTTTAGTCTTCTAGAATCTTAGGACATTTGCAACTCAGTGGGTTTGTTAAAAGATGCAAATGTCCAAAGCAATGCTGTCTTCTGAAATGATGGGAGACTGTCTTAGAAATGTATGTTTGCATGAGTAAATGTACTAATAAGCAACACTGTTACTAAACATATGAAAAGTAATTACCAGTGAAGGGAAAAAAAGCATGTAGCAACAAGCATGAAACAAAAACAAACAAAAGAAAATACAATTGCCTAGGCTGGGGTAATCATTCCACTAAGTTTTATAAAAAAAACAAGCACATACTAAAGATGTAATTTCTGTGCTGCAAAGGCAGCAGATCTGAGTGTGACTAGATAATGTCTCTGGCTGAGTCTAAACCAGCCATTCAGCTAATAGACTATGGGTGGGGGAAGGAAAATGCAAAAGAACAAATGGAGAACTATTAGCAGTTCCTAATAATAACTATCTCACACTCAAGTCTGTGACATCTGACCTGCAGTATCAGTATGCTAATAAGCTTCTCTGAAAATCCTGTCTCTGTGTAAACACTACACTGCACTAAAAGGTAAACAAAGTACTCCAGCAAGCAACTGATTTTAGAAACAAAATAATGCCCCTTTATAAGGATTGCATTACTGCTGTGCTTTCTAGAGTAGCAGCAGCAGTCAGGTCATGAAATGCCCGAAAGGCTCATTTTTTCAATGGATAAAATGCACAGATTAAACTAATGAATGTCTCACAGGGAGGGCTGTTGTGAGTACAACTGCAATTTTGATGGAATGTGGGTAACACCTAAGAAACTTCCTGCAGGCAATCTTCCCCCACCCCCCTCAGCCAAAGGTGAGCATGCTCAAAAAGGCAAACCTGAAATGTAAACAAAGGCTGAATCAAAACAAAAAAATTCCTGGGATTGTCCCTTTAAGGTATGTAAAGTCTCCCCAAATGAGAAATCCTCAGGCGGAGAAGCAGAGGGAATGGAATCCTGTGCATCAGAGTCCTCATAAGTAGATATGTACAAAGCCAGTTCATTGGAAGAGTCAGAAGAAACAGAGTTCTGTTCAGAAGATTCATAGTTAAATTCAATCCTAGGCCTCTTGGAGGGGGGGGGGGGGGGGTTGACTACTCCTGATTAGAGTAATTAAATCTTCAGCCATTTTGATCATTTGTTTTTTAGGCATAGGGGCCTGAACATGTGGCCTGGGCGTCGTTTTTTTAGACATAGATCGAGATTTAGGCCTTAGCACTGAAGCTGGAGTCGGTTTAATATGCAAATCTGTAGGCCTGAAAACACCCTCAGAAGCCGGTGCCTGACCCATCCAAGGTAGAGATATCCGTGGGTTCCATATGTGAAGCATCTCGCTGCATACCTGACTCCGAATGGGTCTCAGTAGAGGCCTGGGAATCAGAAGTAGCGGGTATCGGATGTCTTTGTAAATACTTTAGTTGTTTTGTTGAATATTATAATAATACCTATTTTTAATTACTTGTATAAAATTGTTATGATATTTCTCTTATATGTTAAAACAATAAACCTGTTTTGAAAAAAAAAAGAAGTAGCGGGTATCAGGGGCTGCGAAAGTGCCTCACTGAGTACTTGCGAACTGGCGACTGGCTTAGGAGAAGTGTCGTCGGCAGTTTTGGACCACAATGGCCTGTCTCTGTCTTTTTCTTTGCATTTTTTGGTATTTCTGCAGTCGGATGGCTAACCGATGTCATTTCTGGATAATTAAACTGAGAACCAAAATATTTTGAAGCAAAAATGTACCGACGATGGATAGTGCACTGATTAAATAAAGCACAAAACCGACAGCAAGGTACATCGTGGTCAGGGTCTAGGCAAGGAATACAGTACAAATGAAAATCCTTATGAGGTATTTGCTTCCCACAAGTAATACAATTATTAACTTTTACTGACATTGGTAAAGAGCAAGAAAAAGTTTCCCCAACGGGGTAGTTAGCTTTAAGTTGAAGACTTCGGTTCTGAAACTCGAAAATGAAAATTTCAGGAGTTGGCCAACCGGCACTTGCGAACTGCTTCTGCTTTGGGCACCGCATGGCAAGAAAGACTGATGTAATGGCATCAGCTGCATGTTTTATACCCCTGATGACCTGACATCATGGAAGAAGGGACAGTAACCGATGCAGGACCCAAGACCTTGTTAATCAGGCCGACTGAGGGCAACCTGCCAGCAGATTACCCTTACGTTTGGGTAATCTGACAGCAGATTACCCAAACGTAATGACTGTAACAGTGAAACACGATGAACATCCTTGGTTTAATATTTCATTTGAACTACACCACAGTCAGGAATGCAGCACCACCTTATACGACACTGTAGTGTCAGCCATCAAGCTACCTATTGTGGGACTAGAACCCACAGCCTTCTGCACCAAAGATAAGTGTGCCTCTGACACTGCTGAAGGAGTTCCATTTCCAAAATTACAGTAGAAAATGTGGTTCTTACTTGAATCCGTACATTTTAATTAACCTCTAAATAAGAGCTTAATAAAAGGTATGAATCCAAGAAGAAGAAAAAAAGAAAAAGATGCGTAAGTAATTATGAAATACAAGTGTTAAACCTTTACATCAAAATGTGAAGCATTTCCAAAATGAAACCCAAGTGTCATGAGCTGTTTCTAGTAATTTGTCAAGTAGGGCCTTGCTATAATACTGAGTTGGTTTCTGACAGCAAAGTGGTTGGAGCTAGTTTTGGTTTGGATGTGTGATGCCTGGAGGTAGGGCTGTGTCACATCTCCCACGCTAGCTGTTCTTGTAGCACTTTATCACTGATGTGTCACATTTAAGCTATGATGTTTTAAGTCTTAGAAAGATGTAGATGTAATTATAAGCTGTTAACATATAACATTTGTTTCAGGACTGTTACAAATCTTTATTTAACATCTAAAACCATTTTGAGCCAAATGCTGTAGTGGGGTGCGTGTTACCTGAACAGTTGAACATTTCTGCCATCTTGTTCAGAAACATGTTCTCAACCCCTAAATATTGGGAACTTTAGATCTTGAAGTGATATATTCTAAGACAAGCAGAAGTAGAAATAGCTTCAAGACAGAGTGCATTATTAATGAATAACATAATATTCCTGAAATCCGTGGTGGTGGTGCTGCGGTAGCATTGTCGCCTCACAGTAAGACGCTGACCGATTTGACTCACAGCTAGAGCGTCTTCTGCGTGGAGACATGCGTGAATGGGCGTACCTTCATTGAAGGTTGTGCATTAGGGCTGGCAACTCAGCACGTAAAAATCAACTGCCAATCATTACCGGACTGGAGTTCCGCTGTGGCGACCCCTAACTGGGAAAAGCCGAAAGACACAACAACAACATAATATTCCTGAACAAGAAACAGCAGACCAAGTCTTACTGTTTAGAACACAAGGATAAGGGTCTGCTTTATTTTAAGCATCTTTACTAAAAGCAATATTTTTAAAAACTGACATAGGTGCATATTAATCTCTGTTGATAAAACTTTGCCACATTGCATTAAGTGAGTTTGATCAAAGAGAGACCAAGAGCAATATGTGTGTGATTCAAAAGATGAAGCAAGACAACACTGTCAGCCATGTTATATACTAATGCCTGCATTATGAACTGGCATGCATGACAGTGAAGCAAAAAACATGGCTGAGTTATTCAGAAATATTTAAAAGACATGCAGCAATGCTCCATCTGCCTTACATTAGTAGAAAGACTGATGCTCATGTTCAGACAGTATAGGGTAACACACAGACCCACATATGTGGAGGTACTCACATGTAATCTACCAAACAGGTTCATAGCTTACAACTAGGCTAACTGCCCTTGTGAGCCATTTCAAGCCTAGCCAATTACCCTATGTGAGAATCAAACCTTGAAGCAAATCTTCCAAGACCTCCTAAAAGCATCCCTCAGTGGCCCTGTGCACATTCAAAAAAGACAGCACCTCACACAACAAATAACTTTGAAAATCATAGTAGCCTCACTTCCAAGCCTATAGGGCAACACACCACACATCCAAATATTCTAGTACTGGGATTCTATTGTAAGACATGCTTATGCCCCCCTTACCAGGATAAACAAGGAAAATATTACAGTGAGCTGTCTGCCTGAAGCCAGGATCCGCCAGATGATGCATGCACTTAGGTCTTAAAACCACAAGTCCAGTATGACACGGTCATAGTCCATGTGGGCTTAAACAACCTAAGACATACCTCACTGGACTATATGAAGAGAGACACAATGGAACTCTCTGAATATGTGCCACAGGGGAGTATAAATTTAGCCTTGAGTAGCATCCTACGTTCACTACTGATGATGCCACAGTACCAGCAAAAAATGATTGAATTCAACAATTGGCTTAGTTTCTGGTGTCACAAGTGGATCCAATATTGGACATGATCAACAAATCATGATTTGAGATTCCTAAATTTTGTAAACACAAACTCCCTGGACCACATAGTCAAAACACCAGCAAGGGGTGCAACCATACCGGATCTGGTCCTCACTAATATGGGAGACTGCTGCACACCCCCTGTTGTAATGCCTTCCCTGGTAAGGTCAGACAACAAAATGGTCTCCATTGAAGTAAAAATAAAACCTGGACCCCCAACTAAACCGGGAATATTCAGGCACTATTCTAAGACTAATCTCTTGCTATTAAGTGAGAAACTGGAAAAACTTCAAGCCCTCATAAACCCTGAGAACACTGCTGCCTATGCAGAACTGTTCACAGAAACCCTGTACAAGCATGCTAATAGGTGCATAGATGCAGCTGTACCCACCAGGAAGTACAGAACTAACTCAAAAATCAAGCCACCCTGGTGGAATCACAAAAATCAATAGGCTGTATAACAGGAGGAAGAAAATCATGGCAAAAATTAGGAAGTGCAACACACAGCAGGATAAAAACACTCTCTTTAAACAAAACAAACAACTCAGAGGACAAATAAAATCCACCAAAGCCAAATTTGAGGTAAGTTTGGCCTCCCAGGCTTAGGGCAACCACAAAGCATTCTTTAGCTATGTCCAGAACCTCAAAGGCAATACATAATTGTGTGCAGAGCTCATTGTAAATGGAGCCATCTATACTGAGCCAGAAAATATAGCAAACCTCCTGGCAGATTATGCCTACTCAACCTGATGTACTTCTTTGAGAAGGTCACCAAAGCAATGGATGAGGGCAAAACCGTTCACACTGCCTACCTTGACCTGGCCAAAGCATTTTACACAATACCCCACTCGGGCATTGTTGACAAACTCAGGAGGTTAAGTACAAACCCGTACATTGCCCAGTGGGTAGCCAACTGGCTCACAGACAGTATCCAAGAAGTTACAATTGGGGACTCCACCTCTACAAAGAGGCCAGTCACAAGTGGAGTCCCTCAGGGATCAGTCCTTGCACGGCTCCTTTTTGGATTCTCAGAAGTCAAGGTCAATGTCAGTGGTCTCTGGTTGACTAAATTTGCAGATGATTGCAAATTAGGAGCTGTCATTGAATCTCACACTGACACAAATGTTCTCCAGGAGGGGCTGGCACAGACAAACAAGTGGTATCAGAGCCATGGACAAAAACTAAATGCCAAGAAATGTATAATAGTATCCTTTGGGAAGTCATCCATCCCTGATAACTATCATATTGACAACACACTTCTTAAAGTTGATCTAGTCAGGGACTTAGGGTCACACATAGTAATCTAGACTTTGACCATCACGTGTGTACAGTGGTGAGGAATTAATTCTGTGTTGGGCAACTTATAAACAAAGGTGTGGCATTTAAGTCCAAGGAAGTCATTGTCCCACTGTATTCGGCATTCAACAGACCTATCACTGAGTACAATACCCCCTTTGGTATGTACCTAACCAGGCATATCCAACAATTGGTACATCCACAGAGATTCCTCACTAAAAGAATACAGGATGTAAGTAAAATATCCTACGCAGACTGCCTCAAGGCCCTATCCCTGTATTCTGTCTCCTACAGGCTTTTGAGGGAAGATTTATGCCTGGCATGCAGGGCATTGTCAGACCCCACTCTGATGGACCTCCTGCATATCCAAAAAACAAACAGCACCAGAATTACCTGTTCTAAAGACTTAAACCTTGCCTGTGATATAAATAAGTCTTGCTGGAGACATGGGTATGTATCCCAGAGACTACCATGCCTATGGAACAGGCTCCCTATCCATGTGAAGCAGAGTTCCTCCCTAACCCAATTCAAGCGCAACTTGGACAACTGGATGGGAAACCGGAAATTCATCCGTGGTTTGGCACCTATGTCTGTAATGGACACAGGTAACCTGTAAATGGTTCATCTCCCAAACCCCTGCTTACACTTATCAAGGGTATCAGAACTTGTCAGAGATTTGGGATGCATGGCTAGGCTTAAAAAGGCCCTTGTGGTCGTTAGCCTAGTAAACACCTATGAACCTATGAAACTATCAGCAAATTTGGTTAGGCATAGGCCATCTGTTTACACCTGGACTTCTGAAGAAATAGATACCAAACAGTAGGGGGCCTAGCACATATCCTTGTGGAACACCACTGGTAACATGTCTACTAGTAGAGGTGGCATCCCCAGTTTTGACTGTATGTGTCCGGTTTGTGAGCTAGTTGGCAACCCATCTTTTGACGTAATGGTTAATCTCCAGTTGGATGATGCCTGAGTGGGGGATTATGTCAGAGGCCTTGGCTAGGTTGAGATAAGCAGTGTGAACTGTTTTGCCTTCATCCAGGGCCTAGCTGACATTTTCAAAGAAGCCCACCAGCTTTAGCAGGCAAGATCTGTCTTTAATGAGGCCAAACTGGGTCAGATCAAGACTTTGAAGGTCACCTATATCCAGTTTAATAAAGTCCATGATGATTCTCTCCATGGCCTTGCAGATAAGGTTGGTTAGGCTTATGGGTCTATAGTTCCCGGAGTCAGTTGAGGGTCCCCTTTTGTGTAAGGGGATTACAGTTGCTGTTTTCCTCTCAGCTGGGAAAAAGCCAGTGCTTATACTGAGATTGAAGACCATGCTCAGGGGTGAAGTTTTCACCAAACCTGTCCGCTAGCAGGTTGGCAATGTCCTCAGTTTCAGTATGAGTCTGTACATTTATAAAGGTGTTTATACAGGACAACTGTGTACACTTCAGTATAGGGGTCATTGCTGTCAGTGTTGGCAGGGGGTTTGAAACTATTGATGCCATCACTCAGTAGGCTATAGTTTGCTATGAGGAAATGTTTTAATCTTTTTTCCCCTGAAGATGGGTCAGGTACAATCATTAATTTGTACAAGACTGATTTATGATCGGACTTCATCAGGGAGGGCCCCACACATGGGGAGGTATGCAATCTCCCATGGTGGTGAGCAGTATGTCAAGGATGTTAGGGGGTGCTGACTATATGTCTCAGAGCATTTGTGTTAACAAAGTCCAGGAACCTTTGGGAAAGCATGTTTGTGCTCATATATGTTGCCCAGTCAATCGGAGGATAGTTAAAGTCACCCATGACCAGAGTATTTGGCTGTACTGTGAGTTACTTATGTAGGTCGGGGTAAGTTGTGTGGTTTTCATGGTTTATTGGGGGGACCTATAGCTAACAATGAGATGGAGGATGGATAGGGGCATCTTTCCTTCAGCCAGTTGGACTTGCAGTAACTCTAGAGAATCATATTGTAACCGGTCTTGAGGTCTCTAGGGAATCATATTGTAACCGGTCTTGAGGTCTCTAGGGAATCATATTGTAACCGGTCTTGAGGTCTCTAGGGAATCATATTGTAACCAGTCTTGAGGTCTCTAGGGAATCACATTGTAACCGGTCTTGAGGTCTCTAAGGAATCATATTGTAACCAGTCTTGAGGTCTCTAGGGAATCATATTGTAACCAGTCTTGAGGTCTCTAGGGAATCATATTGTAACTGGTCTTGAGGTCTCTAGGTAATCATACTGTAACCGGTCTTGAGGTCTCTAGGGAATCATACTGTAACCGGTCTTGAGGTCTCTAAGGAATCATATTGTAACCGGTCTTGAGGTCTCTAAGGAATCATATTGTAACCGGTCTTGAGGTCTCTAAGGAATCATATTGTAACCGGTCTTGAGGTCTCTAAGGAATCATATTGTAATCAGTCTTGAGGTCTCTAGGGAATCATATTGTAACTGGTCTTGAGGTCTCTAAGGAATCATATTGTAATCAGTCTTGAGGTCTCTAGGGAATCATATTGTAACCGGTCTTGAGGTCTCTAGGGAATCATATTGTAACCGGTCTTGAGGTCTCTAAGGAATCATATTGTAACTGGTCTTGAGGTCTCTAGGGAATCATATTGTAACCGGTCTTGAGGTCTCTAGGGAATCATATTGTAACCGGTCTTGAGGTCTCTAGGGAATCATATTGTAACCGGTCTTGAGGTCTCTAGGGAATCATATTGTAACCGGTCTTGAGGTCTCTAGGGAATCATATTGTAACCGGTCTTGAGGTGTGTTTGTTTTTAATTAAGATGGATACTCCTCCTCCTCACTTGTTTTTTTCACGTTCATTTTGTGGTCTGAATGTGCAGAAGGCATTATAGCCCTTTATGGTTGGGGTACTCTCTGAGGCCTTGAACCATGTCTCTGTGACTGCGCAGACATCAGCAGCTTCCAAGGTGAGAAGTGCTTCCAGTGAGTGCAGTTTCTGATTTAGACTCCTACCATTAAGCAGCATAGCACTGAGCTTGTTTCTAGAGGATATTTTTAAGTTGGGAATTTTGTTCTTATGGCATTGCATAAAAAAGGCACTATAGGGGAGGCAATTACCTTTGCAGCAACCTAAAGTACTTCACAAAGAGGATCCTAGGGCTTAAACACATGTCCTACATGGACAGACTAAAAAAACTCCAGCTATTCTCCATCTCATATCATCTACTAAGTGACGATCTCTGCTTGACTTACAAAGCTATATCTGATCCAGCTGTTAGAAATGCTACATCTAAAGAAATCCCAATACCTCCGCACCACACACTCCAGTGACCTCAACCTCATTGCCACAATCAACAGAATGCGCTGGAGGGACAGGTTCATATGGAATAGACTTCCCATACATGTCAAATAAAGCACCTCACTGGCCCTCTTCAAGAGAAATTTTGATGAGTGGATGGGAAATAGAAAGTTCACTCTGGGGATCACTACAGTGGCTCTACTTGATAGAGGCACTGGGAACTAATGTTAGATGGCACAATGCCAGGGCACTTCTATGGGCTAGGCTTGTAAAGGCCCCAGGGCCATTAGCCTAGTACACCCCTATGAACCTATAAAATAATCAAAGAGAACAATTGTGTAATGAGGGAAATAAAAGATTCATGAAGTTGGATATATAGTACACAAGAGGAGATTATGAATATAATAAAAGAACATATTAGGACAGTATTTAATGAACAGAGAACTAAGACATGGAAGGAATGGAAGGAACATACATTTTCTGACATGGCGAATAAGGATTTAGAAAATGAGATATAATACAAGACGTAGAACAGGTAATAGAATAAAGGAATTTAGATTTAGTTGCAGGGCCAGACGGAATAGAATACAAGATGTATAAATATTTGATTGTAAAGCAAAAATTGTTTATAAAAGTATTAAATGAATGGTTAAATAAAGATTTTATGTATAAAGAGCTATGTAGAGGTATCATTAGGAGAGAAAGAAGAAATACAGAATTGCAGACCAACTGTATTAAATAATATGTATTATAAGATTTTTATGGAGATATTACAAAAAAGGATGGTAAAAAAGTAGGTAATGTTGTAAATAAGTATGTGTTTGGTATAAAAGGTAAAAAAGTTCAAGACTTTATTAATTAGGGAATTAGTAGATGATATAGTCATTAGAAATGTTCAGGCAGATTTAAGCAAAGCATTTGATTGGATGCATCACTCAGTATTATGCATTATATTTGATATATATAATATGAGTAAGAGGATTAAAAACATGTCCATGTCACCATATAAGTATAATATAGTGAGGAGTATGATAAATGAATGGCTGACTGAAGATATAAAGTTAGAGAGGGGTATTAGGCAAGGATGTCTATTGAGTGGTACATTATTTGTATTTGTAAATAATGCAATATCTACATACATGAATAAAGAGATGGTTGCTACTAGTTATATTTCTAATGAAGGGATAAAAATGCCATTATTGTTAAATCATCAAGATGATATTAACATCACAACAAAAAATGAAGCAAGCATGGATATAGATTAAAACAAATACAAGAAAGGATTCAGGTTATCGGGTTCATATTAAATAAAGACAAAAGTCAAGACTTAGGTTTGGAGAGAAAGATTGGTAGAGTTGAATTTAATAAGGATAAAATTAAGATCTTTGGAATACATTTTGGGAAACAAGAAATTATAAATTCTATATGGAAAAAAAAAATAGAGGAAATAAAACAAATGTCTGTGTTGTGGATGTCTTTTAGGCTTCCCTTTAAAAAGAAAGTATACTTAATAAATTCTGTACTGCTAGCAAAGATTACTTTAACCAGTGACTGTAGTATTCCTTTAAACTTGGAGAAGGATGTATATAATATATTTTCTTTTATTTGGGGTCAAGGTTGAACCCTGTGAAAAGAGGGATGTTATATGTGAAAAACGAGAAAGGAGGTTTAGGATTAATAAACCTTATAGTGTATATGTCATCATTAAATTTATATACAGTGATGAAGCCTTTAAAGGATAATGAGTATATACAGTGATGAAGCCTTTAAAGGATAATGAGTATATACAGTGATTAAGCCTTTAAAGGATAATGAGTATATAAAGTGATGAAGCCTTTAAAGGATAATGAATATATACAGTGATGAAGCCTTTAAAGGATAATGAGTTTATAGAGTGATGAAGCCTTTAAAGGATAATGAGTATATACAGTGATGAAGCCTTTAAAGGATAATGGGTATATACAGTGATGAAGCCTTTAAAGGATAATGAGTATATACAGTGATGAAGCCTTTAAAGGATAATGAGTATATACAGTGATGAAGCCTTTTAAGGATAATGAGTATATACAGTGATGAAGCCTTTAAAGGATAATGAGACTCTTTACTAGATAAAATGTATTTATTTATTTACTTATTTACATTTGTTGACCTGGAAAATCCAACTGGACACAGGTCTGTTTTCAGCGGAGTCCCGGGGAGAAAAGCTCCACAATAAAAAGCAGTTAATTACAAGATTACAAGAAGTGTAGGTAGTCTGGTTGTTAACAAGACCAGTAATACAGACATAGTTCAGATGCATAACATATTTTGGTAAAGGACAATTGAGTATAAAAAGTACACTTATAACATCAGTGCCATTTAAGATGGCGAGTCTCCTAGTGGTTAAGCTGGCAGATATTACACATGAATAATAGCACCCAAGCTTTCAGCTGATATATATTAATAGGTTTAGAAACATAGGAGCTGGCTGAAACCAAACACAGTTAGTAGGGTGCAAGATAGGTTTAGGGTGGCTATAGTAGAGCTATTAGTGAGGGCTGTTACAAGGGCATGCCCAGTGCTCTTTTAGATGAGATTTCAGAACATCTTTGAAGTGAGTACATGATAATACAGAGGTTATAATGTGAGGGAGGGTATTCCATAACTTTGCTATTGAGTAGGAGAGAGCTTCTCCAGCAGAGTTCTTGACTCTAGTTACCTGTAATTGATTGTTGTTGCTAGAGTGTAGTGGTCTGATGGTGTCATAGGGCTGGAGTAGATTTTGGAGGGATGGGACTTTTAGAGGATGATTTACTAGCTTGTGGGCGAGTGAGAATTAGTATCATTGAAGCAGCTGAGGGAGTTCTAGCCAGCCAAGCTCAGTAAGTGAGGTGCAGTGGTGACCATGGTAGGCTGCACCACTAGCAAACTTGGCTATTTTGTTGTAGCAAGTCTCGAGTTTACTTAGTTCGCGTTGCCTTAGGTTAGTAAATATTGGAGAGGTGTAGAGTAGGGTAGAGATCAGGTGGGTATTTTCAACTGAAATCCTGGCTGTTTTGGTGAGGAATTGCTTATTTCTGTACAAAGCTCCTAGTTTTTGTGCACTTTTTTATGGTTAATGACATGTGAATGTCAAACTTGAGGTTATTGTCAATCTTAACTCCAAGTAGTTTGGTGTGGTCTGTTGGGGGATAATGGTGTTATCATTGGCTGTGATATTAAATTGGGGGATGTTTTGATTGTGTTTGGTTGGTTGGAAGATGAGGAGTTTAGTTTTGTTTGGATTAAGTATTAACTGTGCATCAGAAAGCCAAGTTTCAACTGAGGAAAAGGCTTCTTGTGTGTTTTTTTTTGAAGTTCAGGTAGGGAATGGGCTGAGCATATGATGGTGGAATCATCTGTTTACTGTATGAAAGTGGCCTGGCCTGTTTGGTAGCAGAGGCTAGATTATTTGTGAATATGGAGAAGAATAAGGGCCCAAGGAAGGATCCTTGGGGAACCCCAATTGACACAGAAAGTTGGGGAGATACACCATTATGCCAAACAATGGATTGTTGGTGGCCAGTCAGGTAGCTCTGAAACCAGTCTGTGACAGATTGAGAAAAGAATAGGTTATTGGGAACAGAGATCAGTTGTTTTGTGAGACCTTGTAAAATGCTTTAGATAGGTCAATGAAAGTTGCAGAGGAGATACACCCATTGTTTTTATTTATGATGGATAGTGTTAGTAAAAGCAAGTAAGGCAGGGGCATGGCCGGAAACCATGTTGAGTGTTAGTTAGGAGGTTGTTAGTAAGCAGGTAGTCTAGAACTTGAGAGTCTCTCAAGTATTTTGTTGAGAAAAGAGAGAATTGCTCTGGGACGGTACTTGGTGAGTTCTCTGGAGGGGCCACCTTCGTGGAGGGGAATGATGTGTGGTAGTTTCCATAGTGAAGGGACATAACAGTCAGATAAAGATTGGTTGATCAGGATTGAGACTGGGTAGGCTAGGGCTTCAGCTGCAGTTTTTAGGAATTCACCTGGGAGGTTGTCGGCTGCTAGTTTAGTGGGCTTTAGCTTTGACAAGAGATTTTTTTTTATGTTGGAGGTAGGAATAGAAGAAAAAGAGAATGTAGTGGGCAGATTACTAGGTGAAGTTGGAGGGTGGGGGAGGGTTATGTTGTCTAGCTAGTGATAGAATTGTTTGTGTGAAGTGTGTATTGAAAGAGGTGGCAATATTTTCAGAGGGGTTCATTTTGTTTGGTGAAGTGGTTCCAACTATTCCTGGGTGGAGGATGGAGTTGATGGATGCCCAGAATTGCTTGGGGTTGTATTGGATGGAGTTCAGGGCAGACTGGTAATATAGGATTTTGTTCAGTTTTATTAGTTTTTTGACTCTATTACATAATTCAAGGAATTTCTCTCTATCAGAGGGGTTTTTAGTTTTGGCCAGTGATTCCAGGCTCTATCTTGAATCGTCATTTCTGACCTAGTGATTTTTTGTAGCCCTGGGGAGGACTGGGATTTAACTCTAGTAAGTCTTGTGGGTGCATGGGTGTTTAGGACTTCAAGGAAGGTGGTATTGAAAAATTGGACAGCGCCATCTAGGTTGAGGTATTTTAGTAAAGTCCAGTTGCTGTTTTTAAGGCATGAGATGAATTTGTCTGGGTTCATTTACTTTGTTACATATTTGCCGGTAGGTAATGGATTTAGCCTGATATACATGTTTTTTGAGTAGGAATGTTGGGGTATGATCACTGAAGTTATCCAGTATGTATGATTGGGGGTTCTTGCTGACTAGTATCCAATCAAGAGTGGTATGCTTGTTAGGATTTTTATTTATTCTGGTGGGTGACTAAATGAGTTGGGAGAAACCATGAAGGCTAATATGTTGGGCTGGATGGTAGTTGGAACAGGATTGCCAGTCAATATTAAAATTACCTAAAATTATTGTTTCTTGTGGAAGATGATGATTTACCCAGCTGAGGATGTTTTCTAGCAGAGGGATATTATGGCCAGGTGGGAAGTAGCTTCCTAATATGTTAATGGTTTTGTCTTGGTTTACTTTTAGGTTGGTATAGATTATTCTTTGTCAATTTGAGGGGCTGATAAGTTTAGGATTTGAAAGTTTAGATGCTGTTTATATATTACAGCTACACCACATCCTTTTTTGTGCAACCGATCTGCTCTTAGTATGTCATAAACTGTAGGTAGAATTTGCTCACTGGTAATGTGAGGTTTGAGCCAGGTTTCTATCAGAACTATAATATCTGGCGAGTATACTATGTTAGCGTGGAATTCATGGATTTTATTGGTTATACTTCTGATATTTAGGCTTAGGATAAGGAGGTCAGTTGGCTTTTTACTGGATGTGATTTGAGAGAAGGTGAAGTTATTATACTGATTTTTTAGTGGAGGAGTTGTAGGTGCCAGGGTTGGGTGGATGTCACTGCTGAGGACAAGTTTTGTTATAGATGAGGATATTAGCTTTATTAATGAGAGTATTAGTTAAAGTTTTGGGGTAACTTTTTGTTTGGGTGTAGTGGGTGATAGATAATGTGGGTGGAGGATTAGTTTGTAAAGTTTTAGAGATGCTTTTTGTTTGTGTGGTGGAGGTGATAGATTATGTGGGTTGTGCATTGGGATTTTTTTTTTGTTTGAGGTGCATGATTAGTGAGAGGGTGTGTCACGAATGGTGGTGATTGTAGTTGCACAGTGGAAGTTGTTTGATGGGAGAATAATGGTGTCTTGGTAAGATGCAATGTGTGCAAGAAGAGTGCAAGTAATGAGTATAGATACAGTGTGTCAAATAATGTTAGTGGAGGTGGAAGGTTAGTTGTAGGCTGGAGGTGGGGTCAGAGTTGCTAGTATAGCTGTGATTGGTTGTGAGTATGATGGGAGATATTTTTGGTTACAATAAGTGTGGGGGAACTGGGGGTGAGTGGGAATTGGGGGCAGGGAGGGGAGCAGAGCGAGCGTAGTGAGCACAGTGGGCAGAGATCCTATTTGTTGTTCTTATCAGGATTGTGGGTTGGAAACAATCACGCTAATAAAATAATCTGCACTAGTGAAAAGTCTGTTAGGTAACCCCGTTTTTATAGACTCACTTCTAAGTTTACTTTAGTTTTTAATATAAATTAAATACCATTTTTGCTTAAGCAGAGGCCAGATCAGGTAGTTAGTTAAGGAGGAGTCAGCTCTGCATGTTACATGGGTTGAAAGAGCAGGGATGGTTAAAATACTGACAGAGAAAAAAATATAAAAGAAAACTAAGCAGCTGTCCTTCTTGGCTAAGTGCATCAAAAGTATAGTTAATGAGTAGGCAGACTGGCAGAGATCGAGACAATAAAGTTAATATATGGGGTATTTCTTACTTTTAAGCCAAATTAGTAATACATTCACGTACATAGGTTTCTGAGGTACTTCAGCCCAGTAAGTCCTTGAAATTATAGCAGTGGTCCTTGGTGTACAGTCCCATGGATAACTTCAGCCCAGTAAGTCCTTGAAATTATAGCAGTGGTCCTTGGTGTACAGTCCCATGGATAGGATTTGACCACGTGTTTAGAAGTAAGGTAAATGGAAACCTGCAGGGAGGTTTAGGAGAAGTTTTACAGAGAGAAATGTTACAGTCAACATGTGCATGAAGGTATGTACCACATTAATTAGCTTTACAGAGGTTGAGTAGTTATTAAAAGACTTAAAACAGCAGGCAGAAAAAACAGTTCTCATGAGCGTTATTCACTGTATTCCCTAGTCATAGCAGATTAAGTAGCTTTTTACAATACATAAAACAGTAGGCAGTAAAAAACAGCTCTCATAAGCATTATTCAATTAAATAATAAAATAAAAACACAAGGCAGTAAGCAAAATATTAAGTGTGAAATATATAACAGAATGGTTGACTTTTTTAGTTAAAAAAGGAGTAATTAAGAAGTGGAAAATTATCAATATAAGATCATCTTGTGGAAAATAAATGTGAAATAAATTGATAACAGAAAAGATTGATATAATAAGATTATGGAAAATTATTACAGGATATATCTTTGGAAGGAATTAAACAATGAGAAAAGGAACACTATTACTGCAAGAATGAAAAGTTGTAAAGGAAACATCTGCTCGGCCACAGCCCTCCCCACACTCTTAAAGATTACTCAAGATGTCTTTGCGATCATGGAGCAATGGATGAAAAGTAATCACCTAGCACTCAATGCCTCCAAAACCAAATTAATGTTATTCTCCCCCTCTAAAGTCTCTTCCATCAATATGAACACATTCTCTATTACTAGTCAAAACAACTCCCCTCTGGAACTAGTGTCAGAGACTAAGCTACTTGGGGTCCAAATTGATAACCAGCTCAAATTTAACTCCCACCTACAACGTAATATCAAAAAACCCATCAAAAACTAGGCATGCTCTACCGACAAAACCATTACCTTACACCTGCCACTAAGATTACTCTTGCTACCTCCTTTCTTATCCCCTCCCTTCTCTATGGAGTTCCACTCCTATGTAATCTACAATCATCTCTAAAAAACAACTTTCCTCTTGCTTCAACAAAATCACTAAATTCGCTACCAGCCACAAGTCCTACACCCACCACTGTTCCTCTCTCCAAAAACTACAATGGTTAGAACTACCAAACCACCTAACCTACTTCAACTACGTCTTGCACATAAGCTTATTTTTAACCCCTCCCTTTCTACTACCTTTAAAATGCACCTACCAGATGGAGTATTAAGGACCAACAACCAAAATCTACTAGAGGTCCATAACCCAAATCGTCCCCAGGTAAAAATCTTCTATCCTACGGCCTTGCACGCCTCTGGAACTCCCTACCATCATCCATTCGCACATCCTGTAATCATTCCATTTTCAAAAACTCTCTTCATTCTCATCTAGTATCCCAGTGGGATGCACGTGCTCCCACCCCACGTAACAAACACTAATAAAGTCCATCCTCCTCCTCACCAACAATTGTCCTATTTTCCCCCAACTCATACATTTTTATTCTTATTGCTCTTCCATAAATGCACTAGGCTGCACCTCTTCATTTGTATGCTTCTAATACAAATGACTTCTCAATATCTTTGTAATATTCCACATGTTGTCTGTATCTTCTACACGTTTCATCTCCAGTCCGTACTACTCCTGTTTCTTAGACTAATGAACTTTTCTGTTATCTGTATCATCTGTAAGTTTCATCACGTCTGTATTACTCCTAATATCTCTTGTGCTATTTGAAATTGTATAGTGAATCTCAGTTATTTATATCTGTAAGTTTTATCACAACTCTGTACTACTTAATGATACATGTGCTATTTGAAATTGTTTAAGTGATTCTTAATTTTTGTTTATCTATCATTAATAAGCTATTGTAACCTAGATTGTTTGGAGCTTTTCTCCCCAGGACTCCATTGAAAACGGATTCATTTTGGCCCAATGGACTATCCTGGTAAACCAACTGCAAATAAATAAATAAATAAATACGCTAACCTAACCTTAGAAAATGTGGATATCTATGCAATCACTGAGATATGGTTTAAAGCTGTGTAGAGCACACTGACAGTACACAGTTATAATGCCTTCTATACAACTGTAAATACTTATAGATTATGTAAATAAAGGACCCGTATTCTTTTCAATAGGTGCTGTGGGATCTACCTGAGCTACCACCTACTAAAGCACATGGAACCCTGGTTTAATGTCTAATCAAAAGGACAGTACACTCAGGAATGCAATAACCCCTAGTATGCTGCACTACAGTGTCAGCAATCGACCCAGCTGGTGTGGGAATAGAACTCACAGCCTTCTGCACCAAAGGTGAGTGTGCTACCTGTTGTGCCACTGACAATTCATGCAGCAAAAGCCAGTTACAGCCCATTTATGTTGCTTGGTGCCAAAGCTATACCCACTCTTTGAACTACAAACCATACCCTGGCCTCTATCAGGTGAAGTACCTTACATATCATGCCCTGGCAGACCACATCACTGGGCAAGCAAGCAATGACCACATCACTCCCATCTCTCCCTGAGTCAGCTCCTCCAGTGCCATGGCTACTTGTCCAAGACATTACCAGGGTAACAAGTCAAACACAGTAGCAGGGCCACTAATCAAACACAGTGACAGACCTACTAGTCAAACACAGTGCCATTGACAACTACGCAAATGCAGTGCTAGGGCTACTAGTGAAATACAGTACCAGGGTTACTAGTGAAACATAGTGCCAGGGTTACTAGTCCAACTTAGTGCCAGTTCTACTAGTCAAACACAGTGCCTGCACAATTAGTCAAACACAGTGGCAGTGTTACTCGTCCAACACACTTCCAGTACTACTAGTCAAACACAGTGCCAGGGATACTAGTCAAATGCAGAGTCAGAGGAACTAGGCAATTATTTATTTTATTTATTCATTTAATTATTTATTTATCATTTGTTAACTGGGAAAGTCCAACTTGGAAATAAGCCAATTTTCAGCGGGGGAAACACTCTAGACGCATGCCATTGTAACATGGGAGAAAACCAGAGTACCCAGAGAATGCAGACTCAGCACAAAATGCACTTCAGCCGAGAATCGAACCAGAGAACCTTTTGCTGTGAGGCGACAATTGCAAATAGTAACAAAAGTGTGAATCTAGTACATACTTACTGGGGGGAGGTGTTGGGGTAAGTATTAAAGATGAATGATACAGAATTACTTTTTACATCTTTCAAAAGAAGACCAATAACATGTCAAAGATCTCATGTTCATTCAACAGAATAATTGTAGGTGACAATAAGTGCAGAAGAAATAAGGTATTATTCTGATTTTTGTCTGTAAAGTGAGTTCACAGTGCCACTTTTAGGTTTTCTAGCATGCATATACTGTGGTCAGCCCTCTGAGTGCTGTACCAAAGACAACTACTTTCTGACAAAGAGTTGGTGACTCGTCCTGCAGAGTCCACTAAATTCCCAAATATTGTATAGCGCTATCTTCAGCTGTGGGTTTCTTTTCCATCTACGAGACCTTCATTCACCACCCCCAACAAGCCACTCAGTTCCCAACCACTAAAGCCTTCTGGCACCTGCCACTAAAATAATTAATTCTCAGACCCTCTGTAGAACTGGTACCCCATCTCTTTACTTTTGAGGTGCCAGGAGTATGTTACTAAGGTTTCAGCTGATGTGTCCCATCAGTGCCACAACAGATGTCAGGCTTTTTTGATCCTTGCAAACTTCAGTCTACAATGGTGGAACAGTCATTGATTCAACCTTGCAGTCTTTGTAATATCTGTTTTCCTTATGATAAGTGTACCTTAACAAGATTCCCTGCAGCTTTTAGTAATGATACCAGTGCCAGTGCCTCTAAGAGCATGCCAGGCACCAGGTTTATTAATATCTGCTTTCAGACATCTAGTGCACTGATATTTGTCTTTTAGACATCTGATGTGCAGAAGCCAGTAATGTCCCCTTTTCAATATAATTCCAAAGACATGCATCTGGAGCATTTCTCCCCGGGCCTCCGCTGAAAACAGGCTCTGTGGAACCTAGTCGACAACAAAGTCGGTCAAAATAAAAATAAAAAATAAAAATATAATTCCAAAGACATGCTCTGGGAGTTTCTCCCACAGCCTCCGCCTGAAAACAGGCTCTGTATGGAACCCTACATTCACAGTCAAAAAACAAAATAAAAAATAAAAAAAAAAAATAAAATAAAATATAACCTTTGGGTGGCTTGAGATGTCTGGATGATTATGTCCGAGTCACTGCAGTGCTCTGCAGTGCTCACTGTGGTATTTTCTCCAGCTTCCTTGCCTGGTAACACTTCCAGCATTCTGCTCCTCTGCTTTCCACACAGTTTTTCTCATTCAGATTCTCTTTTTTTATCCCAGATCCCAAACAGATCTGACCCTGAATATTTTCCAAAGAGACATAGAAAGTACAAGTGCAAGTCAGACAATATAGACCCTGTAATTAGACTAGATGATGAGGGTGTTGGTTCTCCTCTAGACAGCCTGAGGTTCAGTGAGTATTTAAAATGATTTCAGAAGGGAGGAGATTAGCTTGCAAAACCCATCTCTTCTCACTGAAGATTGTGGGAGGTCTTTCAACTCTGTACTTACTTAAATTGTAGGAGGCCTTTCAACTCTGTACTTAGATCTTTGGGTGGTTCCCCACTAACAGATATCTTAAAAGATGCCAACAAAGTTACCTGGGAAAACATAGATCAGTGGTTTCAGTTTACAAGAAATATATCTAGATTTTTCTGACTGCTGTGGGACCATTTTATATTGGTGAAGACTCCTAAACCAACTATGACTGATCAGGACTTCCACCTCTCAGGTACCAGCTATTTATCCAACAGATAAAGAATCAGAGGATATGGACAGATTTGGAAACTGCACACATTTATATTCATTGTCTTCATGTTATGTTCACTTGATTACTTGAAGCAAATGCATTTTTATAGGATTCAGTGGATGAACTATAGTTGTTGCCTGATAGTTCCTTAAAAGACAAGCTCATGAAGTACCAGGTATGATCTTTTTGAAGTCTTAGCAACCTGATTCTCTGTGACGTGTAAAGGTGCTCTGGAAGATACTGCTGAAGAGGCAGGTATAGCATTGCAATTTGCTGTCACTTCCATTCACATTTTACCTAGTTTGATGAGGATCTCAAGGTGATCTTCCCAGACTTTCCTTTCAATAGACCCCCTTTCTTTGTGCAAGTACCTAATGAACATCTAAAATAGATAAACAAAACAGATTAGTCCCTAATGGCAGTGGAAGAGAACTTCCAGCCTTCATTTTATCACTTGGCTAAGGGGCAGAGAACCAGCAATTGATGTGGTTTTGGCATACCTAACAGGAGGTCCAGCAGAAGAGAGAATTAAAAATCTTCAGTCACCTCAGATGATAATTCAGCAGTGCCACAAGTCTGAAGGCTAGGGCCCTCAGTGACCTCCATGCAACTGCAATCAACCCTATGGTGGATTACAACAGTCATGACTCCTTGCCTCCTTCTAACAAAGATAGTTGAGAGAGGTTTTCTCATGTTCAGATCTGGAGAAAGAACTTTGGGAAAACATGGGTCTTGGAGATTATTACCAAAGGATACTCCACCCTCTGTCTTTTCTCTCATTGGAATCCACCTTCATCCATCACAAAGAAACCTTACCCTTAGACTCACCCCAAGAAGATCTTTCTTTTGGGAAAACCATTCTAAAGGTTCACAGGTTCATAGGTAGGTACTGGGCTAATGGCCCAAGGGCCTAAGTAAGCCTAGCCAACAAGGTTCCCTGGCTTATGCCACCCAAGAAAGTTATTTTCCTGTGTCCCTGTTGAGCAGAGCCACAGAAGTGATCTCCGTGGTGTATTTCCAATTTCCCATCCACTTATAAAGATTTTTATTGAAGAGTGCTAATAAGGAACTCTGATTGACATAGATAGGTAGCTTGTTCCAGAGTATGGGAAGTCTCTGGGACAGGAATCTATCTCTCCAGAATGTCCTGTTTATTGTGGTGACAAGGTTTAGGTCCCAAGAGCATGTAACCTGGAGGGATTGGGATTTCTTTAGGTGTAGCATGTCCAACAGCTCTGGGTTTCACATAGCCTTATATGTTAGGCAGAGATCACCTCGGAGTAGGCGATATGCTACGGAGTAAAGCTGGAGTTTTTTGAGAGGGTCAGTGTATGGGCATCTGTTTGAGGCCAGTAATCCTCTTTGTGAGGTACTTCTGTGGCCTTTCCAGCTGCTGCAGATGTCTTGTGTCAATGTGATTATCAAAGGAGAGACTACTGTCCACCTGGGTCCCAAGGTCTCTTATCACACATTCGGCATTAAGTAGACTGCCGCCTATATGGTAGTTCATGGGTACATTGTTTTTACCAAAGGGGATGACAATGCACTTTTTGGCAATGATCTTGAGGCCATGGCTCTGACACCAGGCATCTGTCTCAGTGAGGCCCCTCTGTAGGATCTCCACAACATTTGGGGACTCAACTATGGCTCCTAGTTAGCAGTTATCTGCGAACTTCATTAGCCAAAGGCCTTCTGTGTTAGCCTGTACTTCAGAGAAGTAGATACAAAACAGGAGAGGTCCCATGACTGAACATTATGGCTCTCCACTTGTCACTAGCTTGAAGTCAGATTTGGAGTCTGCAACCTTTACAGTGTGGGTTCTGTCAGTGAGCCAACTGGCAACCCATGTTGTTATGTAGGGATTTATACCTAGTTTAGTGAGTTTATCTATAATTCCAGAATGGGGGATGGTGTCGAAAGCCTTGGCGAGGTCAAGATAGGCTGTGTGAATCACCTTATCCTCATAAACATTTTATTTGTTTGGAAAAACAACTCTCTAAATATCAAGTGATACTGCGGTATTTTACATATGGAAGTTGCTCTGTCTCATGCTGTACCTCCTGTATTAGAAACTTTGGAGGACATTTTTTTTCAACTACTATAGGTCCAAAGTCTCAACCACCTGCATAAAAACGAAGGAAAGGGATTCTACTACAGATCCAAGAAAGGTAAGTACCTGGAGAACAAGTTTGGATTTGTCTACAATTAATACCTTTTTGAAGGTTCCAAAATTCAAGATGTTAACATTCCAAAACCCTTTTCCTCTGATTCTTTTTTTCAAAAGCCTTTTGGGTTGCCTTGTATCTTGGAAATACTTACCTTCATATTCCCATTCACCCATATCAAAGGATTTTTTAAGATTATGTGCCTTGGGATTGCACTTTCTGTTTACCACCTTGTCTTTTGGGACCATTGCTATTCCAACAGCATTCACAAAGTATATAACCCCTGTCATAATATTCTGCACACTCCAGGGTATCCAGATATATCCTTATCTGGATGAGTTTATGATTCAAACCGTGTTAATTCAGAAAATTGTTCAAGACTTAAGTTCACAGGCTTTTCTAGACTTCAACATGTTCAATCTCATTATCTGTTGTTTCTAGGATGTCATCTGAACACATCCCTCATGAAGGCCTTTCTTTTTTCAAACAAGATTAATTTCTTTACAGATTACTTTCTGCCCCTGACAAGCCTTTCTCTGATCACTGTAGAGATTATAAGAGCCCTGGGATACATGGCATCCACAATACAAATGATTCCATTCGCCAGAGTGCATTTGAAGAAAATTCAGAATTGTCTAAAATCTAGCTTCAATTCCTTTCTCGCCATTTGTGATGAAAGAACCATTTTAGTGGATCACTCAGATTAGGGCAAACCCACCAGTTCTTATTTTTATTCCACCTCCTCTGCAAAAGGCCTATATAGATACATCAGACACAGCTCGGTGAGCTTCGAGGTAGAGAAACTTTGGTCTAAAAGTACAGAAGGAGCATATAAACATAAAAAGAAAGCACAAGTTCCTGCTCTCATATCTCTCCATCACCTTTGGTCCCCGGGAACTCTGCAGGTTTTCACAGAAAATACCACAGTTATGTGGTACATCGACAAACAGGAGAGCACAAAGTCATAGCACCTGTGCAGATTGGTAATGAATACGTGGACCACTTCAGTTCAATCACAATGACTTCCTCCAAGCACTTTAACTTTCCTCAGAACACAACAGCTTGGTAGACTGAGCAGATTCTCAGCAGACCCTCACAAATGGATGTCAAACAGAAAGGTATTCCTTCAGATTATGTACTTTTGGGATTCCTCATAAATAGATCATTTTGCCTCCTCTCTGAATAATCAGCTCAGATAGTTTTGCTCCAATATTTGTTGCATAAAAACCTTGAGAATTGACAGTCTCACAAAACTGACATTCCTACATGCCCTTCCCCCCATTCTTCTCATCATGTTATTCTGAAAGGTTTAACAACATAAATAAACACAGTAAAATTTATATATAAATGCACAGGTTATTTTAGTGGAATATCCCAAATGCCAAAACATAATTTCCCAGCACCATAAAGGCTTACTGGGCTCCAGCTGGCTTTATCTCAACCTCCTTCCAGTCTACTTAAAAGCTTTGGGAATCATTCCCTCCATCAGCATTACTGCAACAGTGATGTATTGATGAGCATAGTGCGGTTATGTCCGAACCAACCATAATAGTAGATTTATGGCCAAGGTGGAATACCTGTTTGCCTGCTCTTCCCATTCTGACTTTTGTCCTGAGTGTAGCCACTGTATAACAATCCACAATGTATAACTGTGAGGATTGTTGTGTCTGCACATTCCTTACGCACCAGCACACAGTCCTTGTGCCAATGTGTAAGGCTGGACACACTGCATGTGTGAAAGTAGTGTCTACGCTTTGGTATACTGGGCAGACATATGACATCCTTGGAAGGATATGTGTCATAGGTTCATAGATTAGTACTAGACTAACTGCCCTTGCGAGCCATTTTAAGCCTAGCCAATTATCCCCTTGTGAGACTCAAACCCAGCACCTTGTGTTAGTAAAGCAAACACTTTAACCATTAGGCCACCCTCCAATCCCTACTAGCATTACTGAAACAGTGCTCTATGTGAACATCTACTAGTAAGGTAAGTTCTTAAACAGCTGTATTTTTTATCTCATAAAGTGGTAGTGCACCTCGCAAAGTCTTGCTTTCTCTAGGTTTTAAGGGCTAATGATAATTGTTTATTTCCTTAATACCAAGACTTGTCACTAATTTTCCTTTCAGACAGGCTTTTGACTCTGATTCAGGTGGCCTTTCTTCTTCTGCTTTCATTCCAAGTACCATCTGTGGAAATGTTCTAGGACTGATAACAACATGCTTGTGGTTGCACACAACAGGCTGGCATGAGGTCGCTACAGCGGATTATTCAGTTTCAGCATCTGTGGAAATGTTCTAGGACTGATAACAACATGCTTGTGGTTGCACACAACAGGCTGGCATGAGGTCGCTACAGTGGATTATTCAGTTTCAGTGATGTCATCATTTTCATTTCTTCCTCCATCTCATTCATCTATCCAGTGCTTCTTCTTCTTCTTTCAGCTGCTCCCGTTAGGGGTCGCCACAGCAGATCAACTGTTTCCATTTCTTCCTGTCCTCTGCATCTTGCTCTGTCACACCAACCACCTGCATGTCCTCTCTCACCACATCCATAAACCTTATCTGAGGCCTTCCTCTTTTCCTGTTACATGGCAGCTCCATCCTTAACGTCTTTTTCCCAATATACTCAGCATCCCTCCTCAGCACATGTCCAAACCAATGTAATCTTGCCTCTCTGGCTTTGTCTCCAAACCTTCCAACCTGGGCTGACCCTCTAATATACTTATTCCTAATCCTGCCCACCCTTGTCACACCCAGTGCAAATCTTACCATATTCAACTCTGCCACGTCAAGCTCTGACTCCTGCCTTTTTGTCAATGCCACTGTCTCCAACCCGTATAACATAGCTGGTCTCACTACCCTCTTGTAGACCTTCCCTTTCACTCTTACTGGTACTCATCTGTCACAAATCACTCCTGACACTCTTCTCCACCCACTCCATCCTGCCTGTACTCTCTTCTTCACCTCTCTTCCACACTCACCATTACTCTGAACTGTTGATCCCAAGTACTTAAACTCATTCACCTTCACCACCTCTACTCCCTGCATCCTCACCATTCCTCTGTCCTACCTCTCATTCACACACATATATTCTGTCTTAGTCCTGTTGATCTTCATTCCTCTTCTGCAGCCCTCAGAGCTCTTCCATGTGGCTCCCAACCTCTAACTGCAACATTGATATATGCATGCCCTAAAACACTTTTTTTCTTTTGTATTTTTCACGCCCGTGACCTATAACTCTGTTGGTGTGTGCATGCACCAAAGCACCCTTCTAGTTTTGATTTTTTTGCACCAAAGAAGGATCTGTGTGTTCCCGCCATTATTTTGTGCTAAAGAATCAGTGTGTGTGTTCTCTCTGAAGAGGGACTTGTGTATGGATTTGCCGCTATTGCCTTTGAAAGGGACAGCACTTACCTGTGTTAATAGGTAAGTATGGAGTGAGTGAGTACATGCATGAAAGCAGAATGTTTGTGAATGTGAAAGTAGAAGAAGTGTGTGTGTGTGTGTGTGTGTGTGTGTGTGTGTGTGTGTGTGTGTGAATGTGTGCATGACAGAGACAAAGAGAGATACATGCACAAAGAGGCTAATGACAATCAATCTACCTACTGAACACAAATAAGTTAGCTCACAAATATATTGTACATTAAAAGTACACTTTCATTAAATTGTGGCTTTCCTAACAGAGTGTTGTATTGAATATGAAATCATACCTCTCAACTTTATGAATTTTCGCTTCATCTTCCAATTTGTGTCTTTTGCTTAAGAAATAAAATTAGTCATCCAAGGTAATGCAGTTCCAGGGAGTAAGAATGAGACAGCAGCCTAGGGTTAATGGGTCAGTAGTGGATTGACTTTGTGGGACTGTAGCATATAAAGTTGTATTGTTTTTTCTGACAAATAAAAAAGCACCCAGTACTGTTTTGTCACTGGTGGGTTCTAAGCAGTGGCAGATTGGATAACAATAATTATAGCTTTGGTGGATCATCAATACCAGCAAATCAGGTGGGCACAATGTCATTTTTTAAATGTTGTGGGTTTTAGTGTGTATGTGTGTTGGGAGGGCTGCAACAGTAGATGATTATTAAAGACAGAGACTTACGGACTGTGGAGAATGTTTGTTTCCAAACCTTATACTTGGGTACTAGGCATGCCAAAAGTAGATTTTATAAGACATAGCTTCTTGCCATTTGCAGTGGATGGATATTTACCTTTAATGGATGATGCTAGCAGTATGAGTGTGGTCTTGTAGGGATCTGGAGGATGCCAAGTCTACCACTGCCAATGTCTTGTAAAGTGACATGGAAATGGATATTGGGGTGTTACTGAAAAATACAGCAAGTGGGCTTTGAAATATAGTTTAATTAAACAAAGTGCACTTGCAATTTGCAGGCCATAATTTAATTTATTTCAGGTTGTCCAGATCCTTGTAGATTGTATCCCATTAGACTTAATTAGGGAGAGCTATCATTCCTGGGAAATAAGCAGCCCTAGTTTCAGTGAAAGCTATGTGGTTCTTTACAGGTAGGAAGTTGCAGGATGTGGATGCAATGTGTTTTATTTATTATTTTTAATGCATTTGACATTTCAAACATGGTTTTCTTTGTTGCAAAAGAAGGCAAGATTGAATGAGCCATATAATGCTTAACTGACAATGATGGGATAGAAAGATTATAAGTGATGTATAATGTTTGCAGCTACAGTTGTTTCAATGGTGCCTGTGATGCACAACTATTTTTGGGCCTGTGTCCCACTTTTATTTTTCTCTTTCTCCTGATTTCTTGCTCTAAGTTTGAGAGGTATGGTAACATACTAGATCAGAAGATTGTATTTAACTTGGAAGACTTTTCAGCATAATTACAAGAAACAGAGCCCTTTTAATATCTTTGCTTATTTACAATATAAACTCCCATGTAACCTTGCAAATAACCTTCTTATTAAGCTACTTTATTTCTTTTGGAATTGGCTATGCTTCATTGATTAGGACGTAAGCATAGAGAGCTAATGTGACAGCTCAGTAAACTGTAAGTCTGTGAATAATGTCTGCACAAATTAAAATGTCTCAATGTCAAATGGCTTTAGATTGGATGGAAGTTATATGTTTACTCCAGTATGTAGTATGATCTTAGAGAGTTTATGGATTTCTTATTGATTTACTTTTTGCTGAGCAGTTGTTTGCTAATTTAGTGATGGTCCTTTTGGTGGTGGGAAATTGGATGGATGAGTCCATCTTTATTATGATTTTTTTCAGATATTTTTACTTCCAGACAATTTAATTCAGTGAGTGTGTGTCATGTGATTACTGAGGTTGCCTATTTTAGAACTAGGGGCTCCTTTTGTGAGTGTGTGTGTGTGTGTGTGTGTGTGTGTGTGTGTGTGTGTGTGTGTGTGTGTGTGTGTGAAAGAGAGACATTTAATATGTATACTGAATATATTTTTGCAAATGAAATTCTTAGTTAAATAGGCCCCTCTTCTTGGGCAAGTAGACTTGAGTAACCAATATTAGATCTTGGCCATCCAGCTAGGAAAGTTTAGTATGTGGCTTTTCCATCCGGTTTGATGAAGGCTATGCTACTTACTCAAGGAGTACATTTATGGCTATCCATCCATTTGTCATGTTGCTGAACTACATTGTTTGATAATGAGAGGAGCTTTTTACAGAATTTGAAGTTTTTGTATCAAGTACCTGTCCATACAGAGTGGCTTGTTTATGTTGCAGTGAAGGCTGTTGTCTTTGTAGTGAGCATTTTAAGTATAACCAGTATTTCTGAGGTGGAGGCGAGGAAGTCTCTTAAGGCAGGATCTTCTTAGCCGGGAAAGCAAACCAGTGATGAAATTTGTAGGGACCAGTGAGAGACCGAGGAAAGCAAGAAGCTTTTTACTCTGTTTGGATAACTAAGTGAACTTAGTCCTTTGACCTTTTTTGTCAGAAATGGTTGTAGTCTTTCTTTTGGCAGAGTGTATTGCTGAGGCACATGCCAAAAACGGCTTTGCACTCAGTAATGGCTCTTATAAAGGAAGAATACAGGGATGTTATGACCTCTTTGTCCCTGGATGAGATACCCTTACTAATGAGGTGGGCCATGTAAAAAGCTTTTCGTACAATGGAGAAAACATGGTGGTCAAAAGTCAGGTTTCTATTAACCTGGGTGCCCAAGCACCTCACGGCCGATTGCGTGCTTACAACATTGTTATTAATGTGATAATTTGTGGGGACATCACTCTCCCCAAAGGGGATGATGATGCATTTTTGGCATTTAGCTTGAGGCCATGTTTTTGGCACCAGTCATTTGTTTGGGTGAGACCCTCTTGTAGCTTATTTAGAATAGTTTTATTAAGTCAGTAATGTGAATTTTTTACTTTATTGCAAATTTGCTGGCTTATTTTTGTGGATTATAGTATTGTAGGACTGCTAATGTTGACATTTTACTTAGATGGACTGCTGGAGTGGGTTTTCCAGTGTGAAATGCTAGTACTGTAGTGAATATCTGTTTATTTGTTAAAAATAATATATATATATATATATATATATATATATATATATATATATATATATATAAACTAAGATGTTAGAGTTAACTGTTAGATTAGAGAGTTAGAATGAGAATTAGAATTTTAAGGCAAATATTAAGCATTTATTACATTTATTCATTGTTTGAATGCATCTACAGTACAGCCAGGAGGTTGACTTTGGTCGCCCGCGGCAGCGAAAGAGTTAACTATATGATATATTTTTTGTGCGGCCCCAAGACAATTTCTGTTCACTTAATGTGGCCCCAGCAAGCCAAAAGGTTGGACACCCCTGCTCTAGAGCATATCTCCACCTCTCCAGGGTCTCCTCCACCTGTTCCCTACTCTCACTACAGATCACAATGTCATCTGCAAACATCATAGTCCATGGGGACTCCTGTCTGATCTCATCTGGCAACCTGTCCATCACCACTGCAAATAAGAAAGGGCTCAGAGCTGATCCTTGATGTAATCCCACCTCCACCTTAAACGCATACGTCACTCCCACTGCAGACCTCACCGCTGTCACACTACCATCGTACATATCCTGTACCACTCTTACATACATCGTTGACACTCCCGACTTCCTCATACAATACCACAACTCCTCTCTAGGCACCCTGTCATATGCTTTCTCAAAATCCACAAAGACACAATGCAACTCCTTCTGACCTTCTCTGTACTTCTCCATCAACACTCTCAGAGCAAACATTGCATCTGTAGTGCTCTTTCCTGGTATGAAACCATACTGCTGATCACTAATCATCACCTCCCTTCTTAACCTAGCTTCCACTACTCTTTCCCATAACTTCATGCTGTGACTGATCAGTTTAATCCCTCTGTAGTTACTACAGCTCTGCACATCACCCTTATTCTTAAAAATTGGTACCAAAACACTTTTTCTCCATTCCTCAGGCATCCTCTCAATTTCCAAGATTTCATTAAACAATCTAGTTAAAAACTCCACTGCCATTTCACCTAAACATCTCCATGCTTCCACAGGTATGTCATCTGGACCAACAGCCTTTCCATTCTTCATCCTCTAGCTATCCTTACTTCCTCCTTGCTAATCCACTGCACTTCATGATTCACTATCCGCACATCATCCAACCTTCTCTCCCTCTCATTCTCTTCATTCATCAACCCCTCAAAGTGCTCTTTCCATCTGCTCAACACACTCTCCTCGCTTGTGAGTACATTTCCCTCATTATCCTTTATCACCCTTACCTGCTGCACATCTTTACTAGCTCGGTCCCTCTGTCTAACCAGTCCCTTTCTCCCTCCTTAGTGTCCAACCTTTTATACAACTCTTCATACACCTTATCCTTAGCCTTCACCACCTTTCTCTTTGCCATGCACCTCATCTCCTTATACTCTTGTCTACTTTCTTCATCTCTTTGACAATCTCACTTCTTCTTCGCCAACCTCTTTCTCTGTATACTCTCCTGTACTTCTTCATTCCACCACCAGGTCTCCTTGTCCTCCTTCCTCTTTCCAGATGTCACACCAAGCACCCTTCTAGCCATCTCTCTTACTAGCTCTGCTGTAGTTACCCAGATATTCTATCTAGTGCATGCCATTCTAATTCATCTATCCAGTGCACACCATTCTAATTCATCTATCCAGGGCATGCCATTCTAATCTGATTTGGTGGCTGGATCCTTTCAACCTTCATGTAGGAAACCCTTTCATACTTTAGACTCCTCAGGTGATGGCAGTAGCCAATGGCAGGTGCCAGGTGATGGTGGTAACCAATGGATCTGTTTTTGTGTGGAGCAGTTCGTTGGAAAGACCAGTATAAAGTACCTGAATACCTCACACGTCTTACCTACACATCACTGTCCTGGAAATGAAAGCTGTTATATTATGTCTGCAACCTTTTTAAGACTTCCTTCCCGGTGGTCATATCACCCTAGTCATCAGCATAGCAGTAACCTGGCACCTCAACAGGCTGACCGGTTGGGCCACAAGAACATGCAGGTTTGATACTGAGCTATTCAATATCTGCAGATTGTGGTATAAACTCACATTCCCAAGGAGGCCAATGCGCAGGTTATGTCTGTGATACACTCTTTTTGTGAAGCAGGTGAGGAAAAACCTATAAAATACAGGTGAGAAGCATGAAGCAGATTCATTTTAGCAGCTTTACTAAAAGACCTGGGGATATTGGCATTTTCATGACATACATCCCACTGTAGTAAAGAGGCCATTAAACTAGTCAGACTAATTCAGTCAACAAAGGATAAATAAAAAAGGACCTTTCTTAAAGATGCATATAAAATATCTTAAATACCTTTAAAAAATATCCTCAGTAAAAGAATACAGGGTGTAACTAACATGTCATATGCAGACCACTTCAAAGCTCTATCCATGTATTCTATCTCCTAGAGGCTGGTGAGGTGAGATATATTATCGGACCACACCTTGATGGATCTCCTACATATCCACAAAACAAGCAGCACCATAATTATCCATTCTTAAGACTTAAACCTTGCCTGTGACAGAAATAGGACCCGCTAGAGAGACAGGTATGTATCCCAGAGACATGGAACAGGTTCTCATTCCATGTGAAGCAGAGTTCCTCCCTAACCCGTGTAACTTGGACAACTGGATGGGGAACAAGAAATTCATCCCTTGTTTGACACCTATGTCTCTAATGGACACAGGCAGGAATTGGTTCATCTCAAAGGCCCCTGCTTGTAAATATTTCTTCTCCCATGCCCCTGCTTGCACTTATCAAGGGTACCAGAACTTGTCAGAGATTCTGGGTGCATGGCTAGGCTTAAAAAGGTCCGAGTGGTCATTAGCCTAGTAAACACCTATGAATCTATTAACCTATCAGTCACACCAAACCAAAACATTAAATATGCCCAACATCATTACTTACCATGATAGATGCCAGTATACCTGACCTTTCCTGTGCTCACCTTAATAACTCTTTTAATGTATGTGATCCTGTAGTGTTTTAGCATGCACACTGATAAGTGGGCTATATCAATTCTTGGTAAAATATTCATAATTTCAATTAAGAGCAAATTTTCTGTAACCAAAATGTGTTTGTCACTTCCCTTGTAATATGATTCATGTATTTGGTATTGTTTAGCTATGTTTTCCCTTTCTAGTGTTTCTAAATCTGCATGTGACTGCAAAATTTCTTCTCCTCATGATTTTAATAAAATTAACATTTATCTTAACAAAATCAACTCCCAAGTCAAAAAACAAGGTTTCACCTTTAGTGTGAATTCATAAGTATGTACTGGGCTAACAACCACATGGTCTTTTTCAAGTCTAGCCATGCATCCCATATGTATCTGTCAGGTTTAAGTACATTAAAATTATTTTAAGGGCTATATTAAGGCCCTTTAATCCAAGATAAACTGACTATGTCCATGACTGGCAGCATAAAAGACCTAGGGGATTGCAGTCAAAAGTTAATTTATTTTTCTGTAATAATGCTTTATTGGTGAAGGTTAAAGCATTAAGGATGGTGGATGTGTTTTTAGGTTTCTTGCAAAAAATACTGAGAACCTATGTAATGCATATAAAATATTAATTCAGCTTATTTTAGAATATAATGTTATACTGTGTGTATACTGTCACCTCAAAATGAATGTGTTTGAACTTGTTTAAAGAAAGTTTTGTAATGAAATTATGAATATGCAGTAGTATGAATACTCTAATGGAGCAGTCAGAACTTACACAGTATTATGTAAATGCTGGTAAATCATAGACTGGGTATGGGTGTGTGGCTAGACCTTATTGTATCAAAAAAAATAGGTATATTAAATTCAACTTTGTTACTACTTTCAATAAATCATGCAAATGAACAGGTTCATTGCCAAAACTGCAGCTGGACTAAGGAATTGTATCTGTGTATACCAAACAAACTGCAAACTTAACACAATCCAAAAACCATGATGACTCAAACTGGGACTGGAAATATAAAACATACAAGTAATTTCAAGGATTTTGCATTTCTACAGGACCATAAAACCTGAATGTTGGTATATTAATAATTTGCGAACTTGCAAACTTATTTGTGTTCTCTGTGTGCCTTAAAGCCTACAAGGCAATGTCTGAACCAGTTCTCTTTGAAGGCATATGCCTACAATTCAACACCAGGGTCCTAATACTAAAAATAAATATCAATAATAGAAAAGAACAAGAGAAACATTGTGTAACACCTTCCAAGATTACAGAATAAGCATCCCCTTGTAATCAGACATCACTCATTAACCTCTTAATCTTGATACATTTATGGGAAGTAGAAACAGAAATATCAACAACGAATTACAGCAGTGAAGTGTCATGAAGGTCATAAGCTTGACAACTAAATCTGTGAACCTACGAATACAGCAAACCTTTGCTTTTTATTTCTTCTGTATTTGGTCTTTTTGCTTCTGTTAAAAGCATTATATATCAGACTGACTCTTTCTTTTTTTCTTTTTTGAAAAAAAAAAAATGTTTTAAAGAAAAAAACAAACAGACTTAACCCTTCAGCATACTGATCACAATATCAAATAGATTTTAAATAGTTGTTGTTGTTGTGTCTTTCAGCTTTTCACGGTTAGGGGTTGCCACAGCGGAACTCCGGTCCGCTAATGATTGGCAGTGGATTTTTAAGTGCCGAGTTGCCAGCCCTGACGCACAACCTTCAACGAAGGTACGCCCATTCATGCATGTCTCTACACAGAAGACGCTCTAGCTGAGAATTGAACAGGACAATGACTTACTGTGAGGCGACAACGCTACCGCAGCACCACCACCGCAGTTAGATTTTTAAATAGTGATTAAGATATTTATATTACCTACTGAAACTGACATTAGAACATGTTAAACTAAATAAAACTTGACTGTTGCTATTTACAAGGTGAGATTGATTTCTAAGATATCCAAAAATGTTAGGTAAGTAAAACATTATATTATAAAACTCAGATTATTCAAGTAATCATAATGTTCCAGAGTCATGTCATTACATGTATCTAGCAATAAAGATAATTAAACCAAAAACAATTCACAGCTGATTATTTTTATTAGTACTGGTTTCACTTTCACAAACAATAATGGTGAAGTCCAAAAATCGAGCGCATAGGTTTGCAATTTTCTCCAAGTTTGTTGTTACTGTTTTTGTACAGCAGCTAAAAGATATCAAAGGTGTGGTAGCTAATTCATCCTGACATAAGAGAAGGACTAGATATTTAATAAACTGAAATTTATCTGACCATAAAGCTTGGATAAATAACTAAACATTAAGCCCAAAACCTGTTAATACCTTAGAGTTATAAAATATGTTGCTAAAATTGACCTTAAACTTACACTAATGTCACACTTACTATAAATGTTCTTAAATCCATAAGGAGTGAAGAATATTCTGTGCATAACCTTCCAGGTAAAAACTTCTCATAATAATGATGATGTGGTCTTTGAGAAGAGCTTAATCTTATGGTCATATCCATTTCAGAAAATTTCGATAATTTGGTGAGATTAAATAATTCTGGTAAGAATTTGATAAGACTGCTTTATTTAATAAATCAATTTATATAATTCAAGTAAAACTGACTTGGAAACCAATTTATTCACTAATATGTTATACTATTCAGCAAACCTGGCTAAAGTTTTGTCTCTATTTCTATCATATTTTGCAGTTTGAATACATAAAGAGCCTAATGTCTTGAAAATGTAATCAGACACTGGAATGTAATCCAACTTTATGCATTAATAATGGTTACCTTTAAGCACCTAAACTAAAAAGTTAAATAATTTAATCTTAGATTCAATGTTTAATCATATTAGAACATTTGATAAATCCCAGGGTTAAAGATATTTGCAAATATAGTAAATATACATTGTTAAGAGTTGGTATGTGCATGTAAAACACTTTTAAAAAGCCTCCAGTATAGTATTTATATATATTGAATTTGTAACAGTGGGGATACAGAAGTACAGAATTATTTGACATCCAAAACAATTTATTATTTTTAAGATCCACATGTCGATTAGAAATGTTGCAGTTCTTGTAATTACATATACTGTTATGTATTTCTTTCCATTTAACAGTGTGTATTGTATCTAGGAAATGAATTATCACTTAAAAACAAGTGCCAAGGCAAAATATTTATTATCTGGAAGTGCCAAACCCCTATTATCAGATATACTGACATAAAGACTAAAAACAACCATAGATTGATTTGCTATAAAAGAAAAGTTATAAATAAATATCGTATTTAATTCTTTAATAAGTGTTCTGCTTGGAACAAAAGTAATAGTTTGGATTATGCATAATACTTTACCAAAATAAGCTTAATTAAATCTGCAGTAGATTCAAATGTAAAGAAAAGGTTATTGTAGTCTGAAGTTCTCTCTCTAAAATGTGTAATAATATTATTATAATTATTTTGGGTACTGTCTTCTTCAGTAACATTCTCAAAATTAGTTTACACTCTTACAGTCCCGAATGAATTATTTTACCAGAGATTGTCCTATATTTTTATTACTAATAGTATATTGTGCTAGTCTTCACTAAATTTAAATTCAGATATTTGGTTAAGGTTTTTAACACTTTGTCCAACTGAATTACCGATGAACTGATTAGTGGGCTTTAAGAATGCATCATATACAAACTGTAATATTTTAGAATGATCATCATTTAAAGAATTCAATTTTCCATCTTGTCTTATAGAATTTGGTAAATGTTTTGTTGCTAGAATAAACAAAACAGATTAAAGGTGGCAAAATTCACGGTTTCCTTTTATTATTTATGAAACATAAATGTCTATTTTAATATTAGATAATTAGGATACAGCTGCTTTAACAAAGTTATGGAGAAATCAGCGAGTGAACCCAGTGTTGGTGCTTGTTTTATACTTCTGCTTTCTAAAGACTTAACAGCAGAGAAGCTGCTGAGACACTAACATCAAACAACACAGCAGAGAAGCTGCTGAGACACTAACATCAAACAACACACCACAAGGGAGGAGGAGTGTGGGATGTGACCCCCCCCACTCTAAAGACTTAGCTGTCTAGGTCAGAGAAGCTGCTGAGACACTAACATCAAACACACCACAAGGGAGGAGTGTGGGATGTCAATCCCCCCAACACTCTAAAGACCAGAGAAGCTGCTGAGACACTAACATCAAACAACACACCACACGAGAGGATGAGTGTGGGATGTCAATCCCCCCACTCTAAAGACTTAACAGCTGTCTAGGTCAGGGAAGCTGCTAAGACACTAACATCAAACACACCACAAGGGAGGAGAAGTGTGGGATGTCAATCCCCCCACTCTAAAGACTTAACAGTTGTCTAGGTCAGAGAAGCTGCTGAGACACTAACATCAAACAACACACCACAAGGGAGGAGGAGTGTGGGATGTCAATCCCCCCCCCCCACATCATGTTACCAGCTGCTTTTCTTAATAGGCTTATACATATGCCACTTGCAATTCAACTGGCACAAAAAGGTTGCATTACTGATTTGGGATGTACCACTTCTAAAGGTCATATTACTTTTGATGTTTCAATAAAACTGATTACCCAGAACACAGAAGGCCCGGATGTGGTTATTAAATGGAAATAGGTTATAGACAACCAACAGATGCAGAATGCATGTTATCTTCAAGAAACTAAACATAAACAGAGCGTATGGGAAAAGGACTCCATACATAAAGGGAGGGAGGTGCACTCCAACTGTTAGCAAACATGAGGAGACTGTCTAGTTCTGAGTACAATAAAAGTGCTTTTAAATAAACATGATAATGTGGCAGATGGACAATTACAGAGACTGTCAAAGCAAATGGTAGAATCTTCTTGGCTAATTTTATGGAACTAATCAGGAAATGATACAACCTTTCAAACACAATTTACATCAATGGATGGGGAATTGCAAACGTCACACCTAGGATAGTGCCTATGTTCCTTATAGATGGGGCAATCTATAACATACTCAAGGCACATGTACAAGTCCATACCATCCCCTTGCCCCTAGGGGCTATATACGTGTTTCTGTGAAAGAAAGTAAGACTACTTATTGCATTTGTTTACTGTATTAACTTTTTTAACTTAACTGTTGTTTAAAGAGATTAACAGGTTCTACAGAACACAATGAAATGAAAGTGGAGAAAACCCACATGGTTACAGTTAGCATAAACACCACAAACCAAGTTAAAATGAAGACACAATCAAAACATCCTTCAACATTTCCAACATTACAGCCAAAATACCCCACACATTCTTAATTTCCTTACAAATACAAAGAAAAACCTCCATAAATGCTCTTGATAGCATATGTTTCCATATTAATATTGTGGTCACACAAAAGATAGAACATAATTTTTACACTTAAAGAAAAGTCACAATAGAAAACAGCATGCTAAGTTATATCTTCATGTTGACGTTTAAATGAATAAACACAAATCCTAGAAACTAAGGTGATGTTATAAGAATGCATTTTTGGGGTAGGGTGGGGGTGGCCTAATGGTTAAGGTGTTTGCCTTACAAACACAAGGTGCAGGTTTTGAGTCTCACAACAGATAATTGGTTAGGCTTAAAATGGCTCACAAGGGCTGTTAGCTTAGTATGAACCTATGGATGTGGAAATTAGCCATGACCTCTGATTCAGTTTTCCATTGTAAAATCAATTTCTATATTTCTGCTAATAATTACACTTGCAGTCATAACTTGTAGTCCTATAGCTCTGGTGTTACTTTTATTTAAAACATAAGCTAAGGCTCACTAGTCATATGGCCCACCCCCATATCAGTATATTAAATGTTGTGGTTATAGTGAAGGAATCAAAGCTAGGACTTCAAACGGAATAGTCGATTTTATGACTTGTGACTATGCTGAAAACTAAGTACCTCTGCCAAAACACATTCACAGGACAAGAATAAAAGTAAACGTAGGCAAACAAAAGTGAAGGCTCAACACAAAAATGTTATTTATTTGCTCTTTGTTGATCTGGTAGTCCCACTAGGCCAATGTCCTCCTTGCAGGGGAAACCTGAGTTGGTATTCAACCTGACTAGAGGAAATTTAGCCAGGGCACTGGGGAACTTGCACTACTACTTTTTTTTTTAATAAGTTCCATGGAATCATTTACATCCACCTGTGTCATCACCAACTCAAGCAGATGGGACCTCAGTTTAATGTCTCATCCAAAGGGTTGCACACTCATTAGTGCGGCCCACCTCCCCTTTATGCTGCACTGCAGCATCAGATTTGGAATATTACTCCAAGTATGTAATGTGGGAATAATACCCGCAGCCTTCGGATTTCCAGCACCTATTGAATCAATGACATCAAAATGACACAGCATTAATGTTTCAGATATGTCCACAGAAATAGAACATCATTCTTATGTTTATGTTATAATCAATAAAAAGGAGACATAGAAAGTCATAGAACTGTAACAGTACCTAATCTAACTGAACAAATATTTCACTGATTTTTTTCAGAGAAATGCTTACAAATTACTACCATAACATTTAAAACAAAATGCACTGGGTGAACTAATGGGTATGCAATGAAAAATATATATTTATACTTGGCTGTGGTAAAGACTGATTTTTGTGGAATGACGTGGCTGCAAAAACTGGTGTTAAACTGGAAACAAACAGGTTTGTGTGCTATAGTATATTGCATAATTTAAATTTTTTTTCAAAAGTGCTTGATTTCGGGAAAATGGGACACAGTGATATGAATATTTAATGGGAAAGTGAATGATCTCTCCAATTAAAACAACAGGCTTTAAGTGTATTGGTAATGCATGGAAGTATTTTTGTTTTACAATTAATTTCATTTTGTTTGTACTCCTTATGGTAAAACTACATTTGATTTTGCAAAAAAATGAAGATTATGATCTGCCACTTGATTTGTTTAGTTTCACTGTTTACTCGATTTTTCTCTATAACTACACTCATAAAATGATAACATGCAAGGTACTGAACAATGTTTTACATACAACTGCATAGTATTATGGGAAATCAAAAATAAGTTACTTCTTTGCATGAGTTGCTTTTTAGTTACATTGTGGTTGCATTACTACATCATCACCTGTTAAGTTTCAGTGTGAGGTGTTCCATCTGGAAGAACTGGTTTACAATTTGTCTTTCTAAGAAGTAAGAAACTGATTCTGATGTATTTAACATGGAAATATAGTAGCTTATACATTGATTTGGGAAGTGAGGCATTGTGGGTTCAGTCTTTCATGGTGTCACAGCAGGGATTTTCAGCACTGAGAAAACTATTCATGAGGCTGTCCTTGGCAACAAAATAAAATGTAAAAACAACACATTTTGAATCAAAAACTGTATAACTTGATATTGCAGATGATAAGGAGGTTATATGCAGGGACAAAGGTTTGGTATTTACACTAGCTCAAGTACATGACAAATGCACTTTAATATATATTAACACACTTTGTGTAGCAAGTATAAATAACCAAACCTTGGTGGGGGAAGTAACCTTTGTACCACATGCCATATCAAATCTTACAGTGTTTGTTGTAAAAAGTGTGTTATTTTTGCCATTCATTTTGTTGAGAAGCACCAGCCCTTGAAAAATGTCTTGAAGATGAAAACTCCTGACGTGACATCATTCATGACATAATGAAATATAGAACCCACAATGCCTCACTGCCTACATTAATATACAAGTTACTACTTTCTCTTGTGAAATGCAGCAACAGAGGACTCTTATACCCTAGTACGACAACTTGTCAGATATGCATCACAGGTGAACACCCTACATTGAAAATTAACTCGTGATGATCTGTTAGGTAAATCATAATGTAAGCAAGTAGTTGTTTATCTAAAGCAAAGTAAAAAGTATGATTTTTCTAACTCCTAACAACGCTTTGCTGGTATATGTGAATCACTGCCAAGACATAAGTTGGCATCATTTAGTGGATGTGGTAATAAGGACAATCTGACTCTATAGTGACATTAAATCTAAAACATTAAAATATATAATAATCTTGTTTTAACCTGTTGCAAACTTAACAGGAGTATACCCTTGTATGAAATTAACTGTAAATCACAAATGTATGAAAGTGTAACAATATACTTTAACAGAGCAGCAGTGTGATGTACTTACTTTTTAATCCTGGCAGGCAACCAGATACTGGCATTAAATGCTGTGAACTGCCACAGATGTATGATGTTGCTTCCTCTGCCAGCACCTTTGTGCTTGTGTGAAAATGAGGGAGGTAAACACATTATGACTTATATACTTAATATGCCCCAATTCTTCCTCATACTTACCCTAGTAAAATTGTAGTTTTCTGGCAAATTGTTGAGGTTGAGGATTGCAGTCACTAACTAATGACATAATTAAAGGAATGAAAGTGCTTATCTATTACATTTGAGTTTGTAGTCTTCCTTTTCAGCAGGATTTTGTGGTTGTGTTTCTTAGTTTTGTCTACTTTCCCCAAAATCAAACAAAAGTGTTACATATCTTGACTTGTGAAGTTCAGAAATAGTGAAGTTGCTCTCACTGGTTATTCATCTTCAGAGTATAAAAGGTTTAACATTTTATGATCTCAGGAAAGGGAAGGAATGCAGCTTTTTATGACAGCATGGAATCACAGCTGTAAATTTTAATTTAAAATTTTTAAGATGCAAACTGTGAAGTAGGTATAATTGATGGATAAGGCAGACAGACATTGTTGGATTACAACGACAACAGTCCTAGTTACCTTTTATGGCTAAAATATCTAAAATCTGTGATTTTATTATTGGCTAGTAAATTCTATTCATTACTACTTCAAAATGTAAACCAGTTACAACTCTTGCTTTACTAAACAACAAATATAATGTAAAACAATCTGACACATTAAGTATACATTTAAAACAATCAAGAATGTAAATCTAAAGGAAAATGTGCATTTATGGATAGTCCAAAAAAAGGCATGCACACGTGCATGTGGAACAGGGGGGTAGGTGGGGAACAATGGTTTGAAAACTGCCCGGGACCCAAGGTACATTTATCCGATCTCAGAGTTACTAGACAAAATTATTTACTTACTGTGATAGTCTAACTAGGTCCTGGAATTCCATGAGTGAAGATAACAGATACATGCATTATTAAGAAAAATATACAGTGACAGAAACACCTTACATGCATCCTATACTCGAGTAAAATGTAATAAAAGGAAGAAAACAGAGGAGATGTTTACTCTCCAGCACTTAGCCTGCAATGTTTTATGTCCCTCTGAATGCAACAAATGTGCATACCTAAATGTTAAACAGCACCAATAAAAACTGTTCTTCACAAAATAAATAAAATGTAATTACCATTAGGCCCATTCTGGGATAGTACAATTAATATATCACACCAGATGCAAGTCTTCAATAAAACATGTAAAATCAGCATTTTACACCATGCACCTCCTGTATAATCTGAGTGGTTTATGAATGCCAAACACTATTAAAATATAAATTAATACTAATCATCCACTTATATCAATCAGTGGACAGACACTGCTAATTCACAGGCTCTACTAAACTAACCTGGGCCACACATAAGAATTTGAGGTTTCCCGTTTAAAAAGTGTCAATGCTCCAAAAAGTCACATCAGGAACATGTGGCTGGCCAACCAAATAGTAGTCAGCAGAGCTACTTTTTTTCCCTTTTTTGTTGCAGTATGCATGTTGATGTCTGTGGATTTATGTGCTGGGAAGATGGGTAAAAACATTTTTTTTCTGACTATAGAGTGCTGTAGTCTAGGAACATGACTGGCCCGGTTCAGTGCCAAGTTGTTACAGTAAACTTCTCCTGCAAGGCATCTGTAGCTAGTGTCTGAATGTAAATGGATGACCAGTTTTGTGCTGCAAGCTCCTGCTGCCAATGTCTCTGTACTCTTTTTAAAACAAAGAAATGTGATGCTTTCAGCGTGGAGGGATTTTACCTTAACAAATGATACTAGAAATGTTAACATGCAGCTTAAATCAATAATGGCACAGTCTCTAGTCAACCATGTTCATAGGTAAGTGCTAGGCTACCAGTCTGCAGACTATTATAAGCCTAACCAATAACCAGATGTCAAGATTGAATCTTGTATATCTGTGGGAAAAAGACCTTAACCATTATAGTAAAGCCCCTCCCTCAAAAGCACCAAGCAATCAATCTGCAGATTGTTAAACACCTAGCCAATAACCAGACAGTGACAAAGGTGAGAATCAACTCCTGTACTTTACACCCGTGAGGTAAGCCACCCCCACACTTTTATTTCACTTCAGCCTTTTTATAGAGCATATAAATATAGCTGAGTGTGTAGTGGGAGGTTTGCATTTGCCATCAAACATGTTTTCAGCTATTCACAATAGTCTTTCACCACTTCTTAGACCTCCTGATGCAGTCTGGCACCACAGGATTCAGTTTGTTAACTGATGTTAGCAGCAAGATAATTAGAGTTAACTACTGACTGGGTTCTGATCTGCAAGCGCACAATACACTCTACCCCCATATTTAACGAGTTTTAGGAAAAATAAGCCAAATTAAAATATCAGCCATGCTCTGGCCTAGGTTTCCACCTTATTTTTGACTAATTGGCTTGGATTATACAAGACAAAGAGCTACAGTATGTTGGATTCACAGTGACTGAATTTGTATCAGTGCAGAATGCACTTCATACACTTAAGAGTACTAGTTAAAACAATAGCGAGCATTACAACAGCATCTTCTTTAAAGCATTGAATTGCATTAGTTCTTGTTTCTCTTGTAGGAACAATAAAGTAAGCATCTCAAACAGCAACTAAATGTAACAGTGAACCAACAGACTTCATTGGTTAATAAAATGCAGACATGTGCCCCTCTGTGATGGCCATTGTCCTACCTTTTATAAAATTCAATGCTAAATTCAAATACAGCTATTTCTTTGTTTTCTCAAAACTGACAAATTTCACTACAGTCTAGAATGGTGGGAAAACTATCCACCTTCTAAAACAAACAAAAAAGTTAAGTGGACAGCATGTCGTACACATAATGTCAACATGTAGATTTCTGTCTCATATTTAGTCAGTTCCTCATAACATTTGTGTTTTTCTGGTAAATCACCGAGGACTGGAGTCACTAAATCATGACACACAATTGAGTTTCGATCTTCATGTCCTTCAGAAAATGCATGATAACAAATTCTGGTATTCTAGCAACTTCCTAAGTTTATACGCGCAATATTTAAAATCTTGGGAACTTTGTCCCCCATTATTTAGGCTTTGTCTACATTTCTTGTGCTGAAAGGTTGAGAGGTATAGGCGCTATACAACTCTCAGATTTCAAGTCCTGGGCACTAGCTGCAGAGGTTCTGTTCTCCTTGAGTCAGTGTGCATTACAACATGCTGCTGATTTGCTATACTAAATCGACCGTTTATATTTCTATTGGGGGCGGCCGCGGTGGTGCAGCGGTCAGCGTTGCTGCTTCAAAGCAAGAAGTTCTCCAGTTCGACCCCCAGCTGGGGTGCCTTCTGTATGGAGTCTGCAGGTCCTCCCTGTGGTCGCGTAGGTTTGCTCCGGTTTCCTCTCACATCCCAAAGACATGCTGTCGATGGACTGGGCACACCAAAATGGCCCCAGGCGTGAGTACGTGCACGTGTGCGCCTTCTGTGGAAGGTTGGGCGCCGGGCTGACAACCCGACGCTGTAAAATTCCCACTGGCAATCATGAGCGGATAGGTGGTCCACGGTGGCGACCCCCAACCGTGAAAAGCCGAAAGAAAAAGATACATTCATTGCATTAGTTAGTCCCCTGACTTGTGACTTTAAAGTGTCACAAAAACTACTGCCAAAAAAGGTAGGAGAACGAATTTCGAAAATGACTCTTCTGCTTTAAACTTTTTTTACAAGGGGCGAACCCCCTCTGCACCCCCCATGTGGGAGGCAAGCCCCCGCACCTCGGAGAAAGGGGTACATTCTGATAAATGCACATATCGGAATTAGTGCATGCAAATGCGACCATTCCGTCAGTCTCCCCACATTTCCAATAGTTACCCACAAGGGCTGGGCAAGACACATCCTTCGTGTACCGATGTTGTGCCTCGGGGTTCATAGTCTTAGCTTTTCGTGAATTATGTCGTTATTTTACGGTAACAACATAATGTTTCCAAGCGGTAATAAAAACTAGTTTAACACAAATGTTCATATTCCAAACTGTTTTTGCCTGACGAATATTAGTCGTCTCTATACAACTTACAGTAAATTATTTACTGTTGTTTTTAACTTTTCTTCGTGGCTTGCACCGAGAATACCCTCTCCAGACCACGAAGATGGTGTGGCATCCTCTCCAGGCACCCTGCGTGCTGCAATGCTGACCAGACTGCATCTGCCACTCCTTAAAGCAAGAAATGAGAGCTTGTGAGTATAATTCACCTCTTTGGGAAAGAATACAGAGACGTGTGGGAGGGACCCCTGTGCCACTCGGGTGTTTCGCAGAACCCCAGAATTAAACAAGTGGGCGGCATCAATAAAAAACACCTTCTGTGCGGGTTTTGTTAAGTAATCAAAGTTAAAGAATAACATCCAGTCACGGGTCTGTCCGACTGACCGTGTGGGTGTCAGATATAAACGTTACATTTATGGTCACAGTGGTCCTTATCGCTACATACAATATCTGAAGGGCCGAAAAGGCTTTGAATCCCCCTTCATTTTAAGGGGGTATAAATAGGCTAAGACCTTAAACCGCTCAACGAAATAAAACAAATACATCAGTTACCCCTACCTACCCCGTGGTGTGAATACTGGCTCTGGATGATGGCCACTAGGCACCCCTACCCCATCTGAAGAAATGGGAAAAGGGATTAAAGACTCACAAATCGTTGGAAGATTTCAAATATCTAACTTATCAACTTAGAAAAGTGTACAGAATAACATGTTTTGAATTGGGCTGCATTTTCGGAAATATACAGTCTAAAAATTCAAGGTCTGCCACTATTTAGCGACTTCAACTTCAGTTTGCCAAAAGGACACATTTTATGAGTAACAAAGTAACACGCACTGGTCAGTTAAGGGGTATGCAACAGTGCCCAACAAAATGGTCAGTTTGCTGATGAAAAGGAGGTGAAGACAACTTCACCTGCAACATCCCAAGGAACATTATCCGGTGCGCAAACGATGAATGTGTGTGTTAACAGCAGCAAAAATAAAATGAAAGATCCAGGACAAGTTTGTGAGGCACGGAGATAAAGGAGAAGCAACAGACAGGGACACCTTCGGCTGCTTTTCCCAGTTTAATTAAGATACCAAAGTGTACCCCAATTCTTGAAATAAAGAATATCTGTGCGTAAGGATGGCCATGCAACCCAAGAACTGTAGAAAAACATTATTAGACCACTTGTAAAAACGTACCCACTGTGTTTAAGTCACCAGGACTTTTCAGGAACCGAACCCCAAAAACTTGTGAATATGCCACCACAAAGGTGTGTTACACACAATCTATCCATAAACTCAGTAAATGGAAACATAAGAACGGAAACACCTTTTGGTCTGGCTTTACATATTTTACTTAAAACGCCTTTACACACAGCACACATGTCGCCATATATTAATCTGTTATAAAACGTCTAATGTCCGGAAACGACCTTTGGATACGCCGGTCCTTAAATTACCACACAGTCTGACAAAAAGTTCCAGCTTCACTTCATCAAGGAGAACAGGGGTGCAGAGTGGACAGCAGCCCCCCATTCTGCGCAATGGTGACCCGTTCCAGCAGTTTATTAAGTTCGTGATCGTTGAAAACGGCCACCATCAGATGCTGGGGGTTAATGCGTCTCTTGTGGTTCTCCCGGGCGACTTTCCCGGCCAACTCCACAATCTCACACGTTAAATACTCCAGGACGGCAGCCAAGTACACGGGGGCCCCGGCCCCTATCCGTTCGGCGTAATTCCCTTTCCTCAGCAGCCGGTGAACGCGCCCCACCGGGAAATTCAGTCCAGCCCGAGAGGAGCGCGTCCGCCCCTTCCCGCTGCCTCTCCTAACCGCACGAGCTGCCATCGTCTCCCAAACGACCGCCCAAAAGTGCGTCACGGCATTTGTCGCAGGGTGCCTTTTATGCCCTTTGGTCAGGTACCACCCAAGCGCTGATTGGTCGTTGAGGAACATCTCTCCCTTAAGTGACATGGACCTTTACTTGCCCAAAATTGTGTGAGCGCTTTTAATTGGTTCGTGCCCGGGTCCGCGCAGTCTGACTGGGACTCCCTTCCAGATAATTCTGTCCCGGTACCAGCCGAGTGCTGAATGGTGGTTTGTTCGGATTGACTGGAAGGGAGTTTTCAGTTTTTCGTCGTGAACGGTACCGTCGGCGGATGTGTACTCGATCATTTATTTACATGAGTGATCACGGCACGGTTATTTGAGAAGCTGTTTTCTGTGGAGTTTCGCGGGCTGCATCAGTATTGTTATTTTTAGAGGCATTGTTTCCGACCCTATTTTCTTTGGAGTCCCGCAGACTTCATTAGTTGTGGAGAATCTGTTTTCGTTGTACTCCAGTTGACTGTATTACTAGTATGTTGCTATAGTTGTATTTTTGTTGGGCTAGCTGTAATTATTCGTTATTATCTTTTTATGGTTATGATTGTATTCCTGTCAGGGTAGCTGTAATTATTATAAGCGTATTCCTGTCAGGATACTGGGCCCCCACTGAGGCCGCAGTGCCAAAACATCTGGGTGTCGGTGAAACGTTCCTGCCCCCGCCCCCACCCCTGTTCCATATGCCGCATAATGTCTGCAGCAGCTCGGCTCAGGAAATCTGGGCAAAGCCTAAAATATTAGGGGGGGGGGTAAAATATAAACTAGACAGTTGCTAGAATAACAGGTTTTATGTTAACATGCATATTCGGAAAGATACAAAGAGTGAAACTCAAATGTTTTTGCTATTTAATGACTTCTGTTTTGTCCAAATTGCCGGAAAACTGCACATTTTAGTGGGAGCAGACCAAAAATATTAGGCAAAAAAATCTGAATAGTTGAGAGGTTTTCACTGGCTGGGCCAGTGGCGTCCCCTAGACAAGAATTCCAGGCAGGATTTGACCCTTGAAGGTTACTTTCGCAAAAATTATTTCTGCAGAGTAAGATGCATGCCATCAGGTGAAACAGTGTGCATCAGTAATGTGCAGCTTCTCGGAACCGCTGCGTACTTTTTATTATGGGTTACTAAAAGCACACTGTTTGCCCTGTCAGAGTTTTTATTTTGAGTAAATTAATTACCCATCGGTGATGGATGGACTGCATTCCTCAGGTCCGATGGCATTCTGCGTATACAGTACAGGGCCTGGATTTGGGTAGCAGGCGGTGTCAATGTATTAATTATTATTAATTGGGTACCAATGTATGTCGATAAAGTTAATGGACCATGTTAGTAGCGACGATCCCTATTTTGTACAAACACATTTTATTTAGCACAGAAATGTAACGGAATATCGGGATGATCCTGAGAACTATGCAGTCATGAAGAGGAGGAAGCTAAAACAGATTGCAGAAACGGCTGCGTCAGCATTCGTTTCCTAAGGGCTATAAAAATCGCCGCCATCCCACCAATTGCATTTCTTTAAAAGTAAAAAAAAACGGAAACCTTACAGCAGTCGTGGCGATGTCCAGGACCATACTTTTCAACCGCTTAGAGCAAGAAATCTGGACAAAACCTAATTAGGGGATAAAGACCCCCAAATAGTGACAGATTTTAAATATTGCTCTTATAAACTTGGAACAGGATCTGTGTCAGCATGCATTTTATAAAAGATATGAATGAAGTCTGAAACTCAAATGTATGTCATTTCATCATTTAATAACTTAAATCTTCAGTGATTTGCCAGAAAAAAAACACGCTTTTCGAAGAACAGACCAAAAATACAAAGCTAAAGTCTGGACAGTTGTGAGGTATGCGGCTAAGACCTTTTACAAAATACCTCTCAAGTATAAGTCATTATGAGGAGTGCACCTCATTTTGAGTCTTAAAAAAAAATCATGTTACACATTAAAAGGGCCTATTACACATTCATGCATAAGAGCTTTTTTCACTAAAATCCCAATCAGCAGTAGCCTTGTTAAAAAAAAAAACTGCAGAGGAAAGGCCAGACATGTTTTAATAAAATTGTTAGGTAATAGTTATAATTTAATTTAAAACTAATATAATGTACTATTGTTATCTGCATAATGTAATTTATTATTTACACTTTTGGAAATGTGTATTACATTGGTACCCTTTTACCCCTTCCCAGAACGTGGTTGGGGGTTGAATAGGCCACCCATTTTCAAAAGATATAACAACAATCACAATTTATATGTACCATTGATTATGAATACACTTTTATCAGCAAACAAAGTTATCAGGCAGCATTACTCACAAAGTGCAAAAGCTCAAGTTTTCAGAGGACTGCCCTTAGACTGCTTGTAGATATTTTTGTACTCTGGGGATAAATGCTATATATCTCCAAAATAATTTCACATTCCCTTATGAAATTTTCCAGAAATTGAACAACAATCACATTACTACCTGCTATACTCTTAATTGTATGTCTAAACTACTATGCTTAAATAAATATCTTATGCAATCATATGTTAGCTGCTGTATTTTATAACTGTATGTGTAAACCACAATGCTCATGTAAATATCTTGTGTATAGTATGTTAGTAATTGTTTGTGGAGCTTTTCTCCCTGGGCCGCCACTGAAAACGGACAGCTCTGTCCAGTCGAACCTACCCAGTGAACAAATGTAAAATAAATAAATAAATAAATAAATGTCACTGTTATCATTAAACATAAACAGCCTTTAATTCTGTTCCTACCATCAAAGGTAAAGGAGCAACAGAATAATGAATTTTAATAAAAAAAATATTTTTAATGCAATTTTTTATGCCACAGCAGAAAAAACAACAATAAAAATATCATTTTGTACTGAAATGCAGATTCATTTTTAGCACAAAGTCACAACACTATCAGTTGGATTCACAGACAGTGTAATGCACAGCACAATTCAACCTCCATAGAGGATGTGTGAGAGGTGAGGGCAAATCGGAGGCGCAGAAGGTGCAGCTGCAGTGTGGTCCAAGCAGGCACATGTAAGTGAGCACTGGAGTATATAAACTGAGGGATTTAAGATGGCACACCAGTTCTGGAGTATATAAACTGAGGGATTTAAGATGGCACACCAGTTCTGGAGTATATAAACTGAGGAATTTAAGATGGCACACCAGTTCTGGAGTATATAAACCGAGGGGTTTAAGATGGCACACCAGTTCTGGAGTATATAAACAGAGGGATTTAAGATGGCACACCAGTTCTGGAGTATATAAACTGAGGGATTTAAGATGGCACACCAGTTCTGGAGTATATGAACTGAGGGATTTAAGATGGCACACCAGTTCTGGAGTATATAAACTGAGGGATTTAAGATGGCAGACCAGTTCTGGAGTATATAAACTGAGAGATTTAAGATGGCAGACCAGTTCTGGAGTATATGAACTGAGGGATTTAAGATGGCAGACCAGTTCTGGAGTATATAAACTGAGGGCTTTAAGATGGCAGACCAGTTCTGGAGTATATAAACTGAGGGATTTAAGATGGCAGACCAGTTCTGGAGTATATAAACTGAGGGCTTTAAGATGGCAGGCCAGTTCTGGAGTATATAAACTGAGGGATTTAAGATGGCAGACCAGTTCTGGCGTATATAAACTGAGGGCTTTAAGATGGCAGACCAGTTCTGGCGTATATAAACTGAGGGCTTTAAGATGGCAGACCAGTTCTGGAGTATATAAACTGAGGGATTTTAAGATGGCACACCAGTTCTGGAGTGTATAAACTGAGGGATTTAAGATGGCACACCAGTTCTGGAGTATATAAACTGAGGTATTTAAGATGGCACGCCAGTTCTGGAGTATATAAACTGAGGGATTTAAGATGGCACACCAGTTCTGGAGTATATAAACTGAGGGATTTAAGATGGCACACCAGTTCTGGAGTATATAAACTGAGGGATTTAAGATGGCACACCAGTTCTGGAGTATATAAACTGAGGGATTTAAGATGGCACACCAGTTCTGGAGTATATAAACTGAGGGATTTAAGATGGCACACCAGTTCTGGAGTATATAAACTGAGGGGTTTAAGATGGCACACCAGTTCTGGAGTATATAAACTGAGGGATTTAAGATGGCAGACCAGTTCTGGAGTGTATGAACTGAGGGATTTAAGATGGCAGACCAGTTCTGGAGTGTATGAACTGAGGGATTTAAGATGGCGCACCAGTTCTGGAGTATATAAACCGAGGGATTTAAGATGGCACACCAGTTCTGGAGTATATGAACTGAGGGATTTAAGATGGCACACCAGTTCTGCAGTATATGAACTGAGGGATTTAAGATGGCACACCAGTTATGGAGTGTATGAACTGAGGGATTTAAGATGGCAGACCAGTTCTGGAGTATATAAACTGAGGGATTTAAGATGGCAGACCAGTTCTGGAGTATATGAACTGAGGGATTTAAGATGGCACACCAGTTCTGGAGTATATAAACTGAGGCATTTAAGATGGCACACCAGTTCTGGAGTATATAAACTAAGGGATTTAAGATGGCACACCAGTTCTGGAGTATATAAACTGAGGGATTTAAGATGGCAGACCAGTTCTGGAGTATATGAACTGAGGGATTTAATATGGCAGACCAGTTCTGGAGTATATGAACTGAGGGATTTAAGATGGCACACCAGTTCTGGAGTATATAAACTGAGGCATTTAAGATGGCACACCAGTTCTGGAGTATATAAACTGAGGGATTTAAGATGGCACACCAGTTTGCAGACATGAAATACCTGCGTTGCTCATATCCAGCACTAGCACTAACATGTATTGTAGCCACTGCCATGTCCTGGCTATATAGAATGGTGTGCATCAACTAGCATCAGACAGCAACATACCCACATGTGTTATATGGTGACCAGGAAGCAATTACTAGCACTTGCTCATTTTTGGGGCACAGTGATCACAGATGAGAACAGTACACCGTGGCATAGGGCTATGTGATGTAAGGTTTGTAGTCCGACACTGTTGGGCAGGTAGTCTGGATAACAGGAAAGGGGTAGAGGTCCAAATAATTTGTTTTATCTGTCAAAGTAGTTGTTTGTAGAAATGCTCTTCACCAGTATCTATAAGTGATGCTTTGTGAGAAGCACACACCATCACTTACAGGTATTGTAAAACTTAAAAAGAAAATCTCAAGGTACACCTGCTATGAGAAAAAAGTGAGACTGCTTTAGGAATGCAGGTTAATTTTATGTTAGTTTTACATATCAGAATCACATTTATTGACCAAGTATGCACATATACAAGGAATTTGACTCCGGTTTCAGTGACTGTGAGTATGAATTAACTACAAGACATATGACATACATGTTACTTTTAAAAACAAGACAAAAAAGTTATTATACATATACATACAAGGTGCAAAGTGCAACTCAGTGCAAGAAATACTGAAATAAACTCTGAAAGAAGCAAGATTAAAAATATGAAAACAATGCTGCAGAATCCTGGGAGGCTTGGGAAAAGGAATATCCCAACCTAATAAGCTGAGTTAACCATTTATGAACTTGATGGCCTGTGGACAAAAAAAATGTTCTTTTATCTGTCTGTTTTCCTGTATATTAATCTATAATGCCTGGCTGATGGTAATAGTTAAAAAAGTTGGTGGCCTAGATGTGAAGGGTCATTGTTGATCTTCCTTGTCCTTTCCATGACTCTGGAATAGTACAGGTCCTGTAAGGAGGGCAAACTAGCACCAATGATATTTTTCAGCAGACCTGACTATTTGATGTAACCTATTTTTATCATGATTAGACAGAGATCCAAACCACACTGTTATGGATGAGCTGAGAACAGACTCATTGACTGCTGTATAGAACTGAATCAACAGTTCCTGTGGGAGGTTGAACTTCCTCAACTGTCACAGAAAGTACATTCACCATTGTGCCTTTTGTATGATGGACCCTACATTGGTCTCCCACTTCAAGTCCCGGGAGATTATAGATCCTGTAGACCAGAAGGATTCCACAACTGACACAATAGTATTAAATATAAAGGGGGGGTAATATTGTAGTACCACTCCTAAAGTCCACTGTCATCTCCACAGTTTTAAGAGTGTTCAGTCCCAGATTATTCTGACTACACCAAAGGGCCAGCTGCTCAACCTCCCGTCTGTATGCAGACTCATCACCATTTCTACTGAGCCCGATGATAGTTGTATCGTCTGCGTATATCTTTAGGATGAGTGATTCACAGGCAGTCCTTACACTCAGTCTTAAAGATGTTAAACTACAAATGCTATTAGGTGTGTGTGTGTGTGTGTGTGTGTGTGTGTGTGTGTGTGTGTGTGTGTGTGTGTGTGTGTGTGTATGTATAAATATATATATATATATATGTGTGTGTGTGTGTGTGTGTGTATAGGTTCATAGGTAGGTACTAGGCTATTGGCCCTAGGACCTATATAAGCCTAGCCAAAAAGGTACCCTGGCGTTTGCCACCCAAGAAAATTATTTTCCTGTGCCCTGTCAAACAAAGCCACAGAAGTGATCCCTGGGGTGAATTTCTTATTTCCCATCCAATCATCAAGATTTTTCTTGAAGGGTGTTAATGAGGAGCTTTGTTCTAGAGTATGGGAAGTCTCTGGGACAGGAATCTATCCCTCCAGCATGTTCTGTTTATTGTGGTGATTGGGATTTCTTTAAGTGGAGCATGTCCAACAGCTTTGGGTTTGACATAGCTTTGTATGTTAGGCAGAGATTGCCTCTAAATAGGTGATATGCAACGGAATAAAGCTGGAGTTTTTTGAGACAGCCTGCGTAGGGCATCTGTTTGAGGCCTGTAATCCTCTTTGTGAGGTATTTCTGTGGCCTTTCCAGTTGTTGTAGATGTCTTGTGAGGTACATACCAAAAGGGGCTTTGTACTCTATAATGGGTCTAATGAGTGATTAATAGAGGGGAACAATGACCTCTTTTTTTCTGAATGAGAAACCTTTTGTGATGAGGTGTGCCATGTAGAAGGATTTCCTGACTACTGTGGCGATGTGGTTATCAAAGGAGAGACTACTGTCCACCTGTGTCCCAAGGTCTCTTATCACACTTTCGGTGTTAAGTAGACTACCGCCTATGTGGTAGTTCATGGATACAGAGTTTTTATCAAAGGGGATGACAATGCACTTTTTGGCATTGAGCTTGAGGCCATGGCTCTGACACCAGGCATCTGTCTCAGTGAGGCCCCTCTGTAGGATGTCCACATCATTTGGGGACTCAACTATGGCTCCTAGTTTGCAGTCATCTGCAATCTTAGTTAGCCAAAAATCTTCTGTGCTAGCCTGTACTTCAGATAAGTACATACCAAACAGGAGAGGACCCAGGACTGAACCCTGTGGTACTCCACTTGTTACTGGTCTGAAGTCTGATTTGGAGTCTGCTACTTTCACAGTGTGGGTTCTGTCAGTAAGCCAGTTGGCAACCCATCTTGTGACATAGGGATTTATACCTAGTTTAGTGAGTTTATCTATAACTCCAGAGTGGGGGATGGTGTCGAACACCTTGGTGAGATCTAGATAGGCTGTGTGAACCACCATACCCTCATCTATGGCATTGGTGACTGCTTCAAAGAAGTCTGTCAGGTTTAGGAGACATGATCTGCCTTTTACAAACCCAAACTGTGTGGGGTCCAGAAATTGGCGCTGTCCAATGTCTTTGTTTATGAGTTCCATGATGATATGTTCCATGGCCTTGCAGACCAGGCTCGTCATGCTAATGGGGCGTTAGTTCCTGGGGTTTGTCATGGTTCCCCCTTTGTGGAGTGGGATAACCATCGCAGTGTGCCATTCAATGGGCACAAAGCCTGAGGTGTGGCTATGACTGAACATGGTACTTAGGTGGGTTGCCAGTTCATTCTGTAGTTTGTGTAGAAGGCAGCCTGGGATGTTGTCAGGTCCCATGGATGCTGTGTTCTTGGCTTTGGAAAGTGAGTTTTTTACATGTGTAGCCATGATTACAGGAACTTTGCATTCTTTCAGTATAGAGATAGGCCCTTTAGGGGGTGAGAGGGGGTAAAGTTAGCACTAAACCCATCTGCCAGGATGTTGGCAATATCAGTTGGTTCTGTATATTTAGTGCCATTGTGCTGTAACTCAGAGCAGATCTAAGTGTTGCCATTGAGATTCTTGAAATAGCTATAGAATGCTTTGTGGTTGTCTTTAGATAATCAGTGGTGATTTTGTTTTCATAACTAGCTTTGGAGGATTTTATGAGGATCTCAGCTTCTTACTGAGGCTGACCAGGGAGTTTTTTACACAGTTTTTCTGTGTGATTTTCATCATATTGCTGCTGCGATAAATGTATTCACTTGCTTGTTAAATAAGGCAGTTTTAAAGAACAGGAAAATGCATATTATGTTCACAATGCTATTTTAACTACTGTTCCTTTAAATTTTAAGATGGAGAGACAGCTGATTTTAATCATGGTTAAACATGACTATTTAAACTTGATTTTTGTAGATGTTAGTATCTGATGATGTTCAAAGAAGTATTTGGATGAAAAGTGCTTCATTAAACTTTGTGGATTCAGTCTTCAGTGAAGTTGCCAGTTGTTTTTGTTTTAATTTCTTAGTTTTTTTGTATCTTGGATTTTGGAGTTTTTAAGTGTTTGTTCAGGCAACATGGAAACCAATGCACTGGACTCATCCTAGGAATTGCTTATGGATTCTACAAAAGAAACTGAGGCCGTAAGCCAACTTAACGGCATTAGTGCATGCCTTATCACAGCAAGTAGAACGCCTGTCACAAAAAGTGGATTCTATAAATGTCTCTACTAATGACTTACTAACACAAGATGAGCAGCAGCAGCATCAGCAGAACCAAAGAAGAGTTGTTATAAATGGTAACACCAATCAACAGCAGCAAATAATTGATCAAGGTAACAAGGAACCAAATGTAAATGTAGTTACTAAACAAGCGTTGCTAAATAATGTGGACCAGCATTCTACTTCATTTTCTGGTAATGCAAGTCAGAACGGAGTTGTCAGCACTCAGGTTGGCAGCCAAATGCTACCAAACAGCAGTTTACCAAAACAAAGGTCTGTTGACAACCATGTCCCAGGGCTTATTGGGTTCCCTACTTTAAAAGATTGGCTTACAAGTGCAGTTGGCCTTTCTCACAACAATGAATTTAATTCGGATGGGAACTCGGCTAGGGATATGCTGAACATAACAGACTTATTAAACAGCTTAGATCAGAACTTGCTTAAATACAAGAAACTCTGCTTGGAAGTGGAATACTTCCAAGAATGTATAAGAGCTAACATTGTACCGAAGGGTTTGAGAATGTATCCATACCCTACTGGTATGGTACCCGATTCTTTATTCCACCAGGAGCTAATACAATTATTTAATAAACAAGGACTGGATCTTCTAGATCTCATGTGTAAACATTATAGCATTATGGTTGACGAACTAATGGATATAGCATATGTCCTGGATGTTCAAATTAAAACTCATGCTGATTTTGAACAGTATAAATACAAGTATTCTCATATTTTCCAGTCAACTTTCTGATTTAAAAGCCCACATTTGCACTTGTTTCCCCCCTTTCCTGTAACTAGTTTAGTCCAGATACAGATTCTTAGTTTTAGCACTTGAATTTGCTTATTCATGATCAGCACTTGTTCAGAACTTGTAAGCACTAAATAACCTACTAATTGCTACAGCACTCAACCTTCCTCATTACCTAGAGGAAAACAGTTTTGGTACTTACTTTCCTCACTTGCTTACAGAAAAACAGCTCTTGTACTCACTTTCCTCACTTATCTAGAAGAAAATAGTTTTTTTATTCAAGGGTCAGCTCCCAGTGTTCTCTCCTGTCTATTTGATGAATCTGGGCATCTTGGGGCAATGTAAAAATTGCCTCATGTACACAGACAACCCTCTACTCCTACCACCCAACACTACAACCTGTGAGAGATGCACTTATCTAACCAAACTGGAGGTAAAGCTCTCTCCAATCAAGACTGAACTTGACAGTCAAGAGGAGAAGGTAAACACTTGCACCACACCACACTCATCACATAGTCTCACTAAATGTACACCACCAAAATCCACACATAGAAGCACAAAAACATTCGCGGAGGCTCTCAGTAATAATCTGCTCAAGCAACAGAGACCTCCAAAGCAAAAATGCAAGCAACCTTCACCCCCCAACGCAACCCAAATGACACATAGCCCGCAGACTCAGTGTGCCACTCAACCACAGCCAATAAGGCAAAACAACGTACCCAACACACTAGTCACAGCTGACTCTATAGTCAGGCACACTGATGCCCCACTCACCAGGCTAAACAAGGAGAAGGTTCCTGTCAGCTGCCTGTTGGGTGCTAGGATCCGCCACATAACCCACGCACTCAGGTCACTCCACAAGTGCAAATATGACTCTGTCATTGTCCATGTTGGTGTGAACGACCTGAGAAGTACCTCCCTGGACTACATGAAAAGAGACATGGAAGAGCTCTCCGATCTTGTAGCCCAGGCAGGTATGACCTTAGCCCTGAGTAGCATTCTGCCATCACCCAATATGATGCCGCAGCAGAAGGACAAAATGATTGACTTCAACAATTGGCTAAGCTTCTGGTGCCATTCTAAAGGGATCCAGTATCTGTCTGTCTGCCTGGGATGACATGGTTGACAGACCACTATGCTTTGCCAGAGATGGCCTACACCTGTCACCCCTGGGATTCCAGATACTGGCTAAGGTTCTTGCTGCCCCTATAGTGCCTGTTTTAGGCAAAGTTCAAATGACAAATTCACCACCGTAACAGGAACAGTCAAGCAAAAACTGAGGGTGTTGCTACTCAATGCTACAAGTCTAAATCTCAAAATGCACTCTAGAGGCACTCCTTAAAATGGAGAACATTGATATCTGTGCAGTGAATGAGACCTGGTTCAAGGCTGCAGAGAGCACCCCTGCACTACCAGGCTATAACTCATACCACACTTTTCAGCCATGTAACCTGGACTGGAACACCAATATTCATTAACAATATCCACACCTCCAGGCTAGTTGCTCAGCGTAATGCAGCCAAGGTTATCCAAGTGCAACTAACTCTAGGTAAAACTGCAATCCAAATTGTAGCTTGCTACAGATCACCCACCATGCCCCAGGATTCCCACTACTCTTTTCTTGATGTACTGGAAAATATTAGGGTTCAATCAAACATCCTAATAATGGGCAATTTCAACTACCCCACCATTAACTGGGAAAACTACTTGTGTACCAACTCCTTAGCTCAACGCTTTCTGGAATTCATAAACTCCAATGCCCTGGATCAACTTATCCACACCCCCAACAGGGGCAACAATATCCTAGATCTAGTCGTTACCAACATGAGTGACTGGTGTTCCACACCTGAAGTCAATGCCTCATTGGTCCGATCTGACCATAAGCTAATTATCCTAGATATCCACATCCTGACCACACCCCCATTAAGGAAACCATGGTAAAAAATTTCTCCAAAGCCAACTTCATGCTTCTTAAGACAGAAGTGGTGAACTTCATGACACCCATGCAGATGGACAATACAGTTACGACTACAGAATCCTATACGATTGCACTTTATAAGCACTTACATGAGTGCATGGATCATGCTATCCCAAACAGAACCAAGGCACTATCCTCCAAAATAAGGAAGCCAATCTGGTGGTCCCCTGCCATAAACAAACTGTACAACAGAAAGAAGAAACTGTTGCAAAAGAGAGTAAAATCCCATGAGTGGAGGAGCTCCCTGGACAGCCTCAGTAAGAAGCTGCGATCCCTGATAAAATCCTCCGAAACTAGTTACGAAAACAAAATCGCCACTGATTCTAAAGACAACCACAAAGCATTCTATAGCTATGTCAAGAATCTCAATGGCAACACTCAGATCAGCTCTGAGTTACAGCACAATGGCACTAAATATACAGAACCAACTGATATTGCCAACATCCTGGCAGATAGGTTCAGTGCTAAACTTTACCCCCTCTCACCCCCTAAAGAGCCCATCTCTATACCAGAAAAATGCAAAGTTCCTGTAATCACGGCTGCACAGGTAAAAACCACACTCTCCAAAGCCAAGAACACAGCATTCATGGGACCAGACAACATCCTAGGCTGCGTTTTACACAAACTACAGAATGAACTGGCATTCCACCTAAGTACCATGTTCAATCATAGCCTCACCTTAGGCTTTGTGCCTGCTGAATGGCGCACAGTGATAGTTATCCCACTCCACAAGGGGGGAGCCACCATGGACCCCAGGAACTACTGCCCCATTAGCCTGACGAGCCTGGTCTGTAAGGCCATTAAATGTATCATCATGGAACTTATAAACAAAGACATTGGTAATCTCCAACCTCTGGACCCCACCCAGTTCGGGTTTGTAAAGGGCAAATCATGTCTCCAAACCTGGTAGACTTCTTTGAAGCAGTCACCAAAGCCATAGACAAGGGTAAGGTGGTTCACACAGCCTATCTAGATCTTGCCAAGGCTTTCAACACCATCCTCCACTCTGGAATTATAGATAGACTCACTAAACTAGGTATAAATCCCTATGTCATAAGATGGGCTGCCAACTGGCTCACTGACAGAACCCACACTGTGAAAGTACCAGACTCCAAATCCGACTTCAGACCAGTGAAAAGTGGAGTACCACAGGCTTCAGTCCTGGGTCCTCTCCTGTTTGGTATCTACTTCTCTGAAGTACAGGCTAACACAGAAGGTCTTTGGCTAATGAAGTTCGCAGATGACTGCAAACTAGGAGCCATAATCAACACTCCTAATGATGTGGACATCCTACAAAAGGTCCTCACTGAGACAGATGCCTGGTGTCAAAGCCATGGCCTCAAGCTCAATGCCAAAAAGTGCATCGTCATCCCCTTTGGTAAAAACTCTGTACCTATGAACTACAACATAGGCGGTAGTATACTTAACACCGAAAGTGTGATAAGAGACCTTGGGACACAGGTGGACAGTAGTCTCTCCTTTGATAATCACATCGCCACAGTAGTCAGGAAATCCTTCTACATGGCACACCTCATCACAAAAGGTTTCTCATCCATAAAAAAAGAGGTCATTGTTCCCCTCTACTCATTACTCATTAGACCCATTATAGAGTACAATGCCCCTTTTGGTATGTACCTCACAAGACATCTACAACAACTGGAAAGGCCGCAGAAATACCTCACAAAGAGGATTACCGACCTCAAACAGATGCCCTATGCAGACCGTCTCAAAAAACTCCAGCTTTACTCCGTCGCATATCGCCTACTCAAAGGTGATCTCTGCCTAACATACAAAGCTATGTCAAACCCAGAGCTGTTGGACATGCGCCACTTAAAGAAATCCCAATCCCTCTGAGCTACACGCTCTAGGGACCTAAACCTTGTCACCACAATAAACAGAACATGCCGGAGGGATAGATTCCTGTCCCAGAGACTTCCCATACTCTGGAATAAACTACCTATCTATATTAATCAAAGCTCCTCATTAGCACTCTTCAAGAAAAATCTTGATGATTGGATGGGAAATAGGAAATTCACCCCAGGGATCACCTCTGTGGCTCTGCTCGACAGTGGCACAGGAAAATAATTTTATTGGGTGGCAAAAGCCAGGGTACCTTTTTGGTTGGGCTTGTATAGGCCCCAGGGCCGATAGCCTAGTACCTACCTATGAACCTATGAACTGATTTTCATTTGAGCAAATCCAAAGCCACTATGGTCAAAAAACTTGAGCATGATTGCTAGCAATACCAGAACAGTATAGCATATTCACGCCCATCAGTTGCACAAGTGTGGAAGGGGTGGACTAGTGCAAACACCAATCAACCACGTAGCATTACAGGAAATCAGGAGTACATGCAGAGGGGCAGGCATTTACAAAGTGCAATGGCGAACAACAGATGTTATGTGATCCTATCTCGCCTACATTCAATACTGATGGGCTCGGAGCCGATCCCTCGGCTCCGACTCGGCACGCTATGCTATAGAGCGAGGCCTCTCATTGGCTGAGCTATTTCTTATCCCAGGATGCACCACCACTAATCCCCCAGATCTCGTTTGCCACTTACAAGCTTAGACATGGTCTCAACTTGGCTGGGCTAAGTACTAATTTTTTTAGGCTTTTCCTGTCAGAAATTTGCTGATTTTGAACCCAAAAGCTGTTTTAACAGCTATTACTTGTGTTTTGAGTGTGTATTGATTTCTCCTGTTGAGAATTTGTGTTTTTTGCAAAGGGAAGGCTTCCCGTTTTAGTTAGAGGGGCCTTCCCCTGTTGCTTTTACTGTCTTAGCCTTTCAGTTGTGGGTCAAGTACCCGTTTAAATTAGAGGGTCTTGACTCTCTCTCTCTCCTTTTTCTGTATAATTTCTTTTTTGTGTACTTGTATTTAAAAAAAGAAATTTAAAATAATAGATATATTTACTGTGACAAACTTTTCTTGCAGACTACTGTGTTTTGGCTATTGGCCATGTCTAAAGAACACAAACCCTCCGGGTTTAAAAAGTGCACGAGGTGTGGATTTAAGATGTCCATAACGGACGACCACTCCTCGTGCATTTACTGTTTGGGCGCCAAGCACCTACAAGAATCTTGTAGCGTGTCACGCTTTCTCGTCAAGAGTCCTCCAGGAGAGGAAGAACAAATTAATCCTTAAAGGATTAATCAAGCCTTCCTTTGAGGAGGCTTTATCTTCATCTCCCTCTCCTTCAAAAAAGAAGAAAGCGTCGGCTCCAACCAGCCTGTTGGAACCGACTGCCAAAAAATCCAGGCAGTCTTCTCCATCGGCTCCATGGACTTCGGAGCCGAGGGCAGAACGGTCTGCCTCAATGCCTCCTGTCTCGACCCCTCTGGTTTCGGAGCCGAGGTCTGGGGCATCGAGAGGCGGGTCACCTTCATCGGCTCCACTGATATTGGAGCCGATGAGGGTTACCGGCTCAGACTCTTCTCCTTCGGAGCCGAAGTCCTTATCGGCACCGAGGGAAGTTGCCTCGAGGCCTCTCTCAGAGCCGATAGTGGTAGAATCAATTCGGAGCCGGTCCCCTAGTCCTTTGGAGCCGATGGAGAAATCGGTTCGGACCCGATCGGTATCCTCCAGGTCATCCAAGATGTCTGATTCGGACATCGACAGGGTGCTCCTAAGACTTTTCCAGTCTCCGGTGTTCCAAAAGCTAGTTTTGGCTCTGGCCCATTCGGCTTCAGAGCCAATGGTCCACCTCTCTACTATGGTTCCTCCTCCAACAGCCTCGGCACCATTGGAGCCGGTGCGGGTGGAACCAGTGGAGGTTCTAGGGTCGGGCTCGACCCTTACTACAACTCCGGCTCTTGGGTCGGAGTTCAGTACACGGACTTCTTCCATTGGCCCCGGGGGGGATGCTTCGGGATTGATGTTTTTGGTCCCAAGTCTCCCTCTTGGTGCGTCGGCGGCGGGAGTGCCGTCTACTGTTGTGGCCGCGGAGGTGGGACCCTCCCAGGATTCTGGCGGTCCCGCCTTCAGGGCTATGAGGAGTGCGTTAGCCAAATCTTCTTTGGCTACCACCACGGTCTCCCCAGCTCCTTCCCTAAATACCGAGACTGGGTCTTTGGCAGTCCCCCTGTCTTTAGACAGCGGAGCCCCGGGGCCTGAGGTTACCCCCACTGGGGTTTCCCCCCCTCCTGGAGGTCCTTCTGAAGCCTCTTCGGAAGAACCCCCCAGGAAGAGATTGTGCAAGAGGAAGCCCGTTGACTCCCCTGATGAGTCTCTTACATCAGACACTGATCTCGATGATGCAGAGGGGTCCCCTAAGTCGTCCTCGGATGATGTCTCCTTTGCAGACATCCTGGAAGCCCTTAAACAACGAGGCGGCTGGCAGTCCAAACCCCCTTCTGCTGATGAGACAGTGTTCCTCAAGGCCTTCGGGGCTCAGCCCTCTGCCTCCTGGGTGTCTCCACCCTTCGACGAGCTCTTGGATTTGATCTGTCGAAGGGCGTGGGAACACCCAGACTCTATGGAACCGGTGCCTGCTCGTCCTAATAAATTTCTCTCAGCACCCCCTGAAAAAGAGTTTCTAACTAAAGGTGTGGCTGTAGATGCTTTGATGGTGGCATCTGCTACCCAGCAAGATGTAGCAGAGGCTTCAACGTCCGTCCATCCTCCTAATAAGGAGTCTAGGAGCATGGATCGGTATGGAAAGCGCACCCTCAGTTCAGCAGCCTTTATTTTAAGGTCCCTGAACTACCTTACGCACTTTACTAGATTTCAGAGGGATCTGATTAAAGAACTTTCCGATACCCTCTTGGGTAACCTGCCTGAGGAGCTGGCCCAGATGGTTGGCTCTCAGCTGGCTACATTGTCGTCCATTTCAAACTCGTCCATGAAGCTCATTTCTTATGCGGCCGAAGGGGCGAGTAGAGCGGCGGGTACAGGCATTGCTCTACGGGGACAAGCCTGGCTTCGCCTGTGTCATTTCGCGGAGGCCTTTAAGTCTTCCTTTGCCGACGCCCCCTTTGATGGGTCCTCACTGTTTGGACCCAAGGTAAAGGACACACTGACCCACTGCGAACAGGAGGGTAAGACTCTGACTGCCATAGGGGCATGATTTTCCACTCCCTTTCGGCCTTATCCCAAGGCTAAAAGAGGAGGGAAAATGTGGTTCCGTAGATCTCAGAAGCCTTACCCCTCTCAGCAGGAGGATCCCCCTTCCAGAGGCAGGGGAGGGGGAAATTCTTCCGGAAGATGCCGTCCCAGAGGCAGCAGAGGCCCTCGCAGCACTGGAGACCGCGAGTCCTTTCGTGGCTCTTCAGCTTTTCACAGTCCCTGAGGGATTGCCCGACTGTGCAGCTCCGGAGCCAGTCGGGGGTCATTTCTCGAAGCACCTAAGGGCCTGGGAAGGTATCACTCAGGATCGATGGGTGCTTCGAATTATCGCCGGAGGTTACACCATCCCTTTCTCTCACACACCATCCCAGTCCAGAAGGATCCCGGACCCACCACCCAGTCAACGGGATACTGCAGCCTCAGAAGTTTCAAAGCTGCTGCAAAAAGGAGTCATCCAACCGGTCCCCGAAGACCAGATTGGATTAGGAACTTACTCAAGATTCTTTTTGGTGCCAAAAAAGACCGGGGACTTGAGGCCCATTCTGGACCTCAGCACTCTAAACTGTTCAGTCAGAAAGTCCAAGTTCCGGATGGTCACCCTACAAACCATTCTTCCATTGCTGGAGAAAGGTGTTTGGATGTGCTCCATAGATCTCAAGGACGCTTATTACCATATCATGGTACATCAAACGTCCAGGAGACATCTGCGCTTCAGCCTAGGAGGCAGTCATTTTCAATTCCGTGCGCTGCCCTTTGGTCTCACCACAGCCCCCAGGGTGTTCACCAAGTGTTTGGCAGTCGTGACTGCTCACCTGAGAAGTCTAGGATTCCAGGTGTTTCCTTATCTAGACGACTGGCTCCTAACCGCCACCTCCAAGCATCTACTACTGAGGAGCCTTCAAACCACCATATCACTGGGCAATTCCCTTGGAATCACCTTCAATTGGCCAAAATCTGTGTTGCTGCCATCTCAAAGAATAAGATTCATAGGGGTAGAGATAGACTCAAACCAAATGCGGGTCTATCTACCTACAGACAGAATACAAACCATACAGACTCAAGTTCGAGCCTTACTTTCCAGGTCCAAAGCCCCAGCCAGAATGGTCCTGCAGCTGTTAGGATCCATGTCCACCACGGTTCTTCTAGTCTCCTTGGTGAGGTTGCACATGAGAATTCTCCAGTGGCTTCTTTCAGCTCAGTGGTCCTTTCAGGAACTCCCTCTCAGTCATCCCATATGGATCACGGAAACATGCAAATGAGACCTTCGCTGGTGGCTAGTGCCCTCCAATTTGGATCAGGGACGACCCTTTGTTCTCCCTCCTCCTTCGGCCTCTTTGACCACGGACGCCTCCCAGATGGGGTGGGGCATTCCCTGGGCAGGTAAGTCCAAGGCAAATGGCACCCAGAGGAGACCCTTCTTCATATCAACATCCTAGAAATGAGGGCAGTGCTTCTATCCCTTCAAGCCCTTCACAATTACCTCCCTCAGGGCGTAATTGCCGTTCACTCAGACAACATGGCTGTTGTCTGGTATCGGAACAAACAGGGAGGGACCAGATCCTATCCTCTTTGCAGAGAGGCCATGAGAGTTTGGGAATGGGCAGTATCGACCAAACGCTTTCTACTGGCTACTCATATCCCGGGCAAATCCAACGTGATAGCCGACAGACTGAGCAGAACCATTCTCTCTCCTCACGAATGGTCTCTGAACATCATAGTGGCAAATCAGATATTCAGGAAATGGGGAGTTCCATGTTGCGACCTCTTCGCGATTCCACTGAACGCGAAGTGCAAAAAGTTCTTCTCCCTCATTCTGGCCCTGGGGAAGAGCCCCATGGATGCTCTAGCCCTTCCTTGGCCCACCGGCTTGCTTTATGCCTTCCCCCAGTTCCCCTCCTTCCCAAGGTGATCCAAAAGGCATCGGTCTTGGGGAGCAGAATGATCTTAATTGCTCCTTACTGGCCTCGTCAAGTATGGTTCCCGTATCTTCGGAAGTATGCTCTGGAAGGTCCATGGTTCCTGGACCAGATCCCAGACCTTTTGGTTCATCAAACGGGACTATTCCACCAGTCCCTACACACCTTAAAATTAACGGCTTGGCTCCTCCTCTTCCAACAATAGTAAGGAGTCATACATTGGATCCAGAGGTTGTTCACATCTTATCCTCGGCCCACAAATCTGCTACAAAGAAATTGTATTCTAACAAATGGGAAAGATTTGCTATTTGGGCTCAACTCCGGGGCCTGGATCCCATCACTATTCCCGTATCTGAAGTATTGAAATTTCTCACTTCTCTTTTTAATCAAGGCTCGTCAGTCTCTACCATCAAGGTTCAATTGGCAGCTATTTCCAATTTTCACGAATCTATAAACCCACCTTTAATGAGCAACAGACTATGTAAGACCTTCTTGAAAGGAGCTGCGCTTTTAAGACCTCCGATTTCCCATCCTGCTCCTCCATGGGATCTCGATGTGGTGTTACGCTCCTTAACTTCATCCCCCTTTGAACCGGCAGCGACATGTGATTTAAAATTTTTATCGTGGAAGACTGCCTTTCTGGTGGCGATTACTTCTGCCAGAAGGGTTTCAGAGCTTCAGGCTTTGTCTGTAAAACCTCCGTACTTGATTTTTCACAAAGACAGAGTATCTCTCAGGGCAAATCCTTCCTTTGCCCCTAAAGTCTGTTCCAGTTTCTGCCTACAGCAATCATTAGAACTTCCAGTCTTTTTTCCGAAGTATTCTAACAAAGCGGAATTCATATTCCACACATTGGATGTCCACAGGCAGTTGCGTTTCTATTTAGATAGGACCAAACAAACAAGGAAAACAGATCAGTTGTTTGTATCTTTTGCAGACAATAAATTGGGCAAAGCCGTCACAAAGGTCACTATTGCCAAATGGATTAGGGACTGCATTACTCAAGCTTATTCTTATTCTAACAAAGAGCTTACCACCTCTGTCAAAGCTCATTCTACAAGGGCTATGGCTACTTCGATAGCATTTCATTCCAAGCTTGCCATTAGTGACATTTGTACTGCGGCTACATGGTCTTCCCCACACACTTTCATTTCCCACTACAAATTGGATGTGGCATCTAGAGGACGAGCTTCATTTGGTTCCACAGTGCTCAGGAGTGTTTTCCAATGAGCCACCCAGGATTAGGTGCTAGGGATGCTGTCCCATCAGTATTGAATGTAGGTGAGATAGGATCACATAACATCTTTTAGTTATGTACTTACCATAACTTTAGATGTTTGGGATCCATCTCGCCTACATTCCTAATAACCCACCCTCCTTCCCCCTTCCTTGGAGATCAGAGGATATCAGAAGGTCCGAATCCTGTTGTTTCATCTTGAAACATCTAGCAATGTTATATAAACAAGTTGTGCATGTGTGCATGAATGCGGACAAACAAGATCTGGGGGATTAGCGGTGGTGCATCCTGGGATAAGAAATAGCTCAGCCAATGAGAGGCCTCACTCTATAGCATAGCGTGCCGAGTCGGAGCCGAGGGATCGGCTCCGAGCCCATCAGTATTGAATGTAGGCGAGATGGATCCCAAACATCTAAAGTTATGGTAAGTACATAACTAAAAGTTCTGAACACTCGGTTCAGCAGGATGTTACAGAATTATGGGACAGTAGTTTTGATGCTCCCAGTAACCAGTATGAGGGTCCGAGAAGAAGCGGGCATATACAAAACCGGAATGGTCAACATAATTTACCTACAATCAACAGAACAATAACTATTAGAGTTTTTTGAGGGGAGGCCAGCAAAACAGACGGAACCAGAGGAAAAAGCACAACAAATGGAAGTAATGGAGAATTTGGATAACAACACTACAGAAATGCCAGCTATAATTTTGAATATGGAAGGTGACTTTTTTGTTTATAACTTCTCTACATTGGATATTTCTGTTGAGATGGCTAACAACGTAGCTAAAGGAATGCCTTTTACACCAGCTAGGAGAATGGGCATATCTAACAGCATTCTTGATTTGAAAATGTATGTTCGGAAACTTAATTTAAAATTGTTATTGGGTAACACAGTTTTACAATCACAAGCACAATATAGAATATCAAGTAGATACAATCCCCCTTTGCACAATTTGTTACATACATTTGAAAAGATATGTGAATTGGACATGAGAACATACCAAAAGGAAAATAGATTCAGGGGTTATGAATATAATTTAACTAAAGATGAGCAAGCATGGTTCAACTTGATAAGTTCAGCTAAGGTACGCATCATGAAGCCCGACAAAGATGGAGGCCTTGTATTTATGGATTTGGATGACTATGAAACTAAAATAGAATTAATGTTAGCTTCTAGTTCATATCAGAAAGCATCTCTTAGTGAATACAACACAGCTAATGAACATATTCAAATCTACATTAATTATTTATTCATAGAGGGAAAGATAGATATAGACATGTACAAGTACATGATAGTGTTAACACCAGTGGCACCCACAATGTTTGGGGTTTCTAAAATCCATAAATGTTTATTTGACCCTCCACTTAGACCTATAGTTGATGGCAGAAATTCTGCCACATATGCATCTGCTAAAGTGATAGACAATATACTTAAAATATGTAACAACAGAAGAAGTAATATGTAAAGATTCATGGTCATTCCTGCAAAAAATTAACCAATTGAAGTATGACGAACAGTACAACTTCCTTACAGTCGACATAAAGGACTTATATACATCAATGCCACAAGCATTGGGGTATAGAGTGGGTTAGTCAATTATTAAGGAAGAAAGGGGCTCCCCAGAAGGACATCAGTCTAGTGGAAGAACTTCTAGACATAGTTCTAGCCCACAATTACATTTATTTTAAAGGAAACTATTACCTGCAAAAAAGCGGAGTAACCATGGATTCCCCCTGTGGCTCCAGCTTCGCAAATTTGGTTATGAGTTACTGGGAACATCAATCTCTACTCAATAAGGAAGGAATAGCCTCAAAAATAATTTATTTTACATGCTATTTGGATGACATCTTTTTACTAATAAAAGGGAAACATGAAGAGGCAAAAAAACTCATTGATTATTTTAATGAGACTACAAACTTCTTAGTGTTTACATATAATTTTGACCCAAATTACATAGCATTCTTAGATGTCCAACTTACCAAAAATTATGTTGAAAAGAGATACCAAGCAAAAATGTATAGGAAACATCTTATTCAAACACATTCTTGCACTATACAAGTGCACACCCTTACCACCAAAAAAGATCGGTGGTAAAGGGTCAATTAGTTAGGGCTGCCAGAATGGTGTCTACAGATGGGAACTTCCATAGTGAGTGCAAGTTTTTGAAAAAATTATTCACAAAAAGAGCATACCCGAGTACTTTGATTGACAAACTAATAGAAAAAAGTTGTGGAGAAAAGAATTAATGGTGTGTGCATACCCATTCTGAGTATACAACACCCTACTGGGTTGAATGACTATTCTATGAATAATAGTCAGGCTGATATGGAAAATCAGGTCCAGGATACAATCATTGGGACAGGTACGAACTAAACTGATTTCACAATGAGCTATATTACAACTTTTAAACTTGATTATCGTCACATAAAAAAACATACTGATAAAAAACTGGAATATTCTGTTAGAGGACAAACTAATAGTGGACAAATTGGGTACAGAACCAATATTCATTGCTAGGAAGGGTAGAACACTCAAGAATATATTTGAAGGCGAGTGCAAGATCCAATCATATGCAATAGGGATGAAACAGTGTGGTAGTTGCCACTATTGCAAATACATTCATGTAGGTGCATCACTGCACATAAACAACACACATTTGAGTAACAGAAGAAAAGTTAATTGCAACTCCAAAATGAACGTATATGTGGCTAAATGTCAAAATTGTGATTCATTCTGCGTTGGTAAAACTGAGCGTAGAATGAGAGACCGCTTATACAAACATATATATTGTATTAATAAACACAAACTGGACAATGCTTTAGCAAAGCACATAAAACAATATCCAGAACATGCATTTAAATTCTGGATACTTGATCAAGTGGACAGTAATCCAAGAGGGGGTCCATTCACCCTATTATTAGAAAAGTTAGAATTGCTCTGGCAAATTCGTCTCAATGCTTATAACTTTCCAGGATTGAACGACATGTGTTCTATCACATGTTGTTTAAAACTGAAAAGTTTAATGAAATGAAATACTGTAGTAACAACATTACAGAAATGATGTTTTACTTATTAATTTTCACTTGAAAATGTTTATAATGTAAGGTTAGATGAAAGGAGACTACATTTTCACACAATTTTTGTATATGATTTTCATTATATTGCTACTGCGATAAATGTATTCACTTGCTTGTTAAATAAGGCAGTTTTAAAGAATAGGATTATGTTCACAATGCTGTTTTAACTACTGTTCCTTTAAATTTTAAGATGGAGAGACAGCTGATTTTAATCATGGTTAAACATGACTATTTAAACTTGATTTTTGTAAATGTTAGTATCTGATGAAGTTCAAAGAAGTATTTGGACAAAAAGCGCTTCATTCAACTTTGTGGATTCAGTCTTCAGTGAAGTTGCCAGTTGTTTTTGTTTTAATTTCTTAGTAACTGATAAGTAGTTTTATACAAGGGGAGAAAAGTCCTGGAATAGATTAAATATTTTACAGTGAGATGGGGAGAAAAGCTCCACAAAACACATAAAACACATTTTATAATGGCTGAAAAGTAAAATTATACACAAGGAGAGGAAATCCTCACAACAGATAAAAAGACAGACATTTTGAGATGCATTTTCAGAGTATTACTAGGATAAACTAAGATAAAAAATACAGTATGAACTGCAAGTAGCAAGGTACTTGCTGTAGTTGATAGCCTGTGTCAAGTAAACTGACACATAGTTTTCAGAATATTGATTATATTTCTAATAATGTATGGAGGTGAGAAATAGAGTGTTCTGCTGGCAAAACAGTCAGAGTAATAGAATAAGATGAGGAGCAGTAATGAGCAGGAAGGAACATTAAGGACATGGAGAGAGAGAGATGAGAATGGTATAGAAGGACACGAGAGAGGAAATAAATAGAACGTGTTGGCTGAAGAAGTAGAAGAGCATATAATAGTAATATGGTATCATTAAAATGAGATCTTCTTTTGTTGTTACACCATTACTACCCGGTTTACTACCTGGTAAGGTATGAAGGTGCTAGTGAATTAAGAGTTAGAAAGAGATAGTTATTGGTCATGCAGCTGGTTTGAGGGTTGTGCAAGTGCAGGTGTCAGATACATATATTTTTTAATTGGTCTTTAAGTTGGAAATATTGCTAGAATGCTTAATGGATAAGGAGATGGAGCCCTCAAAGAGTGAATGTATTTGTCTCTTCATATTGATAGTTCTTTGGACTCTGACTATAAGATAAAACTAAGCTCATGAAATAGTAAAAAAAAATCATGACATCATCTAAAACACATCCAATCTAATCCTTTCTTTAAAATTAGCTCATTTACTTGATCTTAAACAACAGGATACATCCAATCATGTCCCTTCTGTAAAATCATATCTGTTGTTGTAAATCTTTATTCATTCCTTACTGATAGGACTTCGGTTCCATCCTCGGAACTGACACAGCAGTTTCCAAGCTTGCGCCATCCAAAAACTCTCAGCTAAGATCTACCCATAATGCCCCTCTCATAGTCTCCTCAGCTCTCATTTGCAGCGTTCCTCATCAGACATGCCAAGCCTTCTCTCTCAAAGCTAAGTGTAGAGTTTTGTGTAAATTTCTATCAATACCTTACCTTTTAGTCAGTTTTTTGCTAATTTTTTTCTCTCGTCTATAGACTCCTCTACTTGTTCTATTCCCTACCCTCTACCTTTGGTAGTTCCTTTTATACCATTGTTCATACTGTCCCTATCTCCTACCTTAGGTAGGCCCTCTCTCTTACCACTTGTGGTATTTCTAAGTACCACTGTTGGTAATCTTTCTTTATATATACATATATATATATATATATATATATATATATATATATATATATATATATATAAACTTTTCTCTTTAACTCTGCTGTTGTTTTTTTTTTTACTGTTTACCTTGTTGCTTAAATCAGTATGTCATTATGTCTGAAAAAGCAAAATTGGGGTTTAAGCAGTGTGATAAGTGCGGGCGTAAGATGCCCAACTCAGACAGTCACGCTCGGTGCGTTCATTGTTTGGGCATTGACCACATAAATGACTCATGTGATATCAGCTCCAGGTTCAGTAATCACACTTTAGCTGCACGCAAAAACAAATTGATATTGAAAGGTTTGATGAAAACTCCTTTTTTGGAGGCTCTCTCTGGGACGGAGGTCTTACCACCTCCTAAGACTAAAAAACACAAAAAGAAATAGAGTCACTCAGTTCCTACATCTCCGTCCGTTTCGGAACCGAGTGAACACTGTGCTTCTCAGGCATCTTCGGTGCAGACGACCTCAGCACCAGGCTCTATGTCTTCTCCCTCCATGCTGCCTCTAATTTTGACTTCTGTTATGATACCAACTTCTGCACCATCGTCCTTGGTGCCATCCTTGGTCTTGACACCGGCTTTGACTACCATACCCACTTTAGCACCATCCATGGCCACAGTGCCAATATCTTATATGGCTCCACAGACAGTGACCCCATCGGTTCCAAAGGTTGAACACCTTCCTAGAACCAGATATTCTCCAACTTATGACCCATTTTCTGGGCACCAATTTAGCCCCTTTTTTGAAAGACCTGACTCTCCTTCAGCAGTCTCCTACAGATCCACCAGGAGCCTTTCAGAACAAGATGTAGTGTGGGTTTTGGACCAGCTTCTGGCAGCTAGAGGACTGGCCAGCCTTGCTAGGTCTACCATCCCCTTTGGAACGGAACTTTTCATGGCATACTCACCAGTATATCGTCCTCCGGCCTCTTCCCAGGCCCGGGAGACTTCAGTACCGATGACCACCATGGTGCATACTGTCTCGACTCTGACTGCGGAGGTTCCGCTGTTGGCACCGATTACTCTTAGTGCATTGAAACTGGTGCACTCTCAGAGCAGTGATTGGGCTGTCTGCACCATGGTTCCTAGTTTGATGCCTTTTTTTCCGCTGGCACCATCTATGGCCATGGCTGCACTGACAGCTTCCAGTCTTCTCAGAGCTCCTCACCTGGAGGCAGGCTCCTCAGGGCAGGGTGTGACCCTGGTTCTGAAGTTGTCCTTCTTGATTCTGGGCTCCCATCCCTCCTCGGGTGGGCCTGCTTTCCAGGTGATGGAGAGGGTCCTTGCCTCAACAGGCTTGCAGTCAGCACCAATGACATCGACACCAGAACCCCCCTTTAGCATGCAGCTGACCCAACCCCCTATTCTAAGATCCTGAGCATGGGAGCCGCAAGACCTTACCTTGAAGGGAACCCTTTCTCTGGAGTCCTCCTCAGAAGATTCCACTGGGGAGCCACCCTGGAAAAAACAGTGCAAGAGGAAGCAGCTTGATTCCCCTGAGGAATCTATCACTGAGAACACCTGTTGCGATGAGGGAGAAGGGTCCCCATGGTTTCCCCAGAAGACATCTCATTTGGAGACATTCTCAAGATCCTCAAGCAGAGGGGAGAGTAGAAGTCCTCTAACCCTTCAGAGGAATCACTGTTCTTGCAGGCCTTCCGTGCTCGGCCATCTACTTCCTGGGTGACCCCACCTGTTAATGAACTTGTAAAACTGATTGTGCAACATACCTGGAAGGCCCTTGACAATGTAAAACCTGTCCCCCGGAGGCCAGACAAAATTTTATCCACCCATAAAAATCAGCCCAATTGGTCCAAGCAGTTGGTAGTTGATTCCATGGTTGAGGTGGTAGCCACTGAGAGGGATCTAGCAGAAGATAGTTCCAGTTTTCATCCCCTGAACAGGGAGTCTCGAGCTATGGACAGACTGGGGAAGGAGTCCTACACTTCAGTGACCTTTGCCATTCGATCGCTGAACTATCTGGCACACTTCACTCACCTCTAGAGAGCCTAATTTCTGAAATGTCTACCTCTTTGGTGGGGGTACTGCCTGATGAGGTGCATGACACTGTTGCCTCATGGCTGGCTACCCTGGAATCTATCTCAAACTCCTCAATGCGCTTGATATCTCACACCACCGAGGGGACAGCTCGAGCAGCCGCATCAGGTATTGTCATGAGACAGCATGCTTGGATGCGTTTGTGTGATTTCACAGACTTCTTTAAATCTTCCTTCATCAACATGCCTGTTGATGAATCTTCCCTCTTTGGTCCCAAAGTAAGAGACACACTATCACGAAGTGAGAAAGGCAAAAAGACCTTGTCTGCTATGGTCATATGTTTTTCCACCCCCCCCCCCCAGAGATCCTATTCCAGGAACCAGAGGGGAGGAAAATTGTGGTTCAAAAAGTCCCAAGGATCTTTTCGGGATACTCATGGTGAGCAATCCCCCCCAGGGCAGAGGGGCAACTCATCCGGAAGACTCCCCTTTTGGGACAGAGGGGGTTCGCGTAACCAGGGTGCTAGAAATTCCTTCTCCGACTGACCCTACCAGCGCTCCTGAGCAGTGGCCCAATTGCTTTCCTCTGGAAGCAGTTGGGTCGATTTTCTCTGCACCTACAAGCCTGGCAGTTTATCACTACCGATGCATGGGTGCAGAGAATAATATCCAGAGGCTACCATAGCCCATTCGATCTTACTCCTAGACCCATCAAATGAATCCGCAATGCTCCACCCAGTCAGAAGGAGGTAGCAGCCTTAGAAATTGAAAAGCTGCTAAGAAAAAGAGTCATCCAGCCAGTCCCACTAGACCAGAGAGGGTAGTGCCAAAAAAGACAGGGAACTGGAAACCAATCCTGAATCTCAGCTTACTGAACAAATTCATAAAGCCTCAAAAATTCCAGATGGTCATGGTACAGTCCATCCTCCCCTTTCTAGGGAAGGACAACTGGATGTGCTCTATAGATCTCCTGGATGCGGATTACCACATAAAGATGAACCAGCTCTCCCAGAGATTTCTCCACTTCTGGCTGGGAGCCAATCACTACCAGTTCAGGGTACAGCCATTCGGTCTCTCGACAGCCCCCCCGAGTGTTCACCAAATGTTTGGCAGTTGTAGTAGTTCATCTTCGACTACAAGGATTCCAAGTGTTTCCGTATCTAGACGATTGGCTCCTTACTGCCACGACCAGGAATCTTCTCATCCACAGCCTCTCTTATACTCAAGGCCTTGCTCTTTGCTTAGGGATTATGATCAACAAGGAAAAATCTCAAATGTCCTCAACAAAAACACTGGAATTTATTGAAGCAATCTTCGACACAACATCCTGTCAAGCTTCCTTTCCTCCTCACAGGCTCTCAAAAATAAGAAACCAGGTTTCAGTCCTCCTCCAACAGACTTTTATACCAGCAGGCCTTGTACTACAATTTCTCTGGCAGCAACCATTACCTTAGTTCCACTGGCGAGGTTGCAAATGAGACTAGTACAGTGGCTCCTTTCATCACAATGGTCAATCTTAACCCATCCTCTCAACCACTTGATACACCTTACAAATCTTTGTAAGAAAGAAATGCTTTGGTGGATGAAGCCAGAATCAAATCTTTGGTGTCAACCATTCTGTCTTCCCCAGCCCAGGGCCACTGTGACCATGGAAGTTTCCCTGCTAGGGTGTGGGAGGGGGCATTTCCACGGAAATACAGTCCAAGGCACCTGGTCCCCATGGAGGCTAAATTGCACATAAATATCCTGGAATTGAGGGTAGTTCTCTTAGCGTTGCAAGTGTTCCATACATTCCTCTCTTCCGGGACCATTGCAATTCAGTTGGACAACATGTCAGTCATCTGGTATATAAACAAACAAGGCGGAACCAAGTCTTACCCCCTGTGTCAGGAAGCCATGAGAATTTGGCACTGGGTGATAGATTCCAACCACTTTCTTATAGCAAGTTCCAACCTTATTGTGGAAAATCTGAGCAGGAACATCCTGATGCCTCATGAGTGGTCCCTCAGTCCTATAATAGCAGATTAGATCTTCCGCCATTGGGGCAGGCCTTGCTGCGACCTGTTTGCTTTCCCTCTAAACAACAAATGCAGAAGCTACTTTGCCCTGATCCCCCCTCAGGGGGAGTCACTGAGGGATGCTCTGATGCACGATTGGCCCCCGGGTCTGCTGTATGCCTTTCCCCATTTCCTCTCTTCCCAAAATTCCTCCAGGAAGCTCAAAGGTTGAGAAAGAAAGTGATCCTCATTGCCCCTTATTGGCCCCATCAAGTTTGGTTCCCTTTCCTATGGCCTCATCTGATTCACAGCCTAAGGATCCTGGATCAATCCCAAGGTCTGCTATCTCACCCTCAGGGACTGATTCATTGAATCTCCACAGCCTCAAGCTCACAACATGGTTTCTCCACTTCCAATGATTGCCAGGCTACCTGATACTTCATCTCCTGGCCGTGAGATTCTTCTGGCTTCACACAAACCTTCCACCAGGAAAATTTATTCTAGTAAGTGGACTAGGTTCTCTGCATGGGCCAAAGATCATGACATAGACCTTTTCTCTATGCCTATTCAGAAGATCCTACAATACCTGACTACTCTTCTACATGCAGGAGCTTCAGCATTGACAATTACTGTACATTTAGCAGTGATCGCAAATTTTCACAATGGATTTGATAATTATACTGTTATGTCACACCGTCTGTGGAAAACCTTCTTGAAAGGAGTATTACATGTTAAACCTCCTGTCAAGCCTCCCATAGAGCCTTGGGACTTGACTTTAGTGCTTCAGTCGTTAACAAGCCCTTCTTTTGAACCTTCTAATTCATGTGATATAAATTTTTTGTCTTGGAAGACTCTACTTCTAGTAGCCTGTACCTCAGCGAGAAGAGTATCTGAGTTACAGGCCTTGAGTGTCAACAGACCTTACTTGATTTTCCACAGGGAAAGAGTGTCTCCATGTACTGACCCATCCTTCTTGCCCAAGGTCATTTCTGGGTTTTCAATTAACCAACCTACTGACCTGCTGGTTTTCTTCCCTCAGCATTCAAATAGAGGGGAATTTCTTTTGCATACCCTTGATAGTCATAGGCAACTTCATTTTTACTTGGACAGAACTAAATCTTTCAGGAAAAATGGATCAATTGTTTGTGGCCTTTGCAGGACTCAGACTGGATAAACCTGTCTCCAAAGTGGCTATCTTCCTGGCTTAGAAACATCATTACCTTTATCTACCACCAGAATAAACTGTCTTTACCTTCCAAAGTAAAGGCTCATAGGTTCATAGGTAGGTACTAGGCTATCTGCCCAAAGGCATTTATAAGTCTAGTCAGAATGTGTTGGCTTTTGCTGCCCCCTTAGATTAGTTCCTTTTGCCTCTGTCCAGCAGATCCACTGAAATGATCCCCAGGGTAAACTTTCTGGTTCCCATCCACTCATCAAGGTTTCTCTTGAAGAGTGTTAGTGAGGAGCTCTGCCTAATGTAGATTGGAATCTTGTCCCAAAGCATGGGAAGTCTCTGTGACAGGAATCTATCCCTCCAGCACGTCCTATTTATTGTTGTAGCGAGGTTTAGATCCCTAGAGCATGTGGCTCGAGGGGATATGGTTTTCTTTAAGTGGAGCATGTCCATCAATTCTGGGTTGGACATGGCCTTGTATGTCAGACAGAGATCACCTCTGAGTAGGCAGTATGCAACCGAGTACAGCTGGAGTTTCTTCAACTGAGCTGCATAGGGCATCTGTTTGAGGCCAGTGATCCTTTTGGTGAGGTACTTCTGTGGTCTTTCCAGCTGTTGCAGGTGTCTTGTAAGGTACATCCCAAATGGGGCGTTGTACTCTATGATGGGTCTGATGAGTAGAGGGCACAATGACCTCTTTTGATCTGGATGCGAACCCTTTTGTGATTAGGTGGGCCACATAGAAGGATTTTCTAACCACTTTGGCAATGTGATTATCAAAGGAGAGATTACTTTCTACTTGAGTCTCCAGATCCCTTATTATGTCTTCTGTATTTAGGGGACTACCATCTATGTGGTAGTTTGTGGGTACTTTGTTTTTTCCAAAGGGGATGACTATGCACTTTTTGGAATTTAGCTTGAGGCCATGATTTTGACACCAGGTATCTGTCTCAGTGAGACCCTTTTGGAGGATGTCTGTGTTAGCTAGAGAGTCAATTATAGCCCCTAGTTTGCAGTCATCTGTGAACTTGGTCAGCCAAAGTCCTCCTGTGCTTGCCTGTACCTCTGAGAATTATATGCTGAGCAGGAGGGGTCCTAGGACTGAGCCCTGGGGAATTCCACTTGTAACTGGTTTAGAGTAAGACCTAGCTCCTGCAACTCTCACCATGTGGGTTCTGTCTGTGAGCCAGTTTCTACCCATCTTTTGACATAGGGGTTTATGTTCAGGCTGGTGAGCTTATCTATAATACCAGAATGGGGAATGGTGTCAAAGGCCTTTGCAAGGTCTAGGTAGGCTGTGTGGACCACCTTTCCCTCGTCTATAGCCTTGGTAACTGTCTCAAAGAATTCCACCAGGTTTAGGAGGCATGATCTGCCCTTAACAAAGCCAAACTGGTTAGGGTCCAGTGTTTGGAGGTTCCCAATGTTTCTGTTAATGAGTTCCATGATGATGTGCTCCATAGCCTTGCAGACCAAGCTAGTCAGGCTTATAGGGTGATAGTTCATGGGGTCTGTTGTGGCTCCACCTTTGTGGAGCGGAATAACCATTGCTGTGTGCTACTCTATGGGTAAGTAGCCTGTGGAGAGGCTGAGTTTGAATGGTGTGTTTAGGTGAGGGGTTAGTTTGTCTGAGCTCATCTAGGATGCAGCCTGGGACACCGCCTGGTCCTATTGATGCTGTGTGTTTGGCTTTGGAGAGGGCTGTTTTAACCTGAGTGTCTGTGATTTCATGTGTTCTACATTCTTCTGGTATGGTTATGGGCCCTTTTAGGGGTGAGAGAGGGTTGAAGTTTGCACTGAAACTGTCTGCCAGGATGTTGGTGATATCAGTTGGTTCAGTGTATTTTGTGCCATTCTGCACTAACTCCGAGCAGGTCTTAGCATTACCACTTAGATTCTTGACACAGATAAAGAATGCCTTGTGGTTATCTTTGGAGTCCTTGGCAATTTTTCTTTCGAAGCTAGCCTTGGATGATTTTATGAGGGATCATAGTTTCCTTCTGATAATGATCAGGGATGTCTTCCCTTCTTGGGATTTTGCTCTTTTCTGTACTAGTTTCCTCCTTCTGTTGTATAGCTTGTTTCTGGCAGGGGTCCACCAGACTGGTTTCCTTTTCTTAAAGTAGTGAGTCTTGGTTTTGCTTGGGATAGCATGATCCATGCATTCTTGTAGGTGCCCGTAGAATGCGTTAGTAAAGGATTTTGCAGCTTGGACAGCATTATCCTTTAGCATGGGGGCTTTGAAACTTTCCACCTCGGTCTTAAGTAACATGAAGTTTGCTTATGAAAAGATTTTCACCGTGGTTTCCTTGACCGGGGGTGGGGGCAGAATGTGGATATCCAGAGTGATTTGTTTATGGTCAGATCTAACCAGCGACGGATTGATCACCGGTGTGGATCACCGGTCGCCCATGTTGGTGATGACCAGGTCCAATATGTTGTTACCTCTGGTGGGAGTGTTGACCAGTTGATCCAGGGTGCTTGAGTTTATAAATTCTAGGAAATGTTGGGCAAGGGAGTTAGTACTTGAGTAGTTCTCCCAGTTAATGTTTGGGTAATTGAAATCAGACAATATTAGGGTGTTTGGTAGTAAATTTATGTTTCCCAGTGTTTCCAGAAATGCAGAATGGGGGTCCTGGTACATGGTGGGTGATCTGTAGCAAGCTACAATTTGAATTGCAGTTTTGCCTGTTGTTAGTTGCACGTGGATGATCTCTGAAGCATCGTGCTGTGCCACTAACCTGGAGGTGTGGTTATCCTTGATGAATATGGATACGCCCCCACCTTTTGTATTTTGGTCCGGGTTCTGTGGCCGAAATGTATGGTATGAGTTGTAGCCTGGTAGTGCTGGGATACTCTCTGGAGCCTTAAACCAGGTTTCTGTTACTGCATATATATCAATTTTCTTCATACTGAGGAGTGCCTCGAGTGCATGCATTTTGAGATTTAGACCTCTGGCATTGAGTAGCATTACCCTCAGTTTTTTGTTACTTGTGCTATTTATGGTGGTGGGTTTGTCTTTTGAGCTTTGCTTAAAAATGGCACTATGGGAGTGGCAAGAGCCTTGGCTAGTATTCAAAAGCCTAAGGGTGACAGGTGCAAGTCATCTGTAGCGAAGCAGCATGGCTTGTCGAGCATGTCATCCCAGGTGGACAGACACTGGATCCCCTTTGAATGACACCAGAAACTTAGCCAATATTTGAAATTGATCATTTTTTCCTTTATACCGTGGTATCATTCTTGGTGAGGGCAGGATGCTACTCATGGTCAGGGTCATATCGGCCTGGGCTATGTGATCAGAGAGCTCTTCCATGTCTCTTTTCATGTAGTCCAGGGAGGTATGGCTCAGGTCATTCACACCAACATGGACAATGTCAGAGTCGTATTTGTACTTGTTCTGGAGTGACCTGAGTGCTTGTGTTATGTGGCAGATCCTGGCACCTGACAGGCAGTTAGCAGTAACCTTCTCCTTGTTCAGCCTAGTGAGTGGGACGTCAGTGTGCCTGACTATAGAGTCACCTATTACTAGTGTGTTGGGTATGTTATTTTGCCTTAAGGGCTGTGATTGCATGGCACACTAGTTTTGTGATGTATGTGTTTCATGGTTTGTGTTGGGGGGTGGAGGTTGCTTGGATGTCTGCTTTGGAGGTATCTGTTATTTTTGCAGATTTTTATTTAGAGCCTCTGAGTATGTTTTCATGTATTTATGTGTGTTTTTTGCCTGTGCTGGTTTAATGGGTCTATGTGACCCATTAATGGTCTAAGTTTCACTAGTGGAATGGGTCTCATTCCACTAGATTGATGGCTACTTCTGTGGCTTTTCATTCCAGAGCCTCTATGGATGATATCTGTGCAGCAGCCACTTGGGCAAGACCTCATACCTTCATCACTGATTACAAATTGGATTTGGCCTCCAGGGATGAGCATCTTTTGGTTCTGTGGTGCTCAGGAATATCCTTCCTTAGAGCCACCCAGGGCTGAAGTAGTTGGGGACTCGGTCCTATCAGTAAGGAATGAATAAAGATTTACAACATCAGATAAAGAAGTTATGTCTTACCATAACATTCCATCTATGTTGTAGATCTTTATTCATTCATTACTTCCCACCCTCCTTCACACTGCCTGGACTCATGGTGGATTTTAGGATCTCCTAGTTAAGGTATTTGCTCAGACAGAGCCTCCTACTGTCTCTTTTATTATCTCTATAATAAAAGGGTGGGCAAACTCGATCTGTAGAGACCATGAGAGGGGCATTATGGGTAGGTCTTAGCTGAGAGTTTTTGGCTGGCACGAGCTTGGAAATGACCGTGTTGATTCCAAGAATGGAACCAAGTCCTATCAGCAATGAATGAATAAAGATCTACAACACAGATGGAACATTATGGTAAGACATAACTTCTTTTTCTTGTACTTGGTGTTAAGCCTCTCACCCCCCCCCCCTTAATAACCTTTGAGGGTTATTATAATCCTCTTATTACCCTCATAATAACCTGAAGTAAGTCTTCTGGAGGCATCTCATCCAGAAGCAGAGTCTAGGGTGCACTCTTAAAGTAAGCTATCACATTTCTTTTCTGAGTAGACCACTGCATTGACATTAGCAATGCCACTGTATGCTTGACAGTGATGTTACAGGGCTGCAAGGCTGAGATCTACCTAAACAGCTTTCCATTTTGACCACTTGCTTTATTTAGCCACTATAAAGGGTTGTGGATTTGTGGAGAATGACTCTACCCAGGCACTCCTTCTCTATGGCTACATAGGATTCCTCATTGAGTTCAAGTCCATAGCTGAAGTAGGATGCTGTACATCTGAGGAGAGCTGGCTAAGTACAGCCCACACATCATAGTAGGAAGCATCTACTTGCCCAATGAATTCTTGGCTGTAGTCAGGACTGGCTAGTACAATAGTTCCACTCAAATCCTCTTGGGCATTGAAATATCTACTTACAGGCTGGAGTCCAGGCAGTGTTATATGCTCTATTCTTTCTGTTAACATCTGTAAGGGAAATGGTTATTCATAGTGGAAGACAGACATCTTGTAGTATCCCACTGTCCATGAGACTGCTCTTGCTTATTAGAAATAGTTATAGGCCACACCCAAATAGCTTCAACCATGGCAGGTTATGGCCTAATCTTACCATCATGCACTCTATGACTCAGAAAATATAGCTCTGCCATACTCACCTAACACTTGTTTGTCTTAATAGTCGGTCCTCCTTTTTGTTGACTCCCTAGCACCTCCCTGGAGTGTTGAACATGTTCTGGCTATGTTCATCTATAGGTAGCAGTAACATTCAGGTAAGTAAGGGTATAATCTTCCTCTGCTTCTAAGATGAGATTTACCAGCCTCTGGAAAGTTGCTGGAGCATTCTTAATTTCAAACTCACATAATTCAAGAGGGGACACAAATGCTGACCTCTGCCTGGCTGCGGGTTTCAAAGGTATATGCCAGTAATCCTTGGTCAGGTCACTAGTGGCCAGGTACTTAGCTGTCCAACTGCTGTAAGGCTTCATTTGTACTGGGCTTGGGGTAAGCATCTGACTTTGTGTGACTGTTCAGTTTTCCATAGGCAAACATAATCTGATGCTGCAATCCTTCTTTGGAACTGGCATTATGAGGCTTAGGGATTTTATTTATTTATTTATTTGTTTGTTTGTTTGTTTATTTATTTAGTTGTATTCCTAGACTATTCACAGTTTCAACATGTTCTGCAGTTCCTCTTTCAGGGGCATCCCATAATAGGGCTATTGATAGGTTGCTGGGGGTCTTGTGTCCACATGGTGCTGCACCAGGTTGGTACATCCTGGCTTCCAAGTAAATGTATTCCCAGAGTCCTTTAATACTGTTCAGATTTCCTGAGCCTGGGTAGGAGGTAGCTACTGGGATATTTTGGTGTCAGACTGAGTCTCACTGAGGAGATCTATCACTAGACCTCCCCATTTCTTCCTGCAGCCCACTACAGTTACTACCAGGACTTCTCTGTCATGATAGGGTTCAACATGCTAACATTGTAGAGTTTATGCTTCTGTCTGGCAACTCTATTAATTTATTTATTTGACATTTGTTAACCTCTATGTCCGACTGAGCTAGAGCCCATTTTCAGTGGAGGCCCAGGGAGAAACAGCTCCACACAAAAACATCAAATTACAATTTCAAGGCAGAAAGATAAAAAATGTAACATTCTTCAGAGTACAGTTTAAGATATTAGTGGAGGCTTAGGTAGAAATGAAGATGTTGCAAACAATTAGGTTATAACAATGAAAAGCAAAAATACAGTCAATGCATATGTTCTAAGAGTACAGCAGATCTACAGTACAAGAGTTCTTAGTTCCATAGGCAGTGAAGTAAGAGATGAGGGAGGTCAGTATGGTATAGCCAGGAAGAAAAGATGTGGGAGTAGTGGATTGAGGGTTGAGAAGGATCATCTCCAAATAAAATACTAATAAGCATTAAGGGAGAGGGGCAAAGGGGGGGGTGGAAAGATAAAGAAAAATACAGTAAGGACCAGAGTCAGAGTGTAGGAGGGATTTTGGTATGAGCAGATCCAAGAGTTTAGTAGTGTTTCATTTAATGCTTTTTTGAAGTTGTGAGTGTTTGTTATGGATCTGATAGACAGAGAGCATTTGTTCCATGTTTGGGCAATTTTGTTGATGTATAGCTTGTTGGCCAATAGTTTTTTTTTTTTTTTTTTTTTGGTTTATAGATATCTAGGAGGCAATGGTCACAGTTTTAAGAATGTGAGAGGGGGTGTATAGAGAAAAGGGATGAGATGCTTAGGCAGGAGATAGGTTTATTGAGAACAGAGTGGATGATAAGAAAATGAGACAATAGGAGTTGGTGGAGGAGGGGTCAAGCTAGGAAAGAGATTTGAGGGAGAGGCAGTGATGAGCGTTGTAAGGTTGGTTTGTGACAAATCTAGAGATTTTATTGTAAGTGAGCTCAAGCTTAGACTTTAGAGTGGATTGTAGGTTGGCTAGGATAGGTGAAGCATAGAGTAGACTGGGTAGAAGGTATGCATGGACAAGGGAAAGTCTTTTGAGTCCTATAGGTGATGAATTTTTTGTTATGGTATGGCAGACCCAGTGTCTGGTGGGTCTCTTTTGTGCAGTTTAAGACGTGAAGATCAAATTTAAGTTTATCATCAGTGATAGCTCCCAGGAGCTTGGTTTGAGATTCTAAATCAATAACAGTTATGGTAAAAAGAGGATTTATGTTGTGAAAGTGATTTTGGGTGGAACAGGAGAAGTTTAGTTTTTTGGGTGTTAAGGATTAGTTGGTTGTCAGTTAATCAGGTATCGACTGAGGTGAAGGAGTTCCAGGCTAAAGTGTAAAGGTGAGGGACATTGTCAGAGACGGGGATGATGGTAGAATCAGAATATTGTATGAGAGAAGAGTGACAGCAGGAAGTGTGCAAGGCATCAGTGAATATGTTAAATAGTAGTGGTGCAAGAAGGTAGCCCTGGGGTACACCTGTAAAGATAGGGAGGAAAGAGGAGGAGGCAGAGTGCCATCTAACAGATTGCTGTTTGTTAGTGCGGTAACTTGTGAACCAGTCACGAATAGGAGAGAGACTAAAATCAGATAGTTTGGTAAAATGTTTCTGGTGAGAGACAGTATCCAAGGCTTTTGAGAGGTCAAGGAATAGACAGGAAACAGGTTTATTGTTGTCTCTGGCTTAAGAGATAGTTTGTGAGAAGGAGATTAGAGTGGTAGCTGTGCTGTGGTTAGGGTGGAAGCCATGTTGAGTAGGAGTGAGGAGGTTTTCATGAAGAAGATAATCAAGGAGTTGCTTATGTATACATTTTTTAATAAGTTACAATCTAAACATCATCTAAAACATGTCCAATTGAGTCCTTTCTTTAAAATGAGATCTTTTACTTGATCTTAAACCACAGGACACATTCAATCATGTCCCTTCTGTAAAATCATTTCTTGTACTTGGTCTTAAGCCTCTCACCCCCTCTTAATCTAGTTAATATTATTATGCTTTTTCCAGTGGTGAAATGATACTTCCAGGATGCCTGCAACTTGTTGTATCTAACAGGGATAAGCACTTTCCCCTACTGCTCAACAGCATAGACTTTGTCTATGGCTCTCCTGTTGTACCAGACTTTTTGTTACCATTGGGCTTGTACCAGGTGCTCCTGAGCCATCCTCAAACATTCCATAAGCTTAGTTTTGAAGTTTAGAATACACTGTACAGTAGAGTCCCTGTGGGAATCACACTCGCCCTCATTGCAAGTTAAATTCAGTGACCCCCTTTGAAAACTTATCCCTGTATGCAAAGAGAAGATGGGTCATGTAGCTGTCCCACCCCCTATAGACCTGATCTTCAAATGCCCTCAACATGGTCTTCATTGTAGAGTTAAACATCTCCACCAGACAATTGGTCTGTGGGTGGTACGGAGTAGTCTTAAAATGTTTTACCTCAAAACACTTCCATGAACAGGGTAGCAGGTCTGACATGAAGTTATCTCCTCTATTTGTGAGCATCTCCTTAGAAAAATCTACCCTGCTGAAAATGTCTCACAGAGCATTTTCCATTCTCTCTCCCTCTGCTTCAAGGGAAGACAGAACCACCACATGTAGCTATTTAGTGGCATAATCCATCATCACCTAGATATATTTCTTACCCATGGAGCTTGAGTTACTAAGATGTGCCACAGTGTTCATATCTACCCTCTGAAATAGTCAATGAATAACAGGCAAAGACATCAAAACTGCTTTGGCTTTGTCTCCTGCCTTGCCAACATTTTGATACAGCTCACAGGTCCAGCAGTACCCTGTCACATCCCTTGCAGTACCTGGTCAATAAAAAATCTTTATATACCATCATTTAGTATGCTTTATGCCTATATGGTCTGCAAAAGTAAGTTGCAAGTGTTCCATACATTCCTCCCTTCCGGGACCATTGCAATTCAGTTGGACAACATGTCAGTCATCTGGTATATAAACAAACAAGGCGGAACCAAGTCTTACCCCCTGTGTCAGGAAGCCATGAGAATTTGGCACTGGGTGATAGATTCCAACCACTTTCTTATAGCAAGTTCCAACCTTATTGTGGAAAATCTGAGCAGGAACATCCTGATGCCTCATGAGTGGTCCCTCAGTCCTATAATAGCAGATTAGATCTTCCGCCATTGGGGCAGGCCTTGCTGCGACCTGTTTGCTTTCCCTCTAAACAACAAATGCAGAAGCTACTTTGCCCTGATCCCCCCTCAGGGGGAGTCACTGAGGGATGCTCTGATGCACGATTGGCCCCCGGGTCTGCTGTATGCCTTTCCCCATTTCCTCTCTTCCCAAAATTCCTCCAGGAAGCTCAAAGGTTGAGAAAGAAAGTGATCCTCATTGCCCCTTATTGGTCCCATCAAGTTTGGTTCCCTTTCCTATGGCCTCATCTGATTCACAGCCTAAGGATCCTGGATCAATCCCAAGGTCTGCTATCTCACCCTCAGGGACTGATTCATTGAATCTCCACAGCCTCAAGCTCACAACATGGTTTCTCCACTTCCAATGATTGCCAGGCTACCTGATACTTCATCTCCTGGCCGTGAGATTCTTCTGGCTTCACACAAACCTTCCACCAGGAAAATTTATTCTAGTAAGTGGACTAGGTTCTCTGCATGGGCCAAAGATCATGACATAGACCTTTTCTCTATGCCTATTCAGAAGATCCTACAATACCTGACTACTCTTCTACATGCAGGAGCTTCAGCATTGACAATTACTGTACATTTAGCAGCGATCGCAAATTTTCACAATGGATTTGATAATTATACTGTTATGTCACACCGTCTGTGAAAAACCTTCTTGAAAGGAGTATTACATGTTAAACCTCCTGTCAAGCCTCCCATAGAGCCTTGGGACTTGACTTTAGTGCTTCAGTCGTTAACAAGCCCTTCTTTTGAACCTTCTAATTCATGTGATATAAAATTTTTGTCTTGGAAGACTCTACTTCTAGTAGTATGTACCTCAGCGAGAAGAGTATCTGAGTTACAGGCCTTGAGTGTCAACAGACCTTACTTGATTTTCCACAGGGAAAGAGTGTCTCCATGTACTGACCCATCCTCCTTGCCCAAGGTCATTTCTGGGTTTTCAATTAACCAACCTACTGACCTGCTGGTTTTCTTCCCTCAGCATTCAAATAGAGGGGAATTTCTTTTGCATACCCTTGATATTCATAGGCAACTTCATTTTTACTTGGACAGAACTAAATCTTTCAGGAAAAATGGATCAATTGTTTGTGGCCTTTGCAGGACTCAGACTGGATAAACCTGTCCCCAAAGTGGCTATCTTCCTGGCTTAGAAACATCATTACCTTTATCTACCACCAGAATAAACTGTCTTTACCTTCCAAAGTAAAGGCTCATAGGTTCATAGGTAGGTACTAGGCTATCTGCCCGAAGGCATTTATAAGTCTAGTCAGAATGTGTTGGCTTTTGCTGCCCCCTTAGATTAGTTCCTTTTGCCTCTGTCCAGCAGATCCACTGAAATGATCCCCAGGGTAAACTTTCTGGTTCCCATCCACTCATCAAGGTTTCTCTTGAAGAGTGTTAGTGAGGAGCTCTGCCTAATGTAGATTGGAATCTTGTCCCAAAGCATGGGAAGTCTCTGTGACAGGAATCTATCCCTCCAGCACGTCCTATTTTTTGTTGTGGCGAGGTTTAGATCCCTAGAGCATGTGGCTCGAGGGGATATGGTTTTCTTTAAGTGGAGCATGTCCATCAATTCTGGGTTGGACATGGCCTTGTATGGCAGACAGAGATCACCTCTGAGTAGGCAGTATGCAACCGAGTACAGCTGGAGTTTCTTCAACTGAGCTGCATAGGGCATCTGTTTGAGGCCAGTGATCCTTTTGGTGAGGTACTTCTGTGGTCTTTCCAGCTGTTGCAGGTGTCTTGTAAGGTACATCCAAAATGGGGCATTGTACTCTATGATGGGTCTGATGAGTAGAGGGCACAATGACCTCTTTTGATCTGGATGCGAACCCTTTTGTGATTAGGTGGGCCACATAGAAGGATTTTCTAACCACTTTGGCAATGTGATTATCAAAGGAGAGATTACTTTCTACTTGAGTCTCCAGATCCCTTATTATGTCTTCTGTATTTAGGGGACTACCATCTATGTGGTAGTTTGTGGGTACTTTGTTTTTTCCAAAGGGGATGACTATGCACTTTTTGGAATTTAGCTTGAGGCCATGATTTTGACACCAGGTATCTGTCTCAGTGAGACCCTTTTGGAGGATGTCTGTGTTAGCTAGAGAGTCAATTATAGCCCCTAGTTTGCAGTCATCTGTGAACTTGGTCAGCCAAAGTCCTCCTGTGCTTGCCTGTACCTCTGAGAATTATATGCTGAGCAGGAGGGGTCCTAGGACTGAGCCCTGGGGAATTCCACTTGTAACTGGTTTAGAGTAAGACCTAGCTCCTGCAACTCTCACCATGTGGGTTCTGTCTGTGAGCCAGTTGGCAACCCATCTTTTGACATAGGGGTTTATGTTCAGGCTGGTGAGCTTATCTATAATACCAGAATGGGGAATGGTGTCAAAGGCCTTTGCAAGGTCTAGGTAGGCTGTGTGGACCACCTTTCCCTCGTCTATAGCCTTGGTAACTGTCTCAAAGAATTCCACCAGGTTTAGGAGGCATGATCTGCCCTTAACAAAGCCAAACTGGTTAGGGTCCAGTGTTTGGAGGTTCCCAATGTTTCTGTTAATGAGTTCCATGATGATGTGCTCCATAGCCTTGCAGACCAAGCTAGTCAGGCTTATAGGGTGATAGTTCATGGGGTCTGTTGTGGCTCCACCTTTGTGGAGCGGAATAACCATTGCTGTGTGCTACTCTATGGGTAAGTAGCCTGTGGAGAGGCTGAGTTTGAATGGTGTGTTTAGGTGAGGGGTTAGTTTGTCTTTGAGCTCGTCTAGGATGCAGCCTGGGACACCGCCTGGTCCTATTGATGCTGTGTGTTTGGCTTTGGAGAGGGCTGTTTTAACCTGAGTGTCTGTGATTTCATGTGTTCTACATTCTTCTGGTATGGTTATGGGCCCTTTTAGGGGTGAGAGAGGGTTGAAGTTTGCACTGAAACTGTCTGCCAGGATGTTGGCGATATCAGTTGGTTCAGTGTATTTTGTGCCATTCTGCACTAACTCCGAGCAGATCTTAGCATTACCACTTAGATTCTTGACACAGATAAAGAATGCCTTGTGGTTATCTTTGGAGTCCTTGGCAATTTTTCTTTCGAAGCTAGCCTTGGATGATTTTATGAGGGATCATAGTTTCCTTCTGATAATGATCAGGGATGTCTTCCCTTCTTGGGATTTTGCTCTTTTCTGTACTAGTTTCCTCCTTCTGTTGTATAGCTTGTTTATGGCAGGGGTCCACCAGACTGGTTTCCTTTTCTTAAAGTAGTGAGTCTTGGTTTTGCTTGGGATAGCATGATCCATGCATTCTTGTAGGTGCCCGTAGAATGCATTAGTAAAGGATTTTGCAGCTTGGACAGCATTATCCTTTAGCATGGGGGCTTTGAAACTTTCCACCTCGGTCTTAAGTAACATGAAGTTTGCTTATGAAAAGATTTTCACGGTGGTTTCCTTGACCGGGGGTGGGGGCAGAATGTGGATATCCAGAGTGATTTGTTTATGGTCAGATCTAACCAGCGACGGATTGATCACCGGTGTGGATCACCGGTCGCCCATGTTGGTGATGACCAGGTCCAATATGTTGTTACCTCTGGTGGGAGTGTTGACCAGTTGATCCAGGGTGCTTGAGTTTATAAATTCTAGGAAATGTTGGGCAAGGGAGTTAGTACTTGAGTAGTTCTCCCAGTTAATGTTTGGGTAATTGAAATCAGCCAATATTAGGGTGTTTGGTAGTAACTTTATGTTTCCCAGTGTTTCCAGAAATGCAGAATGGGGGTCCTGGTACATGGTGGGTGATCTGTAGCAAGCTACAATTTGAATTGCAGTTTTGCCCATTGTTAGTTGCACGTGGATGATCTCTGAAGCATCGTGCTGTGCCACTAACCTGGAGGTGTGGTTATCCTTGATGAATAGGATACGCCCCCACCTTTTGTATTTTGGTCCGGGTTCTGTGGCCGAAATGTATGGTATGAGTTGTAGCCTGGTAGTGCTGGGATACTCTCTGGAGCCTTAAACCAGGTTTCTGTTACTGCATATATATCAATTTAATTCATACTGAGGAGTGCCTCGAGTGCATGCATTTTGAGATTTAGACCTCTGGCATTGAGTAGCATTACCCTCAGTTTTTTGTTACTTGTGCTATTTATGGTGGTGGGTTTGTCTTTTGAGCTTTGCTTAAAAATGGCACTATGAGAGTGGCAAGAGCCTTGGCTAGTATTCAAAAGCCTAAGGGTGACAGGTGCAAGTCATCTGTAGCGAAGCAGCGTGGCTTGTCGAGCATGTCATCCCAGGTGGACAGACACTGGATCCCCTTTGAAGGACACCAGAAACTTAGCCAATATTTGAAATTGATCATTTTTTCCTTTATACCGTGGTATCATTCTTGGTGAGGGCAGGATGCTACTCATGTTCAGGGTCATATCGGCCTGGGCTATGTGATCAGAGAGCTCTTCCATGTCTCTTTTCATGTAGTCCAGGGAGGTATGGCTCAGGTCATTCACACCAACATGGACAATGTCAGAGTCGTATTTGTACTTGTTCGGGAGTGACCTGAGTGCTTGTGTTATGTGGCAGATCCTGGCACCTGACAGGCAGCTAGCAGTAACCTTCTCCTTGTTCAGCCTAGTGAGTGGGACGTCAGTGTGCCTGACTATAGAGTCACCTATTACTAGTGTGTTGGGTATGTTATTTTGCCTTAAGGGCTGTGATTGCATGGCACACTAGTTTTGTGATGTATGTGTTTCATGGTTTGTGTTGGGGGGGTGGAGGTTGCTTGGATGTCTGCTTTGGAGGTATCTGTTATTTTTGCAGATTTTTATTTAGAGCCTCTGATTATGTTTTCATGTATTTATGTGTGTTTTTTGCCTGTGCTGGTTTAATGGGTCTATGTGACCCATTAATGGTCACAAGTTTCACTAGTAGAATGGGTCTCATTCCACTAGATTGATGGCTACTTCTGTGGCTTTTCATTCCAGAGCCTCTATGGATGATATCTGCGCAGCAGCCACTTGGGCAAGACCTCATACCTTCATCACTGATTACAAATTGGATTTGGCCTCCAGGGGATGAGCATCTTTTGGTTCTGTGGTGCTCAGGAATATCCTTCCTTAGAGCCACCCAGGGCTGAAGTAGTTGGGGACTCGGTCCTATCAGTAAGGAATGAATAAAGATTTACAACATCAGATAAAGAAGTTATGTCTTACCATAACATTCCATCTATGTTGTAGATCTTTATTCATTCATTACTTCCCACCCTCCTTCACACTGCCTGGACTCCTGGTGGATTTTAGGATCTCCTAGTTAAGGTATTTGCTCAGACAGAGCCTCCTACTGTCTCTTTTATTATCTCTATAATAAAAGGGTGGGCAAACTCGATCTGTAGAGACCATGAGAGGGGCATTATGGGTAGGTCTTAGCTGAGAGTTTTTGGCTGGCACGAGCTTGGAAACGACCGTGTTGATTCCAAGAATGGAACCGAAGTCCTATCAGCAATGAATGAATAAAGATCTACAACACAGATGGAACATTATGGTAAGACATAACTTCTTTTTCTTGTACTTGGTGTTAAGCCTCTCACCCCCCCTTAATAACCTTTGAGGGTTATTATAATCCTCTTATTACCCTCATAATAACCTGAAGTAAGTCTTCTGGAGGCATCTCATCCAGAAGCAGAGTCTAGGGTGCACTCTTAAAGTAAGCTATCACATTTCTTTTCTGAGTAGACCACTGCATTGACATTAGCAATGCCACTGTATGCTTGACAGTGATGTTACAGGGCTGCAAGGCTGAGATCTACCTAAACAGCTTTCCATTTTGACCACTTGCTTTATTTAGCCACTATAAAGGGTTGTGGATTTGTGGAGAATGACACCCAGGCACTCCTTCTCTATGGCTACATAGGATTCCTCATTGAGTTCAAGTCCGTAGCTGAAGTAGGATGCTGTACATCTGAGGAGAGCTGGCTAAGTACAGCCCACACATCATAGTAGGAAGCATCTACTTGCCCAATGAATTCTTGGCTGTAGTCAGGACTGGCTAGTACAATAGGTCCACTCAAATCCCCTTGGGCATTGAAATATCTACTTACAGGCTGGAGTCCAGGCAGTGTTATATGCTCTATTCTTTCTGTTAACATCTGTAAGGGAAATGGTTATTCATAGTGGAAGACAGACATCTTGTAGTATCCCACTGTCCATGAGACTGCTCTTGCTTATTAGAAATAGTTATAGGCCACACCCAAATAGCTTCAACCATGGCAGGTTATGGCCTAATCTTACCATCATGCACTCTATGACTCAGATAATATAGCTCTGCCATACTCACCTAACACTTGTTTGTCTTAATAGTCGGTCCTCCTTTTTGTTGACTCCCTAGCACCTCCCTGGAGTGTTGAACATGTTCTGGCTATGTTCATCTATAGGTAGCAGTAACATTCAGGTAAGTAAGGGTATAATCTTCCTCTGCTTCTAAGATGAGATTTACCAGCCTCTGGAAAGTTGCTGGAGCATTCTTAATTTCAAACTCACATAATTCAAGAGGGGACACAAATGCTGACCTCTGCCTGGCTGCGGGTTTCAAAGGTATATGCCAGTAATCCTTGGTCAGGTCACTAGTGGCCAGGTACTTAGCTGTCCAACTGCTGTAAGGCTTCATTTGTACTGGGCATGGGGTAAGCATCTGACTTTGTGTGACTGTTCAGTTTTCCATAGGCAAACAGAATCTGATGCTGCAATCCTTCTTTGGAACTGGCATTATGAGGCTTAGGGATTTTATTTATTTATTTATTTGTTTGTTTGTTTGTTTATTTATTTAGTTGTATTCCTAGACTATTCACAGTTTCAACATGTTCTGCAGTTCCTCTTTCAGGGGCATCCCATAATAGGGCTATTGATAGGTTGCTGGGGGTCTTGTGTCCACATGGTGCTGCACCAGGTTGGTACATCCTGGCTTCCAAGTAAATGTATTCCCAGAGTCCTTTAATACTGTTCAGATTTCCTGAGCCTGGGTAGGAGGTAGCTACTGGGACATTTTGGTGTCAGACTGAGTCTCACTGAGGAGATCTATCACTAGACCTCCCCATTTCTTCCTGCAGCCCACTACAGTTACTACCAGGACTTCTCTGTCATGATAGGGTTCAACATGCTAACATTGTAGAGTTTATGCTTCTGTCTGGCAACTCTATTAATTTATTTATTTGACATTTGTTAACCTCTATGTCCGACTGAGCTAGAGCCCATTTTCAGTGGAGGCCCAGGGAGAAACAGCTCCACACAAAAACATCAAATTACAATTTCAAGGCAGAAAGATAAAAAATGTAACATTCTTCAGAGTACAGTTTAAGATATTAGTGGAGGCTTAGGTAGAAATGAAGATGTTGCAAACAATTAGGTTATAACAATGAAAAGCAAAAATACAGTCAATGCATATGTTCTAAGAGTACAGCAGATCTACAGTACAAGAGTTCTTAGTTCCATAGGCAGTGAAGTAAGAGATGAGGGAGGTCAGTATGGTATAGCCAGGAAGAAAAGATGTGGGAGTAGTGGATTGAGGGTTGAGAAGGATCATCTCCAAATAAAATACTAATAAGCATTAAGGGAGAGGGGCAAAGGGGGGGGGGTGGAAAGATAAAGAAAAATACAGTAAGGACCAGAGTCAGAGTGTAGGAGGGATTTTGGTATGAGCAGATCCAAGAGTTTAGTAGTGTTTCATTTAATGCTTTTTTGAAGTTGTGAGTGTTTGTTATGGATCTGATAGACAGAGAGCATTTGTTCCATGTTTGGGCAATTTTGTTGATGTATAGCTTGTTGGCCAATAGTTTTTTTTTTTTTTTTTTGGTTTATAGATATCTAGGAGGCAATGGTCACAGTTTTAAGAATGTGAGAGGGGGTGTATAGAGAGAAAAGGGATGAGATGCTTAGGCAGGAGATAGGTTTATTGAGAACAGAGTGGATGATAAGAAAATGAGACAATAGGAGTTGGTGGAGGAGGGGTCAAGCTAGGAAAGAGATTTGAGGGAGAGGCAGTGATGAGCGTTGTAAGGTTGGTTTGTGACAAATCTAGAGATTTTATTGTAAGTGAGCTCAAGCTTAGACTTTAGAGTGGATTGTAGGTTGGCTAGGATAGGTGAAGCATAGAGTAGACTGGGTAGAAGGTATGCATGGACAAGGGAAAGTCTTTTGAGTCCTATAGGTGATGAATTTTTTGTTATGGTATGGCAGACCCAGTGTCTGGTGGGTCTCTTTTGTGCAGTTTAAGACGTGAAGATCAAATTTAAGTTTATCATCAGTGATAGCTCCTAGGAGCTTGGTTTGAGATTCTAAATCAATAACAGTTATGGTAAAAAGAGGATTTATGTTGTGAAAGTGATTTTGGGTGGAACAGGAGAAGTTTAGTTTTTTGGGGGTTAAGGATTAGTTGGTTGTCAGTTAATCAGGTATCGACTGAGGTGAAGGAGTTCCAGGCTAAAGTGTAAAGGTGAGGGACATTGTCAGAGACGGGGATGATGGTAGAATCAGAATATTGTATGAGAGAAGAGTGACAGCAGGAAGTGTGCAAGGCATCAGTGAATATGTTAAATAGTAGTGGTGCAAGAAGGTAGCCCTGGGGTACACCTGTAAAGATAGGGAGGAAAGAGGAGGAGGCAGAGTGCCATCTAACAGATTGCTGTTTGTTAGTGCGGTAACTTGTGAACCAGTCACGAATAGGAGAGAGACTAAAATCAGATAGTTTGGTAAAATGTTTCTGGTGAGAGACAGTATCCAAGGCTTTTGAGAGGTCAAGGAATAGACAGGAAACAGGTTTATTGTTGTCTCTGGCTTAAGAGATAGTTTGTGAGAAGGAGATTAGAGTGGTAGCTGTGCTGTGGTTAGGGTGGAAGCCATGTTGAGTAGGAGTGAGGAGGTTTTCATGAAGAAGATAATCAAGGAGTTGCTTATGTATACATTTTTTAATAAGTTACAATCTAAACATCATCTAAAACATGTCCAATCGAGTCCTTTCTTTAAAATGAGATCTTTTACTTGATCTTAAACCACAGGACACATTCAATCATGTCCCTTCTGTAAAATCATTTCTTGTACTTGGTCTTAAGCCTCTCACCCCCTCTTAATCTAGTTAATATTATTATGCTTTTTACAGTGGTGAAATGATACTTCCAGGATGCCTGCAGCTTGTTGTATCTAACAGGGATAAGCACTTTCCCCTACTGCTCAACAGCATAGACTTTGTCTCTGGCTCTCCTGTTGTACCAGACTTTTTGTTACCATTGGGCTTGTACCAGGTGCTCCTGAGCCATCCTCAAACATTCCATAAGCTTAGTTTTGAAGTTTAGAATACACTGTACAGTAGAGTCCCTGTGGGAATCACACTCACCCTCATTGCAAGTTAAATTCAGTGACCCCCTTTGAAAACTTATCCCTGTATGCAAAGAGAAGATGGGTCATGTAGCTGTCCCACCCCCTATAGACCTGATCTTCAAATGCCCTCAACATGGTCTTCATTGTAGAGTTAAACATCTCCACCAGACAATTGGTCTGTGGGTGGTACGGAGTAGTCTTAAAATGTTTTACCTCAAAACACTTCCATGAACAGGGTAGCAGGTCTGACATGAAGTTATCTCTATTTGTGAGCATCTCCTTAGAAAGATCTACCCTGCTGAAAATGTCTCACAGAGCATTTTCCATTCTCTCTCCCTCTGCTTCAAGGGAAGACAGAACCACCACATGTAGCTATTTAGTGGCATAATCCATCATCACCTAGATATATTTCTTACCCATGGAGCTTGAGTTACTAAGATGTGCCACAGTGTTCATATCTACCCTCTGAAATAGTCAATGAATAACAGGCAAAGACATCAAAACTGCTTTGGCTTTGTCTCCTGCCTTGCCAACATTTTGATACAGCTCACAGGTCCAGCAGTACCCTGTCACATCCCTTGCAGTACCTGGTCAATAAAAAATCTTTATATACCATCATTTAGTATGCTTTGTGCCTATATGGTCTGCAAAAGTAATGTTGTGGGATAATGCCAGAAGTGTCTGTAAGTCCTAAGTACTACCACTTGCTGTGGAATGTTTCCCTTGAGCTGTCCTTTAGAGCTCTTTTCTTTGTACAACTACCCTTTCTCCCAGTATATGGACTTCTGTGCCCTTGAGTACTAAGAGACTCCTTGGCTGCCTTACTTAAGTCCTGTAAAGTAGGGCCAGAGCCTGTATCAAACCTCTGTCTTGGGCACTCTCCTCAACTATCGTTCCAAAGGAAGTCTAGTACCTTCTGACAGTGGTGCCTAGGATTCAGGTTTTTAACCACTTTCCTGTCTCCTTGAATTAATGCCTTTCAAATGAAGCCCTGTACCTTTCAGAAGCTGTATCATAGCTTCCAATTCACTATTACTATCAGCTTCACCTTTGAAGTAGCCACTTCACCAATCCTGGCTGAAGAAGTGGGCCCCAGCTTGGTCTCCTCTATACTACCATCCCCACAGGCTTGTTTTCTTGCAGAGAATGTCCTGAGCTGTCAAAGTTTTTCTCTGTTAGGCCATCTGCAGGGATATCTTCAGACACAGCCACCAACTTGTTCTTTTGCACCCCTTTTCAGTTCAGATAAAATCTGGTTAAAGGTGCCAGAAAAGTTGTCCTCAAAAAAAGTCATAGCTGGTGTGGATTGCCCAGGCAGGTATTGCTCCGTTTTTACTGCTGCAGAGTTAACAGTGGTTATCTCTTTGTCTGTATTCCTTTTGGCAGGGGTCTCTGGTTCATTAGGATAATATACGGATGTATGTGGTTGTTTGGTAAAGCTGTGGCCTACAGATGACCTACCACTATCATAGTGCCCACTCTGTTTGGTGCTTCCTGACTAATTTGTTCCCCATCCTGCCTCACTTAACACAGAGACTTTACATGACACTTTTGATTACAGTTATAAACATTTAATCCCAAGACCTGGGTGTGTACCAGAATCATGTACCTCTAGATGCTGATGTGATGATTTATTCTGCTGCATGTGTTACCTTATACCCCTGTACAATGTTGGGTATACCTTTTCTAAGCAGTCACAACCTGCTAGCTAACTAGAGGTACTCCCTCTTCCCAATCTCCTCAGAAGTGTTATACCCTCAGCTGGTTGGCAGCTCTTCATGTCCTCAGCCAGGGTACTGAGGGCTTGTTCCCTCACCAAACATCTGCAAACATTTCACATATGTTGACAATACATCAACGCACCCATCTATGAAATTAAGTGCACATTTCTTCAATTTATTCATTCATATTTTCATCTGCCTTTGTTCTTTGCTCTCTGAACTTTTTTCTGGATGCTTCAGGAGTTAATATAGCACGTGCAAGTACAGTAAACACTAATTTACTTTAGAGTAATTTAAACAAAAATAATAATACCCATTTGTTAACCGGGTAGGTGCACTGAGCACATGGTTCCTTTTCAGGGGTGATCAGGTAGCAATGCCTGGTTAAGTGACTTGCTCAAGATCATATGGTATGCAGATGAGGGCTGAGGGAACTACAGCTCACAGCCTTACCCTCTGTCCCAACTGGCATCATTACATTTTGAAACTGTATACATTGCTTTAACCATGAGTGAAGGAGTTATAAATCTCACCCACTATCCTTGGTAAATTTGGTGTTGATTTTGCAGCCTTTTAAATTTCTGAAAAACAATCAGAATCACCATTTTCGTTATACTGTTTGAAATGTTTTATAATAACGCAAGCATCTAGGGTCAGGTATTCCTTATGTCAAGGACTCATTTCTTGATCATGCTCACATCGTTTCTCCTTTCCTCAGCTTGGTCTTGTTCCCTTTTTACCGCAAGCCAGTGCATTCTGTCACCTGCTTTGAGTTTGGGTTGTTTATCTCCATTACCAGTTTCTGAAATTACAATTGGGGTTTGAGGTCCTCTTTTTTTCTCTGCTTCCTGCACACCTACAGCACCTGTTAGGCTATATCCAGGAGCAGTGGTCTGCATTATCAAGTGGTAGTGGGCTGCATTATCCAGGGGTAGTGGGCTGCATTCTAGCTCTGCATAAAGCTACCACCACATCTCCTTTGGGCATACTTACATGGGAGATTCCTTTTGGTTTATACTGCTTAACCAGAGTGGAAACTGAAATCTTGATATAACTGTCAGAAGAATTTATTTCTACCTATTTTTCTAAAAGTTATTTTAACTATGCAAATCTAAAGTTCTGTGTAATTAACTTGTGTTAGTTAGACTACACACTCAGCTTTACTGATAAACCTGCAGACTAGTTTAATATGCATGTTCAGTTCTGACATCTTTGCCACTGATGCCAACTGTGGTCCACAGACTAACACTGGTGAGGTTTGAATCCACTGCTTTCAGATAAATGTGGTGATCAAGGTAATACTAATGTGGTTTGAATTCCACCGTTGCCAACCAGTTGTTATGCCAGATGTATGAGGTCAAGGGCTGCTGTCCTTGATTCCACTGCAGTGTCACAAATATTTTTGAGGGTCACCACAAGGATCCTATCTCTTTTCTGTAAGTAATACCCAAAAGGTTAGAGCAAAAAACAAGTGCACACACATCTGATTCACTAACCAATTCATCAAATACAGTTTGACCTCAAAAGCATACAGAGAACATGCACTGCTGCCCTAGCTATTGTCTAAAATTCATACAATGAACAGGGCAAATTATTGACCACTTACAGAAATGAGTCTTTAGCCTAGCACCTCAGGCTCTCTTTTCACCACTCACACTGCAAATATCAGTGTCTTCCAGTGCACCTTACCCATGGTAACTACCTTTGAAGAAAATTATTTACACACACATACACACACACACACACACACACACACACACACACACACACACACACACACACACACACACACACTTGCACAGTGCCCAGGGAAGGATGGTAAAATATTTCAGCTCCCTACAGCTTTCATCCCAGCACCCCAGGTGCAGCTAGCAATGAGCACACCAGTGACTTTCCCCTTTCTTAATCTTTAGCTAAATAAAGTAATAAGAAGCACAAAATGATAAGGTGCAAAATGATCTGGCCAATTAGAGGTGGATACAAGCAGCTTGATAACCTACAGTGCTAAATACTATCTGCTCATATAATACATATATGAATACCAGACACAAGATCTTAAAAGTGAATAAATAAATAAATACTTAGTAAATAAAGCAGTTGCACTTAGTAAATAAAGTTGTACTTTGTGAATATACAAGTTAAACATGCAGGGTTAAATATTTACACAGTGAATCAAAAGAGTAATCAGTTGCACAGAGCATGTATTAATTAATTAATTAATTTGTATTTGTTGACCCATTTGAGTAGCTGTCTGGGGAGAAAAGTACCATACAAAACTTATACAATGTTATACATTGATAGAAATAGTCACATATAATTGTGACAACCCCACTTAAACCTGGGGCAGTACCTAAGGAGCCTCAATCCTCACCACTGTCTCCAGTAAGGGGAGTGTCATTGAAAGCAGATATAGAAATACACAATTCCCCTAAGTGTACACTGGGAACAGGTTCCAAACTTGGGACTGAACTACATGCTTCACTCCAGGTTCCTAAATGAATCTTCACACTAACCACTGCAGAGCACTGTGTCCCACTTCTAGGTATTTGACACACTCACTTTTACATAATTGATATTCACACATACAAACACTCTTGGGAAAGACTGGTACAGATTTACCTGCTATGTCCTTTTTCCCAAATTGCATGTTAATGGCTGCCACCAGTTGAATACCACAACACCCTTCAAAAGGGGTGCTCAATTATATTAGGTAAAATACATATTGATATAAATGGTTACATGTAATCCAAGCAGTAAGACTTTTCGGAGTGGCCCTGGTGTTATCACAATAAGCATAAACACTGTCAGGTTACTAAAATTGCTTTCTAAATAACCAGCCACGATAAAAGGTAGTAAAATATTTAATAATAAATAAAATGATTTAAACATGTATGTACTGAATAATAACTGATTCTAATAAACCACAGAGTTTCACAGACAGGAATTATAAAAATAATACTGTAGGATAGGTTTCACACTAATTGTAAAAGAACTCTTTATCTAAAGTTTAACTGTCCCTGTCTAATCTAATTAACTCAGTGAGGCAAGATGATACTCTTACTTCTGTAAGGCAAAATAAGAATTTATGTCCACTCTTCAGGCTGTTGTCTGGTCATCAGTGACTGATATAGCAAGTCCTACTATTTCTGCTGAACAGCTGTGGAAAACTCTGAGTGATACCTATTGATCTGGAAAACAACTGAACAGCTACAACAACTACTGAACTTTAACTGTCTCAGAACCTGCTTTTATATAAAATTTTTTTTAAGTCACAGAAAGCTGCAATGAGAATTCTACTCTTTCATTTCAGACTTTAAAAAATAAGCAAAACATCTGCTGTGGAGATTCTATTTCCTTCAGCTACGGCACACAATGACATCACATCTAGGTCAGCTGACAGGCCTAACATACATTCAGAATTCTTTTTTAAAACACATGTACATTTGGTCAGCCAGAAGAACACTGTTTGAGTCAAACATCTTACATAATTCAAAGTAATAATCAAAAAACATAAACTTTTTTACAAAATTATAGCTAGTCATGCTAGCATATGCTAGCACGGATAACAATATCTAATATCCTTGCAATGATAACAATTACAGTACAGAGACATGGGATTAAGTTAAAAGTTTCAGTAAAATGCATTGAACATAATTCAAATCCTGCAATATTGTGATGTATCTACATTGAAATATATTGGATACACGTAAGTTACATTACAGAAGAACAATTGGCAGAAAGTACTGCAGATAGATATGATTAAGAGAAAGAAAGAGAGAGAGAAATACCAGTGGATGAGTACTTAGGCTGTCAAGAGTGCAGAACGAAATATGAAAGATTGCTAATTTGATAATTGGATAAGGTTAGCTAATAACAGGTAAACAAACGTTTCTCAAAGCAGTAAAAGGATGACAGCTTCACAGTTTTATTTAAGACCAATGAAAGGTGATAATTAAAAACTAAATGAAACTGTAGAAATATCTTTAGATCTGCAAATAGTTTTCCATCACATTTGGATTAGTGCAGTCTCTTCTGTATTGCTTAAACAGCTGGAGGACCCCCACCTCCATTTTTATATGGCTTTATTTAAATCTAATTTAACATTTTAGTAGATTCTGCTTTAACAGAGCACCCCCCCCCAAGCTGGTAGCCATTCTCTGAACCACAGTCTTCTCCTTAAACTTTTCTAGCTGCAAGAAACAATACTGAGGCAATAATTGGCCTCCACTTAAGAGTACATAACATTAGAAAAGCAGGCTTCTGGTAAACATAAGCAGACTTTATATAAACACTGCCCTTATAAAAGTAAAATTACAAGTAACTCACCTCAAGCAATCAGAGTAACAAGAACTTGTCTGTCTCTCTGCCCATTCCATCTCATAGATTATTTGTAATGGAAAAACACACAAAGGGGGACCTCATTACATTCAGCCTCACTACATTCAACTTCTCTTTGCTCCTTTTCCCTGCCCCCATATCCCACCCAACCCATCTTCTCTTATTTTAAATCTAGTTCTCCACCAGCACTCTTGAAGCAATGGTATCCACACATTCTAGCACTCCTTTCTCTCATGATTCTACACCAACAAAGAGTCAATTTATTGCTCCATCCCTAATGCTGATTCCAAACCAGCTAGCTTTCACCCACTGTCTCCTCCCCTAACCTCGCCACTTTTACTTGTCTCACAATCACACATTACACACCAAAGCAGAGCCAGTTTACTGCTCCACTCCAATACTGATTACTCACTAACTAGCTATCACCCACTGTCTCCTCTAACCTCTCAGTTTTTCATTTTCTTCCTGTTCTATTATCCTTCAAACTGTAGTAGCTGTCTTAACCAGGTACACCAGCTCATCCCAATCAACAGCACCAACACACATTCAAAACTATTACTCAAAATGAACTCCTGTCAACAAACATCACAATGTACCATGCATAGCAGCAAATCCCCATTAGTTACTTATATATTACTAAACCAAACCACATTACATTGCTACAAACCCTAATACTTATAATGACAGTCATATCAGTTTCATTTATAACATCTTCTCATTTCAGCCCCCACAGTGACCTTAATCCCACTAAAGCATCTGCTGCATTACCATATAGATTCCTCCAACAACAGCATCCTTGCTGTGAAAGATATACTGTTCTGGATAACCAGCAATATCCCCCAAGAAACTATAATTCTGGGAGATGCCAACATAGATGAGAACTCAGCTGTCACAGATATGCTTGAGCACTTGAGAAATTATACCACTTTACCCAACTCACCACCACCCCCACCAGACATAATACAAATGATATTAAGACCACCACTTTAGATCGGATACTAGCATCTGATCCTACTAAAATGATATCAGCTGGAACACTCCCATTAGTGATCACCCCCAGCCTGTGCCTAAGGGCGTCTACTATCCATTTCAAAACAATACATCTTTAGCAATGTACAGAACACAACACAATTCGAGAAAATGCTTTTGTAGCTACCTTGAAATATGTTATGGAACTAACTTTAAATATCTTCCAGCTGATGAAGGGACACTACAATCTAACCAAACATTTCTAAGCATTCTAAAAAAAATGGCTCCTGCAAAAAGAAAACAACTGAAATTAAACCTTCTCCAAGGCTTAAACTTTTAACCAAAGAACTGATGAGAACTACAGATATAGCCTGGTCGACATGGTTAAAACATAAGACACAGCTAAACCAGCAAAACTTTAAACAACTTAGACATCTCAACAAAATGAAAGTAAATCAAGACAAGAAAAACACTTCCATTTAATACAAAATGCAAGCATTGGCAACCCCAAATTCTTCTGGAAATCAGTGAATACATTGCTTCACCCATATAGAACCAAATATCTAACTGCCTCCCCCAGACAACCCCCTCAGACTATCATACCAACTTCAATACTCACTTTATCCAAACCATCACAGACCTTATCAGTAATAAGAACACCTATCTGACCACCAGCTTGCATCCTACTCCTCTGAACACCAGTTTCAATCTTAAACCAATCCCTACAAACACAGTCAAAAATGCTTCAAAAATTAAAACCCACATATTTGGCTACAGACAGCTTTTCAGCAGGATACCTTAACATTTCAGCAGAAGCTATAGTCTATTGAGTTTCCATCTTACTCAACAGGTCAATCTAGGAACATTATGTTCCAGTCATCTGGAAAAGAGCCTACATTCTACCTGTACATAAAGGAGGTAACTCTGAAGAACTAACTATTGCCCAAGTGCCATTCTTCCTCTTCCAACCTTCAGAAAAATCATTGAGAACTGTATCAATACTCAATCAGTCCTTCATCTCTTCTTTAATGAAATGCTTCTGACCCAGGAACAGCACCTTGACAGAACATCTGGACTTCATGACTATCATCAGCCTCAAAAGAAACAATGGTAAAATAGTTTGTTCTGTTTTCTTAGATTTCACACACCATACTTCTTCACAAACAAACTCATGGGCCTCTCAAACTTAGCCCTACAATGGTTCAGTAACTGTCTTTCAAGCAGACACTAAGCCATCAAGTACAAGTCTAAACTGTCCTCCTTTCTCCCAGTTATGATAGCGGTACCCAAGATGTCAATCTTAGAGCCCTTACTTTACATCATTTTCATAAATCGACTTCAGACAGCCTCTAATCATGCCATGCTGATACGATATGCACATGACAAAATGTGCAGGTGTAGCGCATTGGAAAAAAGCAAGAACCATTTTCCTCCATTGAGTTCTGACTCCTTACAGTTTTTGTGATCTGTACAGGGTAGGATTGTCAGAGATTAATGTCATCAGCATATTGAATCAGTGTAGTGTGTTTGAGTGCAGAGTGTAGATTGTCTATGAGTAAATTAAATAGAAGTGATCCCAGTATGGATTCCTGTGCTGCTCCAGATGTGACAGTAGAAAGGAAGAATATTAATTTTGCCATTTGCCAGCTTGGTATCTGTCTAATAAATAGCTTTTAAACAAGGAAAGAGAGGTAAGACAGAGGCCTAGAGAAGGCAGCTTATGTAGTAGATGATGAGAGATTGTGTTGCAAACCTTTAACAAGTCAAGAAGTAGTGAGGAAACTGCATTGCCAGAATTTATGTTGTTATTGCTGGTATCAATAAAATGTAGTAACGCTCTGGTGGTACTATGGTTGGGTTGAGAGCTGTGGTTTTTTGAGGACAGAAGCTTTAGTTACACTGAGATAGTTAAGCTTGCTCAGTTACTGAGACATGGTTTAAAGCCACAGAGAGAACCCTGGCAGTGAAAGGCTACAATGCCTTCCACACATTTAGGCAGTGACTAAAAGGCAGGGGTGTCTCAATCTACATCAAAATAAAAACAAATATACCTCAAGGTTGGTGAAACAGGATGATATACTTGAGTTTCTCCACATCCAAATTACTATAGGCAAAGTGCCATACCATATGGTTGCAAACTGTAGACTCATAATTCACTAGTAGTAGATCAGTCTGCAGACCATTTCAAACCTTGCCAAAAACCTCCTATTCAGAATTCCCCTCTAGTGTCAAGGAGGGCAAGACAAGATAGACTGGGGAAGAATTTGAGAATGTCCATCCAATTATTTAAGTTTACCTTGAAGGTGGCAAAGGTGCTACTCTGCTTTACATGTAGTGGAAGTTTGTTCCAGAAGTGACGGATACACTGGGATATGAATCTATCACACTGACTTGTCTTATTTAATCTGTTGATAAAGGTTTAGTTTCTTTAACCAAGTATTTGAAGTGGTATTGGATCTTTCACAGCACAAAAGTCTAGACATAAATCTCCACAAAGGAGTTTGTAAGAGACTGAGTATAGACTCGTCCATGGAGATCTATGTCTAGCCCTTCATCCCCATCTATGACCCAGGAACCCTATAACACATATTTAAACGTATTGGAGAACTGCACCTTCAGACTAATACTATATTCATGGGTGACATTAACTAATGCACTAAAAACCGGGAATTATACACAGCCTCAAACTTGCAGTTACATGGATTCATGGACTTCATAAACTTAAATACACTAGACCAGCTGGTCCATATGCCCATTAAGGATGCAAACCTACTGCATCTGGTCCTCAACATAGGAGAAAGTTTAAATACTTTCTGAAGAAGTTTTACTATTAGTGAAACGAAAAACGTTTATTTTCAAGTGCATTTAAAAGTCATTAAAGCGGGTGTTTTTCTGTACGAGCGTGTTTATCCTGGTTTCTTGTTCGCAAGTTGGATTGTGTTTTTGAGTCATAGGAGAAAGCTGTACTCCCCCCACCACTCCAACAGGGACACAGTGTAATTGCCGCTCTGGTTAGGTCTGTCAATAAAACTGTCTCCTTTGAAATAAAAGTAAAACTTGGGACACCAGCTAACCTTGGAACATTTAGGAACTATGCAAATGCAAACATCATACTATTAAGTGACAACTTGGCAAAATAAAAAAAAAATTGAGAACACTGCTCCCTTTGCAAAATTGTTCACAGAAACCCTGTACGATCATTTTAACAGCAGTGTACAGAAAACTAAAAAAAAAACCACAAGCCATCCTGGTGTAATCCCAACATAAATAAGTTGTATAAAAAAGGAAGAAATCATAGCTAAAATTTGGAAGTGCACTGCCCAGCAAGATAAAAACTCTCTCAATCATGTAAAGAAGCAACTCAGAGGGTAAACCAATGCCAGATTTAAAGTAAAAATAGCCTATTAGGCCAAGGATAGCTACCAGATTTTTTTTAGTTATGTCTGCATCCTCAAAGGCAGTGCACAGCAATGTGCAGGACTAGTTGTGAATGTGTGCATCTTCAAAGGCAGTGCAGAGCAAAGTGCAGGACTAGTAAATGTGTCTGCAACCTCAAAGGCAGTGCACAGCAATGTGCAGGACTAGTAAATGTGTCTGCAACCTAAAATGCAGTGCACAGCAATGTGTATGACTAGTAAATGTGTCTGCAACCTCAAAGGCAGTGCACAGCAATGTGCAGGACTAGTAAATGTGTCTGCAACCTCAAAGGCAATGCCCAGCAATGTGCAGGACTAGTAAATGTGCCTGCAACCTTGAAGGCAGTGCACAGCAATGTGCAGGACTAGTAAATGTGTCTGCAACCTCAAAGGCAGTGCACAGCAATGTGCAGGACTAGTAAATGTGTCTGCAACCTCAAATGCAGTGCACAGAAATGTGCAGGACTAGTAAATGTGTCTGCAACCTCAAAGGCTGTGCACGGCAATGTGCAGGACTAGTAAATGTGTCTGCAACTTCAAAGGCAGTGCACAGCAATGTGCAGAACTAGTAAATGTGTTTGCAATCTCAAATGCAGTGCACAGCAATATGCAGGGCTAGTTGTGAATGTGTCTGCATCCTCAAAGGCAGTGCACAGCAATGTGCAGGAGTATTAAATGTGTTTGCAACCTCAAATGCAGTGCACAGCAATGTTCAGGACTAGTAAAGGTGTCTGCAACCTCAAAGGCTATGCACAGCAATGTGCAGGACTAGTAAATGTGTCTGCAACCTCAAAGGCTGTGCACAGCAATGTGCAGGACTAGTAAATGTGTCTGGAACCTCAAAGGCAGTGCACAGCAATGTGCAGGACTAGCAAAGGTGTCTGCAACCTCAAAGGCTGTGCACAACAATGTGCAGGACTAGTAAATGTGTCTGCAACCTCAAATGCAGTGCACAGCAATGTGCAGGACTAGTAAAGGTGTCTGCAACCTCAAATGCAGTGCACATCAATGTGCAGGACTAGTAAATGTGTCTGCAAACTTAAAGGCTGTGCACAGCAATGTGCAGGACTAGTAAAGGTGTCTGCAACCTCAAAGGCTGTGCACAGCAATGTGCAGGACTAGTAAAGGTATCTGCAACCTCAAAGGCTGTGCACAGCAATGTGCAGGACTAGTAAATGTGTCTGCAACCTCAAATGCAGTGCACAGCAATGTGCAGGACTAGTAAAGATGTCTGCAACCTCAAAGGCTGTGCACAGCAATGTGCAGGACTAGTAAATGTGTCTGCAACCTCGAAGGCAGTGCACAGCAATGTGCAGGACTAGTAAATGTGTCTGCAACCTCAAAGGCTGTGCACAGCAATGTGCAGGACTAGTTGTGAATGTGTCTGCAACCTCAAAGGCTGTGCACAGCAATGTGCAGGACTAGTAAATGTGTCTGCAACCTCGAAGGCTGTGCACATCAATGTGCAGGACTAGTAATGGTGTCTGCAACCTCAAAGACAGTGCACAGCAATGTGCAGGACTAGTTGTGAATGTGTCTGCAACCCCAAAGGCAGTGCACAGTGATGTGTAGGTCTAGTTGTGAATGTGTGCATCTTCAAAGGCAGTGCACAGCAATGTGCAGGAGTAGTTGTGAATGTGTGCATCTTCAAAGGCAGTGCACAGCAATGTGCAGGACTAGTAAATGTGTCTGGAACCTCAAAGGCAGTGCATAGCAATGTGCAGGACTAGTTGTAAATAGCACCACCTATATTGATCAGGAAGATACAGCTAATCTACAAAATAGAAGGTATAAACACTGTATCATACATGGATTGCCTCAAAGCCCTATCCCTGTACTGTCTCCTACAGACTGTCGAGGGGCGTTGTATATTTGGTATACAAGTTATGCTTGTATCCTGCTCTCATTGACTTTCTGCAAAACAAATAGCATCAGAATTACTTAGTCTAGGGACTTGATGTATTGTGAGGTACATACCAAAAGGGGCATTGTACTCTATAATGGGTCTAATGAGTGACGAGTAGAGGGGAACAATGACCTCTTTTTTCCTGGATGAGAAACCTTTTGTGATGAGGTGTGCCACATAGAAGGATTTCCTGACTACTGTGGTGATGTGATTATCAAAGGAGAGACAACTGTCCACCTGTGTCCCAAGGTGTCTTATCACACTCTCGGTGTTAAGTAGACTACCACCTATGTGGCAGTTCATGGGTACTGAGTTTTTACCAAAAGGAATGACAATGCACTTTTTGGCATTGAGCTTGAGGCCATGGCTTTGACACCAGGCATCTGTCTTAGCAAGGCCCTTTTGTAGGATGTCCACATCTTTTGGAGTTTTGATTATGGTTCCTAGTTTGCAGTCATCTGTGAACTTTGTTAGCCAAAGACCTTCTGTGTTGGCCTGTACTTCAGAGAAGTAGATACCAAACAGGAGAGGACCCAGGACTGAACCCTGTGGTACTCCACTTGTCACTGGTCTGAAGCTGGATTTGGAGTCTGCTACTTTCACAGTGTGGGTTCTGTCAGTGAGCCAGTTGGCAACCCATCTTGTGACATAGGGATTTATACCTAGTTTAGTGAGTTTATCTATAATTCCAGAGTGGGGGATGGTGTCAAAAGCCTTGGTGAGATCTAGATAGGCTATGTGAACCACCTTACCCTCATCTACGGCTTTGGTGACTGCTTCAAAGAAGTCTATCAGGTTTAGGAGACATGATCTGCCTTTTACAAACCCGAACTGGGTGGGGTCCTGAGTTTGGAGATTACCAATGTCATTGTTTATAAGTTCCATGATGATACGCTCCATCGCTTTGCAGAACAGGCTTGTTAGGCTAATGGGGTGGTAGTTTCCGGGGTCTGTGGTGGCTCCCCCTTTGTGGAGTAGGATAAGTGTCACTGTGCGCCATTCAGTGGGCACATAGCCTGAGGTGAAGCTATGATTGAACATGGTACTTAGGTGGGGTGCCAGTTCGTTCTGTAGTTCATGTAGAACACAGCCTGGGATGTCGTCAGGTCCCATGGATGCTGTGTTCTTGGCTTTAGATAGTGTGTTTTTTACCTGTGCAGCCGTGATTACAGGAACTTTGCATTCTTCTGGTATGGAGATGGGCCCTTTAGGGGATGACAGAGGGGTAAAGTTAGCACTGAACCTATCTGCCAGGATGTTGGCAATATCCATTGGTTCTGTATATTTAGTGCTATTGTGCTGTAACTCAGAGCAGATCTGAGTATTGCCATTGAGATTCTTGACATAGCTATAGAATGCTTTGTGGTTGTCTTTAGAGTCAGTGGCGATTTTGTTTTCATAACTAGCTTTGGAGGATTTTATGAGGGATCTCAGCTTCTTACTGAAGCTGACCAGGGAGTTTCTCCAATCATGGGATTTTACTCTTTTTGCAACAGTTTCTTTCTTCTGTTGTAGAGTTTGTTTATGGCAGGGGACCACCAGATTGGCTTCCTTTTTTTGGAGGATAGCATCTTGGTTCTGTTAGGGATTGCACGATCCATGCACTCATGTAAGTGCTTATAAAGTGCATTTGTGTAGGATTCAGCAGTCATACCTCTATTGTCCATCAGCATGGGTGTCATGAAGTTTGCCACTTCTGTCTTAAGAAGTGTGAAGTTGGCTTTGGAGAAATTTTTTAATGTGGTTTCCCTAATGGGGGGTGGGGGTGGGATGTGGATGTCTAGGGTGATTAGCTTATGGTCGGATCTGATCAACGAGGAATTAACCTCTGGTGTGGAGCACCGGTTGTCCATGTTGGTAATAACCAGGTCTAGGATATTGCTGCCCCTGGTGGGGTTGTGGATAAGTTGATCCATGGCACTGGAATTTATGAATTCCAGAAAACGTTGAGCACAAGAGTTGGTACATGAGTAGTTTTCCCAGTTAATGGTAGGGTAGTTGAAATCGTCCATTATTAGGGTGTTAGGTTGTACCCTAATATTTTCCAGTGTATTAAGAAATGACTAGTGGGAATCCTGGGGCATGGTGGGGGATCTGTAGCAAGCTACAATTTGGATTGTGGTCTTGCCCAGAGTTAGCTGCACTTGGATAATCTCGGATGCATTATGCTGAGCAACTAGCCTGGAGGTGTGGATATCCTTAATGAATATGGACACGCCTCCACCTTTAGTGTTTCGGTCCAGGTTAGGTGGTCTAAAGGTGTGGTATGAATTATAGCCTGGTAATGCAGGGGTACTCTCTGGAGCCTTGAACCAGGTCTCTGTCACTGCACAGATGTCAATGTTCTCCATTTTAAGGAGTGCCTCGAGAGAGTGCATTTTGAGGTTTAGACTTCTAGCATTGAGTAGCAATACCCTCAGATTATTCTTGCCTGTACCTGTTAGGGTGGTGAATTTGTCATTTGAACCTTGCCTAAAAAGGCACTATAGGGGTGGCTAGAGCCTTAGCCAGTATCCGGAATCCCAGGGGCGACAGGTGCAGGCCATCTCTGGCAAAGCATCGTGGCTTGTCGATCATGTCATCCCAGGCAGACAGATACTGGATCCAAAAAGAATTCAAGTGTAACTTGGACCAGTGAATGGGGAAGCAGAAATTCACAGCAGGTCTTGTACCTTTGTCACTAATGGACAGAGGCACTCTGTGATTGGTTTACCACCCAAACCCTAGCCTACATATACTCCTTAAAATAAACATAGGGTACCAAAAGTCAGATACTGTTGGGTTATGTGGCTAACTTAAAAGAGCCCCTGTGGCCATTAGCCGAGTCTACACCTGTGAACCTGTAAGTAATTGAGTGTGTATGCATTTTTCAAGGCTGTTTGATATGGGAAGTAGTTCAGCAAGTGGTCTGAAATTAGCACAGTCATTAGATGAGCCTTCTTTGTGAAGTGGCACTATTTGTCTTTTTCCATACAGTGGGGACATGATATTCATTAGTGGATCTTTTTATTAGGATGGTTATGGGGTAAGGCCCTCAGCAGCTATTTTCAGATATTCTGGTGGAAGACTGTCTATGGCCAGAGTTGTGGTTTTCAGTTTGTGGATGTGTGTTTTTACTTGTAGGGTTGACACAGGTTTTAGGGAGAATAAGGCTGAGTGACAGTTGGATTCTAGCAGAGGCTTTTAATTGCACATAGTGTTGGTTTATGATGGATTGCATAAAGTTATTGTTAAATTTATTAGCTGTTTTTTGCTGGGGGATCTTCAGTTGGAGAGTTTGGTTGTGAACTGTGACCTGGGTTTAGCAAGTTTGCGATATAGTCCCAAAACAGTTCTGGATTGTTTTGGTGAGTTCCTTGTATGCTACAATAGTGACATTTCTGTCTAGTTTTATGCTATGCTTTGGTTGTATTTCTGAGGTGTCTGAAGTTCATAGATTCATAGGTGTGTACTAGGCTAATGGCCCTGGAGCCTTTACAATCTTAGCTCATAGAAGTGCCCTGGCATTGTGATGCCTGATGTTAGTTCCCAGTGCCTCTATCAAGTAGAGCCACTGGAGTGATCCCCACAGTGAACTTTCTATTTCCCATCCACTCATCAAGATTTCTTTTGAAGAGGGCCAGTGAGGTGCTCTGCTTGACATGTATGGGAAGTCTATTCCAGGGCATGGGCAGTCTCTGGGTTATGAACCTGTCCCTCCAACATGTTCTCTTGATTGTGGTAATGAGGTTGAGGTCTCTGGAGCATGTGGTGCAGAGGGATTGGGATTTCTTTAGATGTAGCATTTCTAACAGAGCTGGGTCAGACATGGCTTTGTAAGTCAAGCAGAGATCGTCTCTTAGTAGACGATATGAGACAGAGAATAGCTGGAGTCTTTTTGAGTCTGTCTGCGTACAACATGTGTTTAAGGCCTAGGATCCTCTTGGTGAGGTCCTTTTGTGACCTTTCCAGCTGTTGCATGTGTCTAGTAAGGTACATCCCAAATGGGGCATTATACTCAATGATTGGCCTAATGATAGAAGAGTAGAGAGAGATGATGACCTCTTTCTTCCTGGATGCAAAACCCTTGTTAATGAGATATGCCACATAGAAGGACTTTCTGACCACAGTGGTAATGTGGTGGTCAAAGGAGATGTTGCTGTCAACCTGTGTCCCCAGATCTCTTATAATGCTTTCAATGTTCAGTGGACTCCCACCAATGTGGTAATTAATGGGAACTGAGTTTTTCCCAAAGGGGATGATGATGCATTTTTTGGCATTAAGCTTAAGGCCATGGTTTCAACACCAGTCATTGGTCTCAGTGAGGCCTTTCTGTAGGATGTCTACATCACTTGGGGAGTTAATAATGGCTCCCAGCTTGCAGTTGTTTGCAAACTTGGTCAGCCAGAGTCCCTCTGTGTTGGTCTGGACTTCTAAGAAGTAGATGCCAAACAGGAGAGGACTCAGGACTGATCCTGTGGGGCTCCACTCATGACTGGTCATCAGTCTGACTTGGAGTCTGCTACTTTCACACTGTGGGTTCTATCTGTGAGCCATTTGCAACCCACCTAGTGATATAGGGGTTGATGACTAGTTTGGTGAGTTTATCAATAAGTGGGGAATGGTATAATGGTATTATAAGGCCTTAGCAAGATCGAGGTAGGCTGTATGAACTGCCTTGCCATCATCCACAGCTCTTGTGGCTGACTCAAAGATATCAGCCAGGTTGAGCAGGCATGATCTATTTTTCACAAAACCAAATTGTGTGGGATCTAGAGTTTGGAGATTCCCTATATACTTGTTAATTAGGTCCATGATGATGTGCTCCATAGCCTTACATATCAGACTCATCAGTCTAATGGGGCGATAATTCCCAGGGTCTTGAGTCATTCAGCTTAAGTGGGTCACTTTTGAGGAAAAAAGGTGCATTTATTTAATTACTGCTTGTATGTACTAGTGCATGTTACAAAGACATGCGTCTGGAATGTTTCTCATAGGTACATAGATTAGTACTAGGCTAATTGCCCTTGCGAGCCATTTTAAGCCTAGCCAGCCATCGTTTGTGAGACTCAAACCCTGTACCTTGTGTGTTTGCAAGGCAAACACCTTAACCATTAGGCCACCCTCCCAACCCCTTACGGGCTTCCTCTGAAAATTGGCTCTTTCCAAGTTGGACTTTCCCGGTGAACAAATATTAAATAAATAAATTAAGTGTAATTACGGGGCCTTTGGTGTTTGGGGAGTGTAAGTGTCTGAATTGCTTGTGAACACTTCCTTTGATAACCTTCCTGGTGCCTACCTCTTAACTGGGAGTCGGTCTTCATTCTCAGCAGAACAATGGAACAGCTTTCTGTTTACAAATATCTTTGCATCTAAACACACAGTACATTCTTTTCATCTCGTTGTAGTTTTGTAACCTCTAATTATAAATACACTCTAAGCAATCAAACTTTTTGATTGTATTGACCAGTTTTAAACTACCTTACTGTTTTGTTTGAAGTCTGTTTGTCATACTATATTGTTGAATTTCTTTGTTTCTTATATTCTTCAGCTTTCTGTCAGAACCTGCAATAAAAAGGGTGCTGTTGCTCAGACAGACTTTCTGGGTGAACAAATGCTGAATAAATGCATGACTTCTCAGCTGTTAACTTTGTCTCAGACTTTCAGTCTTTTCACATGCCAGGTCTGTCTTTCTATCCTGAACCTCCTACGCATATCTTTCAACTTCTTAGAGCAAGAAATCTGAACAAAGCCATAAATAATGGAGGGACACGGGCCCAAAAATAGAAACAATTTTTAAATATTACTCTTAAAAATGTATAAAGTTGATAGGATAACATGTCTTGTATTGGCATGAATTGTGTGAGGGGTCTGAACTCAAATGTCTGTTAGTGTTTTCTGACTTCAGTCCTCAATGATTTGTCAAACATTGGTCAGAAAAACAAAATTTTATAAAGAACAGACCAAAACTATGAATCAAAAGTCTGGACATTCTATGAATATATACAGGCTACAGAAATACCTCACTAAGAGGATTACCGGCCTCAAAAAGATGCCATACGCAGACCGTCTCAAAATACTCCAGCTCTAATCCGTCGCATATCGCCTACTGAGAGGCGATCTCTGCCTAATATACAAAGCTATGTCAAACCCAGAGCTGTTGGACATGCTACACTTAAAGAAATCCCAATCTCTCTGAACCACACAATCCAGGGACCTAAACCTTATCACCACAATCACAGAACATGCTGGAGGGATAGATTCCTGTCCCAGAGACTTCCCATACTCTGGAACAAACTACCCATTCATGTCAAGCAAAGCTCCTTATTGGCCTTCTTTACGAAAAATCTTGACGACTGGATGGGAAATAAAAAATTCACCCCGGGGATCACTTCTGTGGCACTGTTTGACAGGGGCACAGGAAAATAATTTTCTTTGGTGGAGAAAGCCAGGGAACCTTTTTGGCTAGGCTTATATAGGCCCCAGGGCTGATAGCCTAGTTCCTATGTATGAACCTATGAAAATCTGGGCAGATGAGAGGTATGCTCCTGCATTTGCATTTGTCATGTACAAAGAAACTGACTCGGTATTCGCTGCTCATTGTCATGTCTAAAACTAACATTTCATCTCTAATCATTCATTATGCACCGTGTTTATGTCAAAAAATGGAAAAGGGTGCACAGGTTTCCACAGAATAGTTCCCAATAATTTGGCTTACAAAAACAGTGACGGTCCATATTTCAAATCCTAATCACTTCAATTGATAGCATCCTGCTGCTGAAATTATTTAAAGATGCACACTGTGTCTGTTAGACTACAGCTACTTTGCTAAATTTTATTGGCTGGTTTCCCTTCAGTGCCACATGACTGGTGTGTAAACCAATGAAGGCACTGTTGTCAGAGGTAAAACTTATTTCAGGTAGACAGCCTACAAGAAGGGTTCAGTTTATTGTTTCGGTCTCTTATCTTTTGCATTTGTTTGGGTCTATCTTCTTTGACTGACTAAATGACAGACCTAGACCATGGCAGATGGAGAAAGAAACCTTTAACTGAATACTCACTAATGTACTAAGCAATATGACAATTTATTGCTCTCAATAATGTTACATGCTCACCCATAATGTTTCAAAGAAGTTCTTGGTGTGTTTGTTAACTTCATGTACTTTTTTGTTTCTGGAGCTTTTCGTCTTGAGACTTAAATGAGAATGGGAACTTGCCGTTTAGACATTTCATGTCAACTGACAAAAGAAATGATATTAAGAAGAATGAAGTAACAGTGAATAATCAACACTTACTTTCTACAGCCAGACAGCACCGCACTATCAGTAGTTTAAAGCAAAACAAAAACATGTATGCATGTGTTTTAACCCCCGTCTCCACACTATACTTATATTTTATAACCCGCCCCCCCATAACTTGTATACATGTGTAATTTATTACACATACAGACATGGAGTCCTGATCTAATCACAGTACATTTGGGAGCACAGATTCACATCCTCTTTAATACGGCAAAATGTGTAGTAAAAAGGCAAATGACTGTGCGTATGTAATGGGCTGGGGTCTTTGGTCCCTCTTTACTGCCCCATTGACATTAACCTGACTGTAGACTAATTCAGTACACATATTGCCCAAAGACTACATTACTTAACTTTTGGCAATACCTGTAAACTTGAGGTATGTTACATTTGCCTGGACTGGATGGACACTGAGGGAGAATGCTTCTGCATACCTCATGATGCACTAATCTGAATTATCACCAGCTCTTCACTATATTAATTGTACATTTGTATCACTCAGATGTTAAATTCAAATATCCAAATATTTTTATAATTAGAATATAACCAGTAAATCAAACAATGTCCAACATAAAGGACCGAAAACCAAGACAGTAGTTAAAAACTAGTAGTTTATTCCATGACAACAGGAAAATAATAACATCAAGCGCTTTCGCTTGGTTAATACCGAGCTTTATCAAGATACAGAGGTAATGTAATCTGGTCTTTAAATATTTAATTATCAGTCAATGTTATTATTTTCCTGTTGTCGTGGAATAAACTACTAGTTTTTAACTACTGTCTTGGTTGTCGGTCCTTTCTGTTGGACATTGTTTGATTTACTGGTTTATTTTTCACTTCTTCAATGTTTTTTGGTTACGTTTGTCCATGGCAGAGAGAACGGACCAGGACAATTTCATTGAGACGCCTCAACTTTTGAGAGACGAGCTCGATGAGGGGCCTGTTACTCGGGCTGAATTTAAGCAAGTTTTAACCTTGCTAACACAATTAATGAGCAGTTTGGGTTTAAAAGGTGCCACGGCGGGTTATACGTTGCCAAGCAATCAACAACAAGGCATGAAGCAAAGAAAGAAACAAACTATTAATGGCTCAACCAAACAACCAATCAACAGTTCACATAGTGATTTCCTGGACGACGTACTATTGACTAGTGCTGCAACTCATGAGCAGGCCATAGGAAGGCAGACAGTGCAAAGGAGTAAGACTGACATTAAACATAAGGATTTTAATTTTGATGCTTGGGCTGGACAGCAATTCCTTTTTAAACCAGGTACTGTGCCTTCTAACTCTAACGTTCACATAGAGCACGATTTCAATGATTTAAGGGAAAAGCTCTATGCCTAGAAATAGACTATTTGAAGGAATGCATACAGGTCAAGCGCATTCCGAAAGGTCTCCGGTGCTACAGGTTTCCGAACAACGCACAACCGGGAACTGTTTATTATAGTAAACTTTGTGATATCTTTGATAGAGCTGGTCTAGAAATGTTAAGTCTGATGATAATAGAATATGAAGCTAAAGCCGATGTCTTGTTAAAGGAGTTGAATGTTTTAAACAAAAGCTTGGTTAATGACAATAATTTTAAGAGTGTGAAGAAGAACTATGACAATGTATTCCAGGAGGTAGATTAATACTGTGTTAAGATTCTTAACCATAAAATTAGAAAACTAGAAAGGGACCTGATTGAGTACAGGGAAGGTAATGCCTACCCATCTCCTCCAAGGAGTAGTTACAATGCTAAACAAACTTCTGATAGATCTAAATGAAGCTACTAATCGTGACAGCTATTTCAGACCATCTAGCAAACCACTCAGGAGGAGTGAGAGGTTGGGTGAAAAGGGGAGGAAAAACTCCTTTCAGGATTTTCAGCACCCCCCCCCATCAGGGCGGGGGTGAGGGGAGTGAGATACCAACAGCAGGGTTGGAGCAACCCTCACAAATAACACAAATAGAACAAATAAACCAAATGGTTAACAATTGTTCTCTTAATGAATTAATGCAGGTTTCCTGTAGCAAATATTCAGTTTGGAGGAAGAGCAACTTTACTATTTTTAATTTTACAGAGATCCAAGTGAATCAGGATTTTTTTGATTTATTTTCAAAGGGTTTGCATTTTGTGCCCTCACGTTCTTTTAATTTAACTCATTTACTGGTTGACTTGAAGTTATTTGTTAGACAGTTAAATCTTGCATTATTTTTTAAAGGTCAACCCAACACAACTACAGGGCTTACAAGGTCCGGTACCTTTAATCTGCCCACACACCCCTCCCTCAAGGTCTTTGAAGAAGTTGTTGAGAGAGATCTTAGGACTTTGAAGTTTACCAAAATGTATCCCTCTTCTACCAATTTAAGTACCAAAGAAAACCAATTAATTTATCATTTCAAAAAAGAAGGTTGTAGGGTAATGAAGCCCTACAAGGGAGGGGGGGGTGTTATTAATGTACACCTCTGAATATGATGCTCATTTATACAATATGCTACAAGATATAGAACAATATGAGCTTGTTTCTAAAAATGAGATGAATATATCTTACTCTAAGATTACCTTTCTCCTTACTGATCATTTACTGCAAGGAGTCATTAACGAACGTTTATTCAACTATTTGCATGTTGGTAAACCTAGGACCCCTGTTATCTTTGGGATTCCCAAAACATACAAGGGTCTTTACCCTCTTAAGTTTAGACCAATTGTCTCAGGAGCAGGTAACATCACGGAACCCCTTGGAAAGTTTATAGATCACATTACAAAGAAGTTTGCTTCCTCCCTGCAGTACGTTTGTAAAGACTCTTGGGATTTCGTTAAAGGAATCGAACACCGTCTATTCAAACCTGATCTTCTTATGATTACCATTGATGTAGTGGAACTTTTTCCTAGTATACCACACTCGACGGGTTTAGAATGGTTTGAGGAGACACTGATCACTGAATCAGGACTCGGTGGTAATGTCATTAGTTTGTTGGTAGAATTTATGGAAATGGTGCTTGAAAATAATTACATCTATTTTAACGGTGAGCTGTATAGGCAGAAGAAAGGAGTAGCTATGGGTGCCTCCTGTGCTTTCCTCTATGCCAATGTTGTTTTACATCACTGGGAGCAGAATTTCATATTTACATCTCACTGGGTCAAAAACATTGTCCATTATAAGAAGTATTTGGATGATATCTGTTTGTTGTGGGATGGGACAGAGGACGCTTTTCATGAGTTTATGTGCTATATTAATTCCACTACCCATTTTTTGACCTTTACCTACAACATCAGTTACAAAGAACTGAATTATCTTGATGTGACCCTCTCCAAAGATTATATTAAACATACTTTCCAATCCAGACTCTACAGGAAAGCTACTTTCTCTAATTCATATTTACATTTCGACAGTGGACACCCCTTCTATCAAAAGAAAGGTATAGTCAAAGGACAGCTTATCCAGGCATCCAGGATGTCCAGTACATTAGACTATTTTATGGATGAGGCCCACTTTTTGAAAACTTTGTTTCTTGAAAAGGAATACCCCATTGCACTAATCAACAGTTTGACACAAGAGGTCCTTGAGAACAGGGAACATAAATACTTCCCTTTATTAGGAACTGGATCTATTTTGTCTGATCAAGAGGGATGTAGTGACCAGTTTGATTCTCACAACAACTTTATTTACACCTTTTCTACGAATTCTTCAAAGGTTGAAAATGTAGTTTTGAGGCACTGGCCACTTTTTACCTTGCACAACGAATTGAAGCAGTTTACTCAGGAACGTCCCAGATTTGTTAGGAAAAGGGATGTTAGCTTGAAGGAACTGTTTGAGAAAAAACATACCTCAGATCCAGCAACAAATACTACCAAATTATGTACCCATAAGTGTGGAGCCTGTAAACAGTGCACTGCTATTTTCAACGACCGTACCCTTTACATTCCATCTAGAAATTTTACCTTCACTTCTGATCACCATTTCAATTGTGGGACGAAAGGGGTGGTTTATCTTGGCTTCTGTATGCAGTGTTTTAGTTTCTACATAGGGAAAACTGAAAGACCATTGAGAAGAAGGATATATGAACATCTATATGATGTTACCAAGGGTAAGGAAACAAATGCCTTCTCCAAGCACCTTCATAGTTGTCCCAATATGGAACTTAAATTTATAGTCTTGGAGCAAGTAGTACCAGTTGTTAGAGGTGGGGATTGGGAGACCAGGTTGGAGTACAGAGAGCTACTATGGCAGCTCAAGTTAGACGCTGGGAAACCTCCTGGTTTGAACGAGAATAGGCCACTGGACAACATTCAACATATTTTTGAGTAGAAAGATCAGTCAGCCTTAAACATAGTGTATTATAATGGAATTTTTATATTCAGCAGTAATTTTTCACACCAGCAAGTGGTCATTAGTTAAACCCTGATTATTTTAAGCATTTACCATCGATTTTTTATTACTGATTTTTTATCTCGATTTTTATTGACGATTTTCCCCTCAGGGGTTTTATTAACATTACAGTATACCCAACTATTTTAAGGTGCCGAGGTACCTCTATTTACTCAACTGTTGATCAGCTATAATAATAGTTTCAGTATTTTATTTTGTATCTGGTGGGATTAGCATTGTGTGTTTTTTGTAAGAATGCATTATTGCTTTTGTACTTTAATGACTTCCTTCATCTTTTTTAGCTTATTAAGTATGTTAATTGCAACATCAGGTGACTGATAATTAAATATTTAAAGACCAGATTTCATTACATCTGTATCTTGATAAAGCTCGGTATTAACCGAGCGAAAACGCTCGATGTTATTATTTTCCTGTTGTCATGGAATAAACTACTAGTTTTTAACTACTGTCTTGGTTTTCGGTCCTTTCTGTTGGACATTGTTTGATTTACTGGTTTGATTTTTCGCTTCTATAATTAGAATATATTAGGACATACCATCATAGCTCTCTGCCGAATCAGGAGCAAACCTTATCAGAATGAGGAACAAATCCATAAATAATTAGGGAAAATCAGGGACATTTTTTAAAATGTTAGTACTATTAACTTGAGATGCTGACAGAATACGATAGTCTGAATTATTATATATTTTCTTAAGTAAAAGGAGTGTGCACCTCAAATTAGTCATCTGCAAATTTAATTCATCACCTTTGTCCAAAGTTCGCTAGTTTTTCAAGAGATTATGTGGGCTACAGCTAAAATTGGAGTCAAAATCATGGATGTTCCGGAAAATCAGGGACACTTGTGAGGTCTGCTTACAATGAGTTTACTTGGATACATTATTTGTTTGAACAATGTGTAAAGCTGAACAGAAAGTTGCACCTGGACTTATACAGGTATTTCACTTCACTGTCAGCTGTTTTGATTAGGATTATTTTATGTTCTCCTATTTATACGTTCTAATAATGGCCTGTTAAATTAATCTTAGACACTTCTGGCCAAGATACAATATTGATTCATGCTTATTCCTATATGTGCTGTTTGCAAGGGGTTTTTGATCTTTTACAGCTGGGGTAAAAGCTTGTCTCCCTTTGTTTATTTGTTTACTTTATTTGTCAAATGGATAGTGTTTCAGATGGGTTAGATCCATTTTCATTGGAATCCCAAGGAGAAAGGTAAGTATAAGTTAAAAACAGTTTAATTTACGGTAACAAATAAGTTCATGTGTGTACTGATGACATATGAAAATTGCAGTGCCAGTTATAACAACAAACGCTATTTACATTCCAGTACAACTCAAAGAAACACTGAGGTTACAATAATAAATCAGGTAACATTTATTTTCACCATTGTACTTGTCTTTTGCCTGTAGATTGCATGCATTTGCCTTTCCCTGGTTATTGTAACCATGGGCTGAACTTGAAAAAAGTCTGTTGAATCAGTGTTCTACCAGTTAAATAAAAATAAAATAATTTTATGTAGTTGCTACATATAAAAATGATAGTACCAATTATAATAGCAAAACAATAGCATTTACATCATTCGTGTCAGTTCTAGTACAAGTTAATGGGCAATGTAAGTTACAGTAACAATCAAATGTCTACAGTGAATGTTCTGAAAGTGCATTATCAGTTAAAGTAACATTATTTACATTAGCTGTGATATAAATTACGAGGCAACATAGATTATAGTAAGAAATAACTTGTGTTTGTAGGAAAATAAGAGTGCAAGTCATTGTAACAAACATTATTTACATCCCAAGGCAACACTGGATGTACAAACTGGTAACCCCTTTGCAGTTTGTGCCTTATAACACTCAGTCAGTTGTGCTGTTACATGCACATAGCATGTGATACCAAAGAGACAGACTTCATTGTTTTACTAGGAAAAAAGTCACTAGCAGAGTTTGTTAGACCCATCTGAGACAAGAAATAGGTATAGAATGAAGAGGCAAAGGGAGAGGGAACCGTGAGCAGTTCACCAGATCTCCCAAGGTCTGGAGAATGGATCAATATAAGGGAGATCCAGTACAAGAAGGGGTTCAGTTAGAGCTGGTGAAAATTTTAATTCATACATGAGACTTAGATTGCAAGGAAATTCCTTTGCTTTGTTGATAGACTGAAACATTGATAAGTGCTTCACAATCAGAACTTCATATAGCCACTAACATACAGCTGCTGATTTTTGCTCTCTGACTTCTGACCTTTGAACACCTCACTGTTTAATTTTAATTCCAGATTTACTGACCTTGCCATTAATTATACATTAAAGAGTTCATCTTGGATGTAGGAGCTTTGCAGGGCCTTTAGAGGTTGGCTCGCCTGTGTTAGTGTTGGCCTCCCACACACTCTTCATACTGCTGAACTCAGCGAGTGCTTTGGGTCGATAAGCACACAAGCCTCTGTCTGTTATGTGTTGCTTATACTGTACCTAATAACGTCATTGACATTACAGGCTGCAGCCTTTGTGGCCTATGCCTGTCTACCCCACAGCTGCACTTCTGTTATATTAAAGATTGTGACATCACTGCTCATAATATCAAATCATGGTACCACTTTCCCATAACAGCTCACCCCCTTTTCAGAATTTATCAGTTTTCTACTACCTGCAAAATTCTGTGTCAGTTTCATAAATAAGCAGCTAGCCAAAATTGCCATCATGATTGGAATAACATTCTTAGATGATAGACATGCATATAAATTCACCTTTCCTTTATATATTTGGAACTTTTTCATATGTTTTACACCCTCAGGTCACACAGAACTTATAAGAAAGCTAGATACTTCTGCTTGTATTATTAGTGACCATGCCATGGGTATCCCATTAATTCCTAAATGCTGACAGCATGAATATTAAATTCTCATCCCTGAAGTTGTGCTCATTTTAAATAAGCCTGACATCCACATCACAGAGTTGTGACTTAGTCCTGAAGGTTACTTATGCATATCTAGCGTAATGCATTCTAACACCAGAGACCAGATCTTATAAATGGCAAAGCAGTTATCCTTTTAACTGCCAATGGCAATAGCCGATATGCTGACAGCAACTTCACCCAATGTCTTTACTCCAGATCCGACTAACTGGTGCAGGATTGTGTTACTTGGGAGGTAAGCTTGTCGTTGTTCTGTAGATCAACATGCAACATCTGTAATCCTGATAGAACCTCTCACAGCTATGTGCAAGTAGACCCTCTAAATGGCAGTCATAATGCAAATACAATTGGAGACATTAGATCTCACTGGGGTCCACTCTTCTGGTGGTCCCGAACCGATCTCTTTGATAACAAATCTCTAATGCAGCACAATAATAAACATTCCCAAAATCTATTGCCTGGCTCAGCCACTCTGACTGGGTAATCAAAAAGTCTTATTTTATTTGTTTATTGACTTAAGTTTTGTCACTCAAGTTATACCCAGAAGGCAAAGCCTGTTGTCAGACGGAGAGACAAAACAGTCCACATTCTGACAAGAAGATGTTTGGCTAGGATACCAGGGAGAACCCCCCTACTCATTTGGTGGAATATTCCAATATGGCATCTTCTGCTGCAGAGGATGTTGCTGTTGAGGTGACTATGCATTCATGTGATCCTATTTCTCTTGCTTTTGATGTTGAATTGGTTAAGATTATTATTGATTCTTCTGGTGGGTAGCCTCATGTGGTATTTGCTGAAAATGATGATTACAGAGGAGATAATAAGTTGGCTGTGTGGCTGTGGAGTTAAACTATGACTGTTCTAGGTTACTTTTGGAGAAAATGCAAAACATTAAGGACTTATTGGCATAGCAGGATTGTGTTGTATATGGTTGGAGAGATTCATTTAAACCTTTTGGCACTATATAGTAAACAGATAAATTATTTATGGGTAATGACACTGGAATCTTAGAACAGCACAAGAGCGTATTAGGTGGAATTCAACACCAAGAAAAGACAAAACCACCTATGGTGAATAGTAGGTATGCAAAAACAGGACTTTATCAAAACCAAAGTGCTTGCCATTGAAATTCTTTAAATACATGAAATCAGTAATTACTGAACCAATGAATGCAGATAAAATCACACCTTAAAACTTGTATCAAAAAATTTAAACCTTAGTCTACTGCAATAAAATAGCAAATTAAAAGAAGCCAACCAACTTCCAAAGAGTTATTTGGAGACCCCAATTAGTTCTAATAGGAATTTATTACAAGGGGTGGAGACCAACCTGTCTAATTACGGCCAGGGACAAGGGAATAATAATGGTTGTACACAATGAATTATTTATTTGTTTGGTGTTATTTTATTGCAGTAGACTAAGGGTTAAAATTTTGATACAAGTATTAAGGTGTGATTTTAACTGTATTCATTGGTTAAGCAATTATTGATATCATGTAGTTAAAGAATTTCAGTGGCAAGCACTTTGGTTTTGATAAAGTCCTGTGAGTCTGACAGACAAAAACGCTTACCATTTAGGATTGTTTGTGGAACTTTGAATAAATTTCCTTTTGGGCAACACTTTCGGAATTTTTTTTTTGAGCACCTACTATGGTGGTTTTGTCTTTTCTTACTGTTGAATTCCACCTAATACGCTCTTGTGCTGTTCTGGGTTTCATTTGAGCGTTCGTGCTTTGTGAGGGACTCAAACTGGTTCTTGGAGTTGGACTTGGAGTCTATTTGGTTCGATTAACCATGGATATGAACCAAAGTTTTGAGCTGAACAGCTATCAAACAGGAGGGATTTTGCAATTGTGTGAAATGAATTTGGCATGAGATGAAGGGAATTTAACATATTTAATCAAATGTATGTCTTCGCAATGCCAACAGTTGCAGAACACACTAGATAGACTACAGTTCCAGGCCTTACCAGTGACTAATTCTCAGCATGGGCTACCTAACACTGGGTAGCAAGGTCGAGGACTAGCAGAAAACCACGCAGCATCAACTTCTGCAGTGAGTAGCAATATTCAGTGTGGTCAAGTTTTGGAAAGGAACACTGACAGACTGAACATTGTGAACTGCTTCGAGCAATGGTTAAAAAGAGACATGTTTCTTATTAATGACGAACAGTGTAACAAACCAATGGACTTAAATGGCCATTTGCATCTTTTTTGAGGCAAAGATAAGTAAGGTACGAAGTCTACAGGTGGACAATGCATATTTAGCAGAATGTATATGGGTACAAAGAATACCCAAGGGTTTGAGAATGAGTAAATTTCTGAATGGACTTACCGTGGGGCAACCAGAGGTTGATGAGTTGTTGGCAATGTTTGATAGACACGGTATAGAACTTTTACAATTTATTATTAAAGTGAATGTTAACAAAATTAATGGTCTTTTGATGAAATTAATGTGTTGAATAATGAGATTTTGGTGATGTAAATTTTATAAACTATGAAATGAGATATGATAATGTTTTTAATAAAACAGAACAACAGGTTAAAGAAAATGTGGGGAGAAAACAGAAAGTTAATGAGAGACGAGCAAGATTACAAATTAAAAGAAGCCTACCGACTTCCGAAGAGTTATTTGGGGACCACGATGAGTTGTAATAGGAAAAGGGGTGGAGACTGACCAGTCTGATTATGACCAGGATAAGGGGATAATAATGGTTTTACACATCAATTTTCCGATGAGGTTGATGAAGTGTTTGAACAGAACTAACCCCCTTTACATAGGTCAGAAAGGATTTCAAACAGGAATAAGAACAGGCAAAATTTTTAGTGTAACCCACCACCCTGAGAGGGCAGCAGTCCAGGAGATGGAAACAGTGTTGGAGGAACAACCGAGAGAACAGATATTAAATTAATCCATAGAGGATGTTGCTCTTACCACCAGCCATGAGGGGAAAATGTTGAGCTTACAGGGGTTCAATATTTTTAATTATACTAATAGTAAAATTACCAAAACTCATTTTTCACTTTTCAAAAAAGGGTTTAAATGTATTCCTGGTAACAATATTGATGTAGCCACTGTTTTGACAGAACTGAAATTGTACATGAAAAAGTTAAACTTTCAGCTATATTTCAAGGATAACAAAGAAGTACCAGTAGTTAGAAATAAATTTAGGAAGAAAAGTACCTTGAACCCCCCCGCTACTCCCAGCTTTAGCTAGTTTTGAGAAAGTTTGTAGTAGGGAGCTATATCGGGTTCCTATTAGAAGACCGAAGATGCATTTTTTCGAATGCATCTCGGTCGAACATAAAAGACTGAAACGGCAAAATATTGAAGCGGCATGTAAGCGAATTTTTTCCCTGGGAGAAAAATTTGCTTGGCTGCTTTGGTACTTTGTGGTTTTCGGCACTATAGTGCGGTCTCAGAGTTGGTATATTTAAGTAGGGGGGTGTGGGGGTGAAGCCCCCCACTTAATGTAATGTTATAAAGTGTTTTCTTTTTTTTTTGTTTTTGTTGGAACAGTGATTTTTTTCCCAAAAAAAAAAAAAAAAAAAATCGCTGTTCTGACAGTTCGATATTGCAAGCTTTCGCTTACATAGGGTCGATTAATCACTGTTCACTTTTTTAAGCGTTCGGTGATGTAATATAGATTCGATATATCAGGCCCACAATACTCACAAGGAATCATATTACAATTTGTCCAAGGAAGAGTTGATTTTATTGAAGAATTTGAGAGAAACTGACCACATAAGATTAATGAAACTGGACAAGGGGGGGTAGTTTTGGTGGACAAAAATGATTATGTTAACGATGTGGCAAACTTGTTATATGACACCAATAAATATGAAGTAGTATCAAGGAACGAAATTAGCATAGCACATCGTAAAATACAGCTTTTTAGAAGATAGCTTGTTACAAGGGATTATCAATGAAGAAATATAAATTTTTTTACAAAATCAACATCCAACTATTCCCTCTGTCTTTGGCATCCCAAAGGTGCAGAAAGACATACAGCATCCCCCTTATAGACTCATAGTGGCAGCTCGTAACAGTTCAATATATTCTTTAGGTGTTTTTATAGTTCAAATTTTAAAAGACCTATTAAAACCTATACCCCACATCTTAACTGATTTGTGGGATAATTTGTCTAGAATCAAGCAAGAACTGTATGAAGAAGCCACAGGCTTCGTGACCATAGATGTGGTCGATCATTTCAATTCTATACCCCATGATATAGGGCTGGAACTATTTCTGGAAGCTATTTTAGTTTCTACTTCTTTAAGAGGGGCCATATTTAACTTTGTCATGGAGGTAATGGAAAAGACATTGTTTAATAATTATATTATGTTGGAGAATTAATTTTTCAAACAATTAAAGGGAGTAGCAATGGGGTCAAATAGTGCACCCATGTACATGAATTTAGTTATGTCATCATGGGAAAGAAAATTTATTTTTGATTCAGGTTTTGAGGGACAGTGGTCTACCTACTTACATTATTTCGATGATATTTTTATCCTTTGGAAAGGTAAGGAGAAAGAAGTAGGTAGTTTTATTGATTATATTAATAATGCTTGTGATTATTTTAAATTCACACACATTTTTTTCTAGAGATAATATTGATTATTTGGATGTATCTTTAGTGAAAGATCAATATGCTAAAACATTCACTTCTAAAGTCTACTGTACGCCTACTTACTCCAACAGTTTTTTAGCTTACAATAGTAAACACCCCTCATATGTGAAAAAAATATCATGAGAGGACAGATGATTTGGGGAGCTAGAATGTGTTCTTCTTTGACCTTATTTGAAAGGGAGGTAGGGAATCTCAAACAAATGTTTGTGGATAGAGGTTACCCTGAAAAATGGGTTTGAGGTTTGGGGAAGGAGATTTCAGAAGGATGGGGTACAAATATTTACCCCGATAACTAGGGAGGTCATTGTTAATAGAGTGAAGGGAATTTAGATTATTCATTTTTCACATTCAATGGTTACATTTTTTTGATCATTTGGACATAAAGTATGGACTATTGTCACTAAAAATTGGGTCATTCTGGAAGGAAAAATGATGTATCCAATAGATTGGGTCATGCACCATTATTTATGTACAAAATGCATTTTAATATAATTTTTTTATTGGAGCACCCCTTTAGAAGTAATAGAGGGTAGGGGTACAACAAGATGTGGGACATGCAAATATTGTACCTACATTTTACATCAAAACATCTAGGAATAGGAGAACCTTGTAAGAAGTTAAAATCAGCTGATGGAAATTGTGGCAGTAAGGGTTTGGTATACATTAGTGTATGCCAAAGGTGTTATGGTTACTACATACGGAAGACTGAGAGGACTCTTCGCAAACATATTTATGAATGCCTTTATGCCATTAACTCTAAAGATATGAACAACCAACTATGTAAGCACACATTACTAGGTTTTGACCATTGTAATTTTAAATTTGGGATTTTAGAGAAGGTAGGCAAAGACAAAAAGGGGGGTGATTAGTCAAATACTATTTGTAAAAGGGAACTTGTATGACAGCTCAGGTTAAATGCAAATTGTCCACCTGGGTTGAACGACCACCTCTCACTTGTTCCTATTTTGAAGGAAAGAGCCTTAATGTTATGAACTGTAAGAATGCAACAGTTTATGTACACATTGAATTATTTATTTGTTTTGTGTTATTTTATTGCAGTAGACAAAGGGTTAAAATTTTTGATACAAGTTTTAAGGTGTGGTTTTAGCTGTATTCATTGGTTAAGTAATTACTGATGTCATGTATTTAAAGAATTTCAGTGGCAAGCACTTTGATTTTGATAAAGTCTTGTGATTCTGATGGACGGAAGTGGTTACCATTTAGGATTGTTTGTGGAACTTTGAATAAATTTCCTTTTGGCCAACAGTTTTGGAATTTTTTTTGAGTACCTAATATTCACCATAGGTGGTTTTGTCTTTTCTTGACACTGGAATCTTGTTAACCACTCAAACATGAGGGGTGATGTCAGGAGAAGGGGCAGGAGAAGGATCTTCACTTGGCTGGGATAGGGTGGTGGATGCTGGGATCAGTGTGCCTAAAATAAGTCAGCCTATTTTTAGGGACAGCATGCTTAGTGAGAAAAGCTTTCAGATTAACTGGGATTTGAGGAACTTACTAACATATTTTTTTGACGTCTGATTCTTTAGGCAAGAAAAGGAAAAGAATCCCGTCTCTTTCTGACAGCGAATTTCAGTCAGAAAAACATACACTGAAGGGGAATCGTTGTACTTCAAGAATTTCTTCTTGGTCAGAGCTTTCTGTGATAGTTTTCTTTAGATTTCCATGCTGAAGAGATTTTTTTTCTCTGACACTTTGTCTAAAATGAAAGCTGTTTTTCATTTGTGACCAGAATGAAGTTCCCATGGCACAAAAATATATCAATATTTGTTATAGTTAAATACACCTAAATCTGTGGCTGTCTCTCCTATCATGGCTGCATTAGAGAATGCTTTTATTACTGCTTTGAGTCTACCTGATGGTTATCCTAAAGCATACACAGCAGTTATTTCTCTACCTAAACCTGCTTTTGCTAAACAGGTTATGGCAACTGACTCCATTCCTCCTGACAAGAATGGGAAATCAATGGGTAAGTAAGGAATAAAAACATATTGTTCTAGCACTTTAACTTTCAGAATTGTAAACTGATAAACTCAAATGTTAACATTTTATTGTTATCTTTTGTTGACAAGTAGAAGTTAACGGTGACCCTTCTTCTGACGTAAAGAATTCATGAAATGCTTCTGTGAAGCTGTTTTATCATAACGAAGCATGTTGTAATATGTGCTAATACTGCATCTTATTCTCATGCTTATGATTCTCATGCTGCATCTTATTCTCATGCTTATGGTTCTCATGCTGCATCTTATTCTCATGCTTATGGTTCTCATCCTGCATCTTATTCTCATGCTTATGGTTCTCATGCTGCATCTTATTCTCATGCTTATGGTTCTCATGCTGCATCTTATTCTCATGCTTATGGTTCTCATGCTGCATCTTATTCTCATGCTTATGGTTCTCATGCTGTTTATGGTTCTCATGCTGCTTATGGTTCTCATGCTGCATTTGGTTCTCATGCTGCATATGATTCTCATGCTGCTTATGGTTCTCATGCTGCTTATGGTTCTCATGCTGCATCTGGTTCTCATGCTGCTTATGGTTCTCATGCTGCATCTGGTTCTCATGCTGCATCTGGTTCTCAGCTGCTTATGGTTCTCATGATGCATCTGGTTCTCATGCTGCTTATGTTTCTCATGCTGCTTATGGTTCTCATGCTGCTTATGGTTCTCATGCTGCATCTGGTTCCCAGCTGCTTATGGTTCACATGAGTTCTTCACAAAGGAGGGACTTCCACGGAAACATCCAACTACAGACCCATAGCAATATTATCTCCAATAGCTAAAGTCATGGAACGGTGTGTTCACAAGCAACTCCTACACTACCTCACCCTAAACATTCTCTTGTCCTATACCCAACATGGTTTTCGCCCCCATCATAGTACAACCACTGCCCTCCTCTCCTTTGTTTACTCAGTCAATAACAACTGCAACAACAAATTAATATCCTCTGCTCTCTTTCTTGACCTATCGAAGGCCTTCGACATGGTTAATCACCAACATCTGCTTCATACCCTGGAAACCCTACATCTCGACAACCCAGCCATAAGCTGGTTTAACGCCTACCTCTCTGGCAGGCAACAAGCTGTCCAGTGGCAAAACAGGCTATCTGACCTACTCCCTAACACCATTGGCATTCCTCAGGGCTCTATACTCGGTCCCCTTCTTTTCTCCGTCTTCATAAATGATCTTCACTCAGTCATCCCCAAAGCTACCTGCATCCAATACGCAGACGACTCCACCTTGATCTGTTCTGACGTCTCCCTCCTGAAACTTCAAGCAATAACCCAAAACTGTTTTACTATAATCGAAAAATGGTTCTCTGAACTGAAACTCATACTTAATCCAACTAAAACCAAGTTATTACTAGTTTTTCCCCTCAGCATCTACTCCCCTAGGTAAAGAACCCCCAAATGCTGACAACACGTTCCATGTGGAATCCACAAATGGTACCATCATAGAGCCTGTCTCTCATACCAAACTACTAGGTGTGACTATTGACCACAAGCTTAAATTTGATGTACACATTAGCCAAACCATTAAGTCCATAAACAAGAAACTCGGCTCAATGTATGGAATTAAGAACTTCTTAACCCCTTATGCCAAACTAACCATCACTCACACTCATCTCCTCTCCACCCTCCTATATGCCTCCCCAGTACTTTCGTTCCTCAATAAGCGAGAACTCAACAAACTATCTGTAGCCTATAATCATATAGCCAGATTTATAACAGGAACACCGTATCGTACTCACCATTGCCTTAACCTAAAGACACTTGGTTGGTTAGAACTGCCCAATCTTCTCAAACTCAACCAACTCACTGAAGCTTTTAAAATAATTCACCAACCGGATAAAACCCCCTCGCTGAGCAAAATACTGACCCCCCTACTCTAACCTAAAATGCCTCCGGTCATCAAATAGCGTCCAGGTATTAACCATCAAATCTAATAACTCAGGAGGTGACGCTCTCTATGCCAACTCCATCGGAAAGCTATGGAATTCCCTACCAAACAACCTAAGACACATGACCTCGATTAATCAATTCAAAAATCACCTCAAAGAATTCTTCAAGTCTCACTGGTTATGCCCATGTCCTAAACCAGACTAATCTCAAAGGTTTTTTTTCCACCTTAGTCTCTTCCCTATCCCAAAGTTCAATAACTTAACCTCTTGGCCTCACAATGTAACAATTTTTAAGTTGTCTTTACAACTCTGTGAATGTATTTAATTAGTATGTAAGCTCATTGTTTTCTTTTGTATTTATGTTATGCTATTTCTACCACATGTAAGTGTATTGTGTTTTCTCTTAATGCTTGGAGCTTTTCTCCCCGGGCCTCTACTGAAAAAGGACATGTATCCAGCTAGACTAGCCCGGTCAACAAATGTAAAATAAAATAAAATAAATAAAATAAATGATGCATCTAGTTCTCATGCTGCATCTGGTTCACAGGCTGATTATGGCTCTCATGCTCCTTATGGTTCTCATGATGCTTACGGTTCTCATGCTGCATCTGATTCTCATGTTGCTTATGGTTCTCATGCTGCATCTGATTCTCATGCTGCTGATAGTTCTCATGCTCTTTATGGTTCTCATGCTGCTTATGGTTCTCATGCTGCATCTGCTTCTCATTCTGCTTATGTTTCTCATGCTGCATCTTTTTCTCATGCAGCTTATGGTTCTCATGCTGCTTATGGTTCTCATGCTGCATCTGGTTCTCATGCTGCTTATGGTTTTCATGCTTATGGATCTCATGCTGCATCTGGTTCTCATGCAGCATATGGTTCTCATGCTGCTTATGGTTCTCATGTTGTTTATGGTTCTCATGCTGCATCTGGTTCTCATGCAGCTTATGGTTCTCATGCTGTTTATGGTTCTCATGCTGCAAATGGTTCTCATGCTGCTTATGGTTCTCATGCTGCATCTGGTTCTCATGCAGCTTATGGTTCTCATGCTGTTTATGGTTCTCATGCTGCAAATGGTTCTCATGCTGCTTATGGTTCTCATGCTGCTTATGGTTCTCATGCTGCTTATGGTTCTCATGCTGCATCTGGTTCACATGCTGCTTTTGGTACTCATGCTGCTTATGGTTCTCATGCTGCATATGGTTCTCATCCTGCTCATGGTTCTGATGCTGCTTATGGTTCTCATGCTGCATCTGGGTCTCATGCTGCTTATGGTTCTCATGCTGCTTATGGTTCTCTTGCTGCTTATGGTTCTCATGCTGCATCTGATTCTCAAGCTGCTTATGGTTCTCATCCTGCATCTGGTTCTCATGCTGCTTATGGTTCTCATGCTGCTTATGGTTCTCATGCTGCATCTGGTTCTCATGCTGCTTATGGTTCTCATGCTGCATCTGGTTCTCATGCTGCTTATGGTTCTCATGCTGCATATGGTTCTAATGCTGCATCTGATTCTCATGCTGCTTATGGTTCTCATGCTGCTTATGGTTCTCATGCTGCATCTGGTTCTCATGCTGCATCTGGTTCTCATGCTGCTTATGGTTCTCATGCTGCATCTGGTTCTAATGCTGCTTATGGTTCTCATCCTGCATCTGGTTTTCATGCTGCATCTGGTTCTCATGCTGCATCTGGTTCTCATGCTGCTTATGGTTCTCATGCTGCATCTGGTTCTCATGCTGCTTATGATTCTCATGCTGCTTATGGTTCTCATGCTGCTTATGGTTCTCATGCTGCATCTGGTTCTCATGCTGCATCTGGTTCTCATGCTGCTTATGGTTCTCATGCTGCTTATGGTTCTCATGCTGCATCTGGTTCTCATGCTGCTTATGGTTCTCATACTGCTTATGGTTCTCCTGTTGCATCTGCTTCTCATGCTGCATCTGATTCTCATTCTGCTTATGGTTCTCATGCTACATCTGGTTCTCATTCTGCTTATGGTTCTCATGCTGCATCTGGTTCTCATTCTGCTTATGGTTCTCATCCTGCATCTGGTTTTCATGCTGCATCTGGTTCTCATGCTGCATCTGGTTCTCATGCTGCTTATGGTTCTCATGCTGCATCTGATTCTTATGCTGCATCTGGTTCTCATGCTGCTTATGGTTCTCATGCTGCATCTGGTTCTCATGCTGCTTATGGTTCTCATGCTGCTTATGGTTCTCATGCTGCTTATGGTTCTCATGCTGCATCTGATTCTCATGCTGCTCATGGTTCTCATGCTGCATCTGGTTCTTATACTGCATCTGTTTATTTATCATGCTGCTTATGGTTCTCATGCTGCTTCTGGTTCTCATGCTGCTTTTGGTTTTCATGCTGCTTATGGTTCTCATGCTGCATCTGGTTCTCATGCTGCATCTGATTCTCATGCTGCTCATGGTTCTCATGCTGCATCTGGTTCTTATGCTGCATCTGGTTCTCATGCTGCTTTTGGTTCTCATGCTGCATCTGGTCCATATGCAGCTTATGGTTCTCATGCTGTTTATGGTTCTCATGCTGCATCTTGTTCTCATGCTGCTTATGGTTCTTATGCTGCACATGATTCTCATGCTGCTTATGGTTCTCATGCTGCATCTGGTTCTCATGCTGCTTATGGTTCTCATGCTGCTTATGGTTCTCATGCTGCTTATGATTCTCATCCTGCATCTGGTTCTCATCCTGCATCTGGTTCTCATGCTGCATCTGGTTCTCATGCTGCTTATGGTTCTCATGCTGCATCTGGTTCTCATGCTGCATCTGGTTCTCATGCTGATTATGATTCTCATGTTGCATCTGGTTCTCATGCTGCATCTCATTCTCATGCTCATGCTGCTTATGGTTCTCATGCTGCTTATGTTTCTCATGCTGTTTATGGTTCTCATGCTTCTCATGATTCTCATGCTGCTTATGGTTCTCATGCTGCATCTGGTCCTCATGCAGCTTATGGTTCTCATGCTGTTTTTGGTTCTCATGCTGCATCTTGTTCTCATGCTGCTTATGGTTCTCATTTTGCTCATGATTCTCATGCTGCTTATGGTTCTCATGCTGCATCTGGTCCTCTTGCAGCTTATGGTTTTCATGCTGCTTATGATTCTCATGCTGCTTATGGTTCTCATGCTGCATCTGGTTCTCATGCTGCATCTGATTCTCATGCTGCATCTGGTTCTCATCCTGCATCTGGTTCTCATGCTGCTTATGGTTCTCATGCTGCATCTGATTCTTATGCTGCATCTGGTTCTCGTGCTGCTTATGGTTCATAGGTTCATACTAGGCTATCTGCCCTAGGGCATTTATAAGCCTAGCCAGAGTGTGTTTGGCTTTCACCACCCATTTTAAATTAATTTTGCTATGCCCTTTTTCGAGGTTAGTATACTGTGCCTCTGTCTAACAGTGACACAGAAGTGATACCCGGGGTAAACCTACGATCTCCCATCCACTTATCAAGATTCCTCTTGAAGAGAGTCAATGAGGGCCTCTACCTAACCTGGACTGGGATTTTATTCTAGAGTGAAGGGAGCCTCTGGGTTATGAATCTGTCCCTCCAGCATGTCCTATTTATTTCAGTGCTGAGGTTCAAGTTTCTTGAGCACGTAGCTCAATGGGATTTGGATTTTCAGAGGTACAGCATGTCCATTAATTCTGGGTTGGACATGGCTTTATACATCAGGCACAGATTGCCTCTGAGCAGGCGGTATGCCACTGAGTAGAGCTGGAGTTTCTTTAACTGGGCAGCATATGGCATCTGTTTGAGCCCTTTGATCCTCTTGGTGAGGTACTTTTGGGGTCTTTCCAGTTGCTGCAGGTGTCTGGTAAGGTACATCCCAAAAGGGGCATTGTACTCAATTATGGGCCTGATGAGGGATGAGTAAAGAGGCACGATGACCTCCCCTGATCTAGATGTGAATCCCTTCATGATTAGGTGGGCTATATAAAATGTTTTTCTAACCACTTTGGCCACGTGGTTTTCAAATGAGAGATTGCTATCAACTTGGGTTCCCAGGTCCCTAATTACTTCTTCCATACTTAATGGATTACCACCTATGTGGTAATTTGTGGGCACTTTGTTTTTGCCAGAGGGGATGACTATACACTTTTTGGCATTTAGCTTGAGGCCATGGCTGTGGCACCAGTTGTCTGTTTCTATGAGGCCCTTTTGTAGGATGCTTGTGTCAGCTGGAGAGTCGATTATGGCACCTAGTTTGCAGTCATCTGCGAACTAGGTCAGCCACAGTCCTTCCATGTTGGCCTGTACCTCCGAGAAATGTATACTGAACAAGAGAGCTCCCAGGACTGAGCCTTGTGGGACGCCACTTGTAAATGGTTTTAAGTCTGACATGGCTCCAGCAATTCTAACCATGTGGGTTTTGTCCTAGAGCCAATTTGCCACCCATCTAGTGATATAGGGGTTTATATTTAAGCTATAATGCCCGAGTGGGGTATTGTATCGAAGGATTTTGCAAGGTCCAGGTAGGCTGTGTGGACCACCTTCCCCTCATCAATGGCCTTGGTGACTGTTTCAAAGAAATCGACCAGGTTTAAGAGGCAGGATCTGCACTTAACAAAGCCGAACTTGGTAGGATCCAGTGTCTGTAGGTCCCCAATATCTTTATTTATGAGGTCCATGATGATCCTTTCCATAGCTTTGCAGATCAAGCTAGTCAGGCTTATGGAGCGATAGTTTCCAGGATCCGTTGAGGCACCACCTTTGTGGAGAGGGACCACTGTTGCTGTACGCCACTCTTTGGGTACATATCCTGTAGTAAGGCTTAGATTGAACAGTAGTTTTATGTTTGGGTTTAGCTCTTCTTGGATTTCATGTAGGACGCAGCCCGGGACACCGTCTGATCCCATTGACGCTGTGTTTTTTGCTTTGGAGAGGGTGGCTCTTACCTGAGCATCTGAGATGTTAGGGGGGCAGCACTCTGCTGGAATAGATATTTACCCTTTTGGTGGGGAGGGGGGAGAAGTTTGCACTGAACCTGTCAGCTAGGATGTTGGCAATGTCTGTGGGTTCGGTGTATTTTTTGTCATTTTGGACTAATTCTGAGCATATCTGGGAATTCCCACCCAGGTTCTTAACATAACTAAAGAAAGCCTTGTGATTATCCTTAGTGTCCTGTGCAATTTTTCTCTCGAAGCTGGCTTAGACGATTTTATGAGTGCCCGTAGTTTTTTGCTAATACTGATCAGAGATGCCTTCCCTTTTTGGGATTTTGCTCTATCATGTAGTAGCTTCCTCCTTCTATTGTATAGTTTGTTTATGGCTGGGGTCCACATGACAGGATGCCTGCCTTTGGAGGATTGGGTCTTGGTTTTATTTGGGATTGCATGATCCATGCATTCCTGAAGGTGTTCATAGAATGCATTTATAAAGGAATCTGCGGTCTGGGCCATATTTTCCACAGGCCTGGGGGCTTTGAAGGATTCCACCTCGGTTTTGAGGAGTGTGAAATTTGCTTTAGATAAGTTTTTCACTGTGGTTTTCTGGGCAGGGGGTGGGGTCGGGATGTGAATATCCAGTGAGATTAGTTTATGGTCTGATCTTACCAGTGAGGGATACACTTCTGGTCTGGAGCATAGAGCCCCCATGTTGGTGATGATCAGGTCCAGTATGTTTTCCCCTCTTGTGGGAGTGGTAGCAAGTTGTTCCATAGCATTTGAGTTTATAAATTCTAGGAACCTTTGGGCTAGGGTGTTGGAGCTAGAGTAATGCTCCCAGTCTATGTTTGAGTAGTTGAAGTCACCCAATATAATGGTGTTTGGAGAGACCTTCATATTTTCCACTGTTCTCAGGAATGCCGAGTGGGGTTCCTGGGTTTGGGAGGGTGGTCTGTAGCAGGCTATAAACTGGAAGGCAGTTTTACCCACTGTTAGTTGCACATGGATAGTCTCTGATGCTTCGTGCTGTACCACCAACCTGGAGATGTGGGTATCTTTGACGAATATTGATACTCCCCCTCCTTTTGTGGTTTGGTCTAAGATTTGGGGCCGAAAAGCATGGTATGAGGTATAACCTGGTAGTGCTGGGGTGCTCTCGGGAGCCTTGAACCAGGTTTCTGTTACTGCACAGATATCGATGTTCTCCATGCTAAGGAGAGTTTCGAGTGTGTGCACTGAGGTTTAGACTTCTGGCGTTGAGTAGCATTACTCTTAGTCTCTTATCCCTTGTGATACCTATGGAGGTGGGTTTGTCTTTTGAGCCTTGCATAAAAAAGGCACTATGGGGGTGGCAAGAGCCTTTGACAATATGCGAAAGCCCAGGGATGACAGGTGCAAGCCGTCCCAAGCGAAGCATCGTGGCTTGTCGAACATGTCATTTCATGCTGCTTATGGTTCTCATGCTGCATCTGGTTCTCATGCTGCTTATGGTTCTCATGCTGCATCTGGTTCTCATGCTGTTTATGGTTCTCATGCTGCATCTGGTTGTCATGCTGCTTATGGTTCTCATGCTGCTTATGGTTCTCATGCTGCATCTGATTCTCATGCTGCTTATGGTTCTCATGCTGTTTATGGTTCTCATGCTGCATCTAGTTCTCATGCTGCATCTGGTTCTCATGCTGCTTATGGTTCTCATGCTGCTTATGGTTCTCATGCTGCTTATGGTTCTCATGCTGCTTATGATTCTCATGCTGCATCTGGTTCTAATCCTGCATCTGGTTCTCATGCTGCATCTGGTTCTCATGCTGCTTATGGTTCTCATGCTGCATCTGGTTCTCATGCTGCATCTGATTCTCATGCTGCTTATGGTTCTCATGCTGCATCTGATTCTCATGCTGCTTATGGTTCTCATGCTGCTTATGATTCTCATGCTGCAACTGGTTCTCATGCTGCATCTGGTTCTCATGCTGCTTATGGTTCTCATGCTGCATCTGGTTCTCTTGCTGCTTATGGTTCTCATGCTGCTTATGGTTCTCATGCTGCATCTGGTTCTCATGCTGCTTATGGTTCTCATGCTGCATCTGGTTCTCATGCTGCTTATGGTTCTCATGCTGCATCTGGTTCTCATGCTGCATCTGGTTCTCATGCTGCTTATGGTTCTCATGCTGCATCTGGTTCTCATGCTGCATCTGGTTCTCATGCTGCTTATGGTTCTCATCCTGCATCTGGTTTGCATGCTGCATCTGGTTCTCATGCTGTTTATGGTTCTCATGCTGCTTACGGTTCTCATGCTGTTTATGGTTCTCGTGCTGCTTATGGTTCTCATGCTGCATCTGTTTCTCCTGCTGCATCTGGTTCTCATGCTGCTTATGGTTCTCATGCTGCATCTGGTTCTCATGCTGCTTATGGTTCTCATGCTGCATCTGGTTCTCATGCTGCTTATGGTTCTCATGCTGCATCTGGTTCTCATGCTGCTTATGGTTCTCATACTGCTTATGGTTCTCCTGTTGCATCTGCTTCTCATGCTGCATCTGATTCTCATTCTGCTTATGGTTCTCATGCTACATCTGGTTCTCATTCTGCTTATGGTTCTCATGCTGCATCTGGTTCTCATGCTGCTTATGGTTCTCATGCTGCTTATGGTTCTCATGCTGCATCTGATTCTTATGCTGCATCTGGTTCTCATGCTGCTTATGGTTCTCATGCTGCATCTGATTCTTATGCTGCATCTGGTTCTCATGCTGCTTATGGTTCTCATGCTGCTTATGGTTCTCATGCTGCATCTGATTCTCATGCTGCTCATGGTTCTCATGCTGCATCTGGTTCTCATACTGCATCTGTTTCTCATGCTGCTTATGGTTCTCATGTTGCATCTGATTCTCATGCTGCTTTTGGTTTTCATGCTGCTTATGGTTCTCATGCTGCATCTGGTTCTCATGCTGCTTATGGTTCTCATGCTGCATCTGGTTCTCATGCTGCATCTGGTTCTCATGCTGCTTTTGGTTCTCATGCTGCATCTGGTTCTCATGCTGCTTATGGTTCTCATGCTGCATCTGGTTCTTGTGATGCATCTGGTTCTCATGCTGCTTATGGTTCTCATGCTGCATCTGGTTCTCATGCTGCATCTGGTTCTCATGCTGCTTATGGTTCTCATGCTGCATCTGGTTCTTATGGTTCTCATGCTGCATCTGATTCTCATGCTGCTTATGGTTCTCATGCTGCTTATGGTTCTCATGCTGCATCTGGTTCTCATGCTGCTTATGGTTCTCATGCTGCATCTGGTTCTCATGCTGCATCTGATTCTCATGCTGCTTATGGTTCTCATGCTGCATCTGGTTCTCATGCTGCTTATGGTTCTCATGCTGCTTATGTTTCTCATGCAGCATCTGGTTCTCATGCTGCTTTTGGTTGTCATGCTGCATCTGGTTCTCATGCTGCATCTGATTCTCATGCTGCTTATGGTTCTCATGCTGCATCTGATTCTCATGCTGCTTATGGTTCTCATGCTGCATCTGGTTCTCATGCTGCTTATAGTTGTCATGCTGCATCTGGTTCTCATGCTGCTTGTGATTCTAATGCTGCATCTGGTTCTCATGCTGCATCTGGTTTTCATGCTTTGTATGGTTCTCATGCTGCTTATGTTTCTCATGCTGTTTATGGTTCTCATGCTGCTCATGATTCTCATGTTGCTAATGGTTGTCATGCTGCATCTGGTCCTCATGCAGCTTATGGTTCTCATGCTGTTCATGGTTCTCATGCTGCATCTTGTTCTCATGCTGCTTATGGTTCTCATGCTGCTTATGGTTCTCCTGCTGCATCTGGTTCTCATGCTGCTTATGATTCTCATGCTGCTTATGGTTCTCATGCTGCATCTGAT